>NW_006300032.1:2971704-2971955 GCF_000327345.1 Myotis davidii | reverse complement strand
CCATCTCTCACTCCCATCTTCCTTTCAAGCTTAAAGTGTAGAGAAATATTGAATGTTTCAATGAACCTAATTCTAGTTTCAACAAACACAAGAACATTCTTTTATACCATAATGGTATATATTTTAGATTAAAAAAACCTTCAAATACAATTTCAAGGAAGTAAATTACAGAAAAAGAAAAGACTCTAATGGTCACGTAAGTATTAAGAAAAGCGTCTCACTCCTCACTGCCCTCTTAGATGAGGTTTAGA
>NW_006300032.1:2962952-2971151 GCF_000327345.1 Myotis davidii | reverse complement strand
GGGTATTTTTTAATTTAAACTTGACCATATCAATAATGATGAAAAGTTACTGGTCATAAGTCAGTGTACTCTGGCCCTGACATGATCAAATGTCTCAGTTAAGAGCCTGGAAAACAACACTCCTAGAAAATCAAGTACCTAACGGTAAAAAAAAATAAAAAAAACAAATGGGAAAGATTTCTAAATTATAACATGGTGTTGGGAGGAGCATTGATATCTGAGTGCACTAACCCATCTCTATTCTCTACATTGTATGGTCAGTCAGTACAATTTCTAAAACTGTACATTATTCAATATTGGAGTCTAATGTGCTTATAATATAATTCAAGTAAAAATTAGCAACAGATTGCCTCCTCTACTTCTAGTATTCCCCATGGACTATTTAGCACGAGGAACGGTTTCTCATTTTTCATGTTTGGCTGGTAGTTATACATACTATGGGGAAGTCAGGATCATGAAGACATCATTGAGTAGACATACAAAGATGGCCTTTCGTGTGGGTTTTATGGAAACAACACTATTTGGGCTACCCAGGTTACACTGTCACTCTATCCCTGGGACCCATTTCTCACATGACTGGAATGATTTTTTTCACTTTCCCAAAACAGAGAAAGGTGTTTGTTTGCTACCATTCTATATGAAACACAATTATGGGCACAATTTAATGCCAGTCACCTTTGAGCGAGGCTCCCTCATGTCCACGCCTTCATGTTGACTAGCTCATACACCAGGCAGTATCACTACCTTAAGAAGCAATGGTGGGTGTGGCAAACCAGGTAGTTTGATAGTCTTGTTGCTATTGCATAATTCAGACAAAGAACTAATTTTAAGCAAATCATATCAACATTTCGGTCACTTTCACAGTACCCATCTCTATAGATGCCATATTTTATTTTCCTGCGAGGTTTCATTTAAATGGGCCCACAGAAGCCAAATGCACACCAGATTGAAATCAGCGCTTTATAAATAGGTGTAAAACATGCTTATGTTCTTCCTTAAAAAAGTGTTTGGGAAATTGAATTTTTCTACTTACCTGTCTCTGATGCCAAATTAACTGAGTGATTGTTCAATTTTGCTTGGCTTAAGTAGAGGTTTTAAAGTTTTGTTTTTTATTTTATTTTTAAAATATATGTAATTGCATGAAGCCATTTATACCTTTCAGATGAGAAAAAGTCAGAGAAGAACATCCCAGTGCTCTCTCCTACATTTTGATTCCCTGCTTTTTGAAATATGACACTCAAAGTTTGTCTTCCAGGTTTAAATCATTCATAGAGAAACAATTGCAAAAGATGACCAAACCCCAAAGGTATTAAATGATGACACAAACTGTAATTAGTACAAAAAAGGTTAGATAAAAGAAGTATGAAATGAAAGAGAAAAGAAATTTGACATAGGAGAATAAGGAGACAAAAAACAAAAACAAAAGTCAAACAAGCTCTCTTTTTAAAAAAACTTTTGTAGAGGAACCCCTGGCTTCAAGCTTTCAAGATTACCGGAAGCCCCACAGGACCTCCCTCCTGTTTCCTCTGAGGATCCAGCAAAGATCTGACAATTGTATTCGGAATCTTTGTGTCCTAGGTAGGATTATTTATCAGGGATTTTGTTTGTGTGGGTTTTCAATGGCCCAGCCCCAGCTGTACATTTGGGGACAGACCACAGCTTTGGTGAACAGAGGGTCTGCAGCAATCCTTTGGAAGCCTCCCTCCCCCTGCAGGGATGGAGTAATTAACAGACCATTAAGTCAACTCTGCTTTATTGAGGGGGATACCGTGCAGGTCATTGCTTAGAAAACTTTTGTTCTCAAAGGAAATTACAGGATTGTTTTATGTTTAGAACACAGCCTGGTGAACCGGGAGCCGAGAGGCAAGTTGCTGCAGCTCAGGCACCCAGGGAAACGAGGAGGATAATGACTCTAATCCCATTAAAAAAAGATTTCTCCCAACTTCCCCCCTTCTTTTATTATTTTTTTCTTTTAAAAACCAGTTAAAAGAAAAACGATTTGCTCATTTGGTAATAACGAACGGAGACATGAATTAGAGAGATGCCCCAGACCAAAGTTTATCTCAGCGACTATAAATCTCTAAACAACTGCGATGAAACTAGGGCCACCATTACTTCCTTTTATTTCCATGTTAATCAGAGGCATCTGCTCCTGGCCTCTCTGCCGGGGCGAATGGGCAGTGAGCTTCCCAGCACCCGGAACACCCTGGGCAAGGACGCGCTGGCTGTGCTGGCGTTTCGCGAGGTCCGCGGGGTTTTCACCATCGAATTTACGCGTCGACCTGTGTTTTCCCACGAGGCTCGGAGGACCCTGCGCGCAGGGGATGTTTTTTATGCGCTTAAATGTATTACTTCGCTGGCTGTCTTGCTCCTTTTCCTCCGGTGCCTCTCACAGTGCCTGGCACACCGGAGACACTCAGAAAGTGTTCACTGCTGGAGTGGAGTACGATTAAGAGAAGCTCGAAAGGAAGTGATGGCGAGGCTTCATTGCTGGGGGTGCCCTAAAGCGCTGTATGTTTGCATACGGGTGGGGAGGGAGGAGGGGGTCAGAACAGGGCTTCTGGAGTTTTCCAAGGCCCAAGGGACATGCGGGGCTCCTGGGACGCTGCATCTCACGAGTACACTGTGGCGTCCCCAGAGTCACTTCCGACTCCTGCACTCTCCCAGGTCTCGGGCGCAGAAGGCGAGGGAAAGACGCGCCCTGATCAAGTCGCGGCCAGATGGAGCTCTAAAACTTTCGGGGACAGCTAGCTCAAGTTGCCGCACAGACCCTTTGGCGCTGCCCCCTTCCTGCCCTTCTTCGGCGCGAGACGCCCCCCTACTCCGCCTGTACCGGACCCCCAGGGCTCTGAGCGCCAAGATCTGGACACCCTTCCCCCGCTCCGCTCCCTGGTCTCAGCCCCAGCAGGTCCCCATCACGCCGCGGCCCACTCCGGGGTGTGTTGCGCTTCCTTTCGCGAGTGCTGGTTTCGGGGTGAAGTCCAAACTTCGGTGCCAGGATGGGGGACAGGGCCGGGGCTTGGATTAGAAGCAGAGGCTCCGCGCCAGGGGTTGTGGGCCGGGTCCCCCGCGGATAGCCAGGCGCTGGGGTCCTCTGTGAGGGTCCCCAACCAGCATACGCGGCCGGGGCAGCGGGGCGCCAGGCCACCCGGGCGAACGCCGACTCGGTCTCTTTAGCGAAGTTTACAAAGTGTCCGCGCCGTGCTGGGCTCGGGGCGCAGCGAACAGAGAGAAAAGAGCGCGCCGCCCCACACGGCTCGAGCTTAGGTTTGTTGGCTGTTACTGTTTTGCTTTTCCTCCCTCCCCGTTTCCATAAAGGCTTAATTCGAGGCTTTCCACAGGAGTTGACGCAGTCGGTCCCGGCCTAGTTCCCAGATGTTCCTCCCGTTACATCTTCCTTTTGCCGCCTGCGCCCCCGCCGCTCTAGGCCTGCGGGGCGGACAGCGAGGAGTCGGGGACCCGGGTCAGGAGACCGACACTCCCCACGGGATGCAGCCCCGACCACGGGACCCCAGCTCGGCACGAAGCTGGAGTCTCAGCCCCGCTCTGCGTTCGGTCCCGGAGGCAGAGGCAAGTGCGGGCCAGTTCCCGCCCCGTGGATACCGACCAGGGCCGGCTACCCGCTCCCTTTGCGGGACACAAGAGGACAGAGGGAGGCCACACACCCAGCCAAACCAGCGGCTCGGGAGGGATCCGGTCCGAGGTTCTGGAGGCCTCGGCGAGCGGATTCCGGCGGGTCTCCTGTTCTCTGCCCTGGTGGATCCCCGCACCCCACACTCTCCAGCCCCCTCGCAGCCCAGCCACCGCAGTGTCCCAAGGAGGGACGTCATTGAAAACGGGCAAAACTAAAAATCGAGACTCTGCAGCCCCAAACCTTCGGGGTTTGCCTCTTCCCCGCTACTCAGAAGAGAGATAGATATACAAGAGGCTCAGAGACTTGGCAGGGGTGCGGAGGGAGAGCACTCATCCTCCCCCAAGTTTGAAGAGACACAGGGAAGACGCAGGTGCGCCCGTGCCACCAGGGCTCCTCCCTTGGCCGGTTTCTTTCCAAAGTCACTGCCGGCGCTCGCTCTTCAACCTGAATAATGCACTGGGAGGTTTTAAAAAAAATTTCCAGCCTACAGTTCAATATGCACCAAACTACAAGTCAGAATTAGTTACCCCGCGAGGCTAAATCCCCAGCCGCCGAGGTGGGAGCGCCGGCCCAACGTCCTCTCTGCACAGCTCCCCTTCTCCCGCTCGGCCCGGAGCGGCGGCCGTGGAGAGGTGCCCCGGGGAGGATCCTGCGAACCAGGGACTGAACCCTCTGGCCCCGTCCATTTCAGAAGAGCCTCGAGGATTGAGGCCGAGCTCCCGTGGGGCATCTCCAACGCGTTCGGGGCTGATCCACGCCCACCCCGGAGGCCTGTCCCCCGCCCCAGGCCTGTCCCTGGAGCCCCCAGGGCGGCAGAGCGGCGGGAGCGCGCGGCGGTGGGAGGGCTGGGAGCGCACCCTGAAGGCGGGCGTGGGAGGGGGCGAGCGGGGCCTGGAGCCTCCAGAAGGGACCTCGGAAGCGCAATTCAATCTCGTTAGCTGAGAGAGGTGCTGGGAGAGCCCGCCGCCTCCCCGAGGGGAGGGAAGGGCTTTTGCAATCCCCGATACGTGTATTAGTGGAGGCGACAAAACCTTGCTGACCCAGCAGCTAGAAAACAAAGTTTGAGGAGACGCAAGACCTCGGATTCGTGGGCTGCTCAGGCCACCCCTTTTCAGGATATAAACCCAAACCCACACCAGCCCGGGGCGCAGGAGAGGCTCGCTAGAAACCCAGGGCTAGCGGCCTGCCCCTTCTAAGTGCGACTCTTCTCCCGCCCTTCAAGTCCCGCCACTTAAACCACAGGGGCGTTTCGACCTAGGCTTCTCAAGATATCTAGGCCCAGGAAGCTTTCGCCTTCCTTTAAACTATAAAGCAACGTTTGTTTTTGGAATGAAGGGATCGTTGTCGTGTTTCTAGGGGGAATTAAAAACTTGAAACTTCAGAACTTTGGAGACAGTGGCAAATTTACAACACACACACACACACACACACACTGCCTGAAAAACCATTCTTACGTTAGAGGCCATGTAATTTTGTTTCTGGCATCAGTCATGGAGAATTCAACGGGACATGCAAGCAAGAGTTGCCTGCAAAGTCACATGCCCAGCTTACCAGCTCCCACCCCTGTAAGGCCCTTTCTGGGAATTCGAGTGGTGACTGTTCCTACCCAATAAATCAATAAACTCCCAAGGACGTGGCTCCCCAATCGCCTTCCTTCTTGAGTTCCTGCCCTGTTCCAATCCTTTCTCCGATTCTGGGGGCAGGGGGGAAGGGTTGGGGGGGAGTTTTGTGACCCAGAATAGGGCTCAGCCTGTTTGGGAGACCTCCTCAAAGTTGGAAGCAAGGCCTACTAGTACTTTTCTGCTTCTGGACAACCCAGGGAGAGTGCTCTGGGCTTCGGGCTCTTTTTAGCGCAGTGGCCCATGGGAGTGGAACCCACAGCTCTTTAGATTGACCTCCAGAGATAACTCAAAAGATTCTTGTCCCAGCAACAGGACCCCAAAAGCCAGCACTGTGGGTAAGGAGTGTGGTCTTACTCCTTCCCGTGCCCAGGTTAAGTTCCAGCTCTGGAGAGGGGGTGCAGCCCATTGCTCAGCCAGAGGCCAGGCCTCCAGTCTGTTTCTTCCCAGAACCAGGCCTTCGGACGCTGGACTCAAAGAAGCAAGTGGCTCAGGGGAAAGTCGTTTTCCTGATTGATGGAACTTCTCTGTCCCCTCCCCTTTCTAAATAATAAACTCCCCAGGAAAGGCTGGAGGGCTGCCTTGTGTTGGCTTCAAATAAATCCTCAGCAGCTCTTTGCTCACCCGGAGAAATGAATCACTCTTGGGAAACAAACGATTATTCTCCCATTTGTCTGCCAAAAACCAGAGGAAATGAGCACCCTCCACTGTAGACCCGCACTTTGGTTGTCCTCCCTGACAGTGGGGAAGTGGGGAGGAGGGCCGGGGTAGAAAGATATGGAGAGTGAATTAAATGGAGCTTGGACCCACAGAGATGCCCTCTCAGGGAGGGACAGCACCAGGCAGGCAGGCAGCCGGGGCCCAGGAAGGAAAAGACAGGTGCTTCTTGGATGTGCTGTCAATGCTGAATGCTGGTCGGGACTCCCCCTCTTGAAGAGGAGTTTAGGCCTCACCCACAAGGAGGTGATGTTACCTATAGTCCAGAGGCAAATATGGGGTGACACGTTTTAATCAGGTTTTGATTTTCATTAGTGGGAAATACAGACATGTGCTGCTGGGTTTATCATCACTTGAATTTGATTTCTCGCCCTCTGTAAACAGACAAAGCCGTCTTGCTGGATTACTTTGGCTTCTATACACGATTTGGAACTGTTATGGGATGGAGGGATGAAGAGAGTAAAGTAATTTATTTAAATGAGCCCTGTTTTAGCCATCATTAATGTAGATTTTTCTCTTCATTCCCCACTCCTCGCCCCATAAGACTTGCAAAGAGTTTGTATTCAACTAAAGACCTGCCATCTTCTAAGGGAGGAAAGAAGGGAGAATTGCCCCTATAAATCTGCAAGATACTGAAACTTGGGCGGGTCCTTGGCCTCACCCTGCTCACTTTACAAAGCAGAGCAGCCTTCCCTTTTCTCTGAGGGGCTGCTGCCCCAGCAGGCAGGGGGCCGGGTTTGATTCTTGTCTAGAATCACGTTGTTGACTTTTAAAACATATACTGCATTTTAACCTGTTTTTTTTTTTTAAGGCCACATGGGCCATTTAAAGGGAAAAGAAGTTAACTTACTGCTTCATTCTCATCTGTTGCCAACACAACCACCACAGACTACTCTGCCTCTAATTTCCTGCCATTTTGGGTTTCCAGGTTACTTAAAAAACAACAACAACAACTCAATTTGCTGAGTTTATGAGGGTCTGATTATTGCAGAGACACAAGGAGCTCCAATATCACAAGGCTACCAACATCGATAATGCCCACATTAGGAGGACATTTAGTTGTAATAATTAACACCAATTTATGTGACCTCTTTACCTGTAAATGACTAGAGCCAACTTCACCTCTGCTCACCCATCCAGATCTCTCACCCAGACCCAAACACGCCTTTCTGGGTCCACATGTTCCCTACCCACTACCCCATCTTCAAAAATTTTAGGCAAAGGCAAAGCCAGGATTTAAAGGTTCTTTTTTATTTGAAATCTCATCCAGAAACACTGGTTATTAATAAATATATCATAGTTATCAAGAATATATAAAAAATAAAGACAGGTATTGTCTTTGAAGCCCTAACAAAATATTTCAAGCAAATGTTCAGGAAAATAAAAACGCCCCCCGTCCCCAACCACAATAAGTTTTCAGAGCTGATGATAGAGAGCCTACCCCGCATGCAGAGTAACTGAGCAAGGGGGAGTGAGGCAAGCGAGTGGAAGGAGCCCAGGCTCTGGCAATCGCCCCTACAACAGCGGTGGAAGGTTGGGAATGGGGGTTTGAAGGGGTTGGGGTGGGAGAAGAAGCGCATGTGCATGAGTTTGGGTCTTTGCACTCTGTCCCCGTTTTCATTTCAAACAACCACAGACAGATATACGGAGTACTTGGGAGAATTCACTAATAAATCCTTGTTACAAGGAAAATGGCATCACGGCCTGCACAACATGTTTAGACAAGATTCATGTAGAAGCGTGCATGCATTCTTTTGACCTACACTGCGTCCCAGGGAAAACGCACATAAGAGATGTCATGCTCTGGACCGGAGGTGAGATTCAGAACTTGGGTCTTTATCTCTCTCTCTCTCTAGTGTCTCTAGAAAACAAAACAACTGTGGAGAGGACAGTGACAACCGAATTGCACTGCACCCCTCTAAAGGAAATATTTACATTTGTTTTGCACAAAAGGGATGGTTGTCTTTTTCAAGGTGAGAACACAGAGCCAGAGAAAGCCAACTCTAAAGTCCCTTTGCAAGTTCTTAACTGCACAGATCCCCCATTCAGACAACAAATGCAGTTGCGATAAGAGCGTAGGGTAGTGAGGAAGACCAGGGGAGAAGCATGCATGCGGAACACGCGACGTTGATTCGAGTCCCCCTTCGCTACCACCTAGAATTTGCAGTTTGGTTTTGGTCCTTTCCCTCCGGGAGTCCAGTGGGGTCTGAGATCTCTCAGCCTGTGCGG
>NW_006300032.1:2960531-2962675 GCF_000327345.1 Myotis davidii | reverse complement strand
GAAGGGGGAGTGGTGGCCCCCGTAGATCTCTCCAACCAGCCTCTTCATCTCCTCCAGGGAGCTGGTGAGCATGAGGATGTAGTTTCTGGCCAGCAGGAGAGTGGCGATCTTGGAGAGCTTCCGCACCGAGGGCCCGTGCGCGTAGGGCATGACCTCGCGCAGCCCGTCCATGGCGAGGTTCAGGTCGTGCATCCGCTTGCGCTCTCGCCCGTTGATCTTCAGCCGCAACTGCTGCAGGTCCTGCTCCGACAGCTGCTTCTTGATTTTGTACTTGCTGCTCTCACCTGCGGCCTTGGCGCCGGCCCGCGAGAGGCTCTCCCCGGGCATCTTCTGCACCAGGTCGCCCTGCGTGGAGGAGACCGAGTTGAGACGGCTCTCCTGGTGGTGGTGGTGTCGGTGATGGTGGTCCCTCAGATACAGCTCATCCATGTCCGGAGATGAGGCTCTGCTGGAGACAGAGCTCGAATCAGAATTCATTTTATTACAGGGGATGTGTCCCGGCCGCGGGGAGGCTTGAAATTAAAGAAAATCTTGAATTTTTTAAAAAAAATCTGCACAGCCCAGCAACCCACTTCTCAGCGACAAGACGTGAGAAGAAAAGCTGAGGCACTGCCTTCCCCTCCTTTCTCCCGCCCACTCCCCTCTCTCTGGGTAGGCAGGTCCCTGGACAGCTAGTTGGTGTGCGCTTGAACTAACCTCGCGCGGAAAAAGAGGGGCTTTTATAGAGCTGCGGCGGAGAAAAGAGACAAAAGAAACCCTCCTATCTATCCTGGGCTGGTTAGGATGACGTGCCATCATTCAGGGCGGTGCGCTTTGCTGTCCCATTTAGCAAGGATTCCTATTCATATTCATCGCGGGGCCGCCCGGGGACACCTCTGCTGAGAACCGCTAGGAGCCCCCAGGCGCAAACCCTCTGATTGACACACTCACCGCTCCAGCTCACGCCTTCCGATTTTTAAAAAACTTGCTTCCACCCCAAGTCCCTTCTCGATTTCTCTAAACAAATCACACCTCAGACAGCGAAGGCAGGGAAGGAAAGGGGCTAGGAAGGCCGGCAGGGATTCCTCTGGGTTTGGAGGAAGGAATAGAAACATTGTTTCTCCTCCCTTTCATAGCTGCTCTCAATTTTGGACAAATGTGGGCACAGAAGTCCTAGTGGAACGGTTCTAGGGGCAGAGATGGATGGAGGGCAGGTTCCACGGGCAGTGGGGGGGCGAGATGGCAGTCGAAGGGCGATCTCTCGGGTTTTTTCTTTTAATTAGTTCGCTTTTCATAAACAGATAGTGTGTTCATTCTGTTAATTGGGCCCTTATGGTGTGGCTTCAGCGGGAGAGTCATATCTGGCGATGGGTTTGCCCCTGACACTGCTGTGGAGATGGTATAAAGCTTCCTATGTCTTGTCTTTGGTTTTAAAGAAATTGAAAGAATCTCAGCTTTGCCCAATTCTCTAACTTCTTAGACCTGGACTCGTCGGGGGGGCGGGGGGAATCTTAGTGTTTACAAGAGCATATTTAAGAAGGGGAAGGGAGGAAAACCAGCCGAGGGGGCGGGGAGGAAATTAGGGATTGGAAAGCTTCCCCGCGGCCGCGGACCCCCGCGACGCGGACCAAGGTGGGGCAGGCCCGGGCCCGCAGCTGGGCGGCCTCTGTGCCCGCGCGGAGTGCGGGGGCAAGCTGCAGCTCTGGGTCTAATGATAAACTACGAGAGAGAGAGAGAGAGAGAGAGAGAGAGAGAGAGAGAGAGGTTCGGCAGCGAAAGGGTCTGGGAGAGCCTGTGTGTGCGCGCGGGCACCGAGGGCCCCGCACAGTGTCCTGGGGATCCGGACAGGCCTGGCGTTCGGAGCTTTCAGTGCGAGCGCCTAGGTCGCCGGTTTGTCTTCTCCTTGCTGTGATTTTGTTACTCGGGAATAGCCAGGCAGAGTGAGGGGTGGGAGGGTAGAGATCCCCGGGAGGGAGAGCGCCCGCGGGCGGCCTCTAAGAGAACTGGGCACCGCCACGCTCTGGGCGCGGAGCAGCCGAAGACAGACACCAGGTTGTGCCGAGTGTCTGGGTGCAGAGAGTGACACCGGCACTATCCGGGACCCTCAGGTAATGAGGGCTTCCGTCTGCCTGGCAGTCACTGCAAGTCTCCAGGACTCGCGAGGA
>NW_006300032.1:2958969-2960492 GCF_000327345.1 Myotis davidii | reverse complement strand
GAGGAGGAGGAGGACGAGGAGGAAAACGAGGAGGAGGAGGAAGAAGGAAAGCAGCACTGGCAACACCGGTCGGATGGTGAGATGCAACTTTGGAACTGATGTGTTTTTCTAACCAAACTTTGCTTCTCTGCAAAAGGCAAAGAAAATGGCCACAGTCCATCGCCAAGGCCAGGACCTCAGTGCCCGTGAAACTCGGACACAAGCATCTTATCCCACAACAGCCTCCACCTCCATGGAAGAAAAGTTTCTTAAAATGGAGGAACCAAAAAATGCCGTTGATTGTGGAAAGGTTATGTCCAAACGCACTCCTGATACCCAATCCAAAGGAATGTTTCTTAACTCGCCAGACTGGCCAGTTTGAGCTCAGTGACACTCACCCCCGCCCTCCCCCCCATGGGAAAAGGGGTTCCAGAGAATCCGACAGAAGCTGCGGGAAGAGGCACGGGCCAGACAACAGCCCTCGGAGGCTTGCCTGCTAATCAAGTGGGGGTGGGGGTGGTGGTGGGGTGGGAGCAGGCTCCCCACCCCTTGGCATGCACTCGTCTTTCAAACTGGCAATGCTGCGCTCCAGTTTTGTACCAAATCAAAGCCTGTTTAGAGCAGAAGGGTTGCAAGTGAAGAAGTAGAAAATGCTGAAGAAAGGTATTCTATCCTATTTAAAAAACCCCAGTTTTCTCCATGAACAATATGAAATAAGGTGTAACATCCCCCCACATTATTCGAGAAGATTGCAGGGGAAAAGACGGTGTTGGGGAGCAGTCCTCGAAATTCACGTGAACAGCTCACTTGCGGGACTAGAAAGACAGGGACCAGGGCTCGGAGAGTACGAACCAGACATCTCTCTTCCTGGGCACAGCCTCGGCACCGACCTCGACCAGCTCCCGGGGGCTGAGTTGGGCGGGGAGGGGGGCCGGGGCCTCCGCCTGCACTCACCCTCTCCACCCCCAAAGGGTTTTTGGCTCCAGTAGCTTGGCGAAGCGTGAGTGGCAGATCTGCCACTTCCAGGCCCAGCCCCTCGGCCGCAGTCCGGGACACAGAGCGCCCTCTCCTTTCCGGGGCGCCCTCTGCTTTCCCGGGGGGCCGCCGGGACAGCGCGCCGCAGCCGGGCAAGCACGGTGAGTGAGGCCTCCCAGGAGTCCTGTCCTGGGGCTCTTGTTCCTCGGTCTCTATTTCTCGGAGAGATTACGAGAAGAGGGACAGCAAAGGAGCCACAACTTTGCTCGCAGTAAAATGGGCTGGTACTCGCCACGGTTCCAAAGGCGAAGGCGCCCGCCAGGCAGCGCCGGCTCTGCTCCCATCCCCAGCTTGGCTCTGCGATGGGCCCAGAGCCGGACCGCGTTTCTCAAAGGGTCTCTGCCCTCCGCCCCCCGGGAGCCGGGTGTGTGCCGGGAGGAGAGAGGAAGGGAGTCGGCGATGGGCAGAGGCTGCTGAAGCCGCCCCAAGGGGCCCTCGCCGGAGAAGCGCCGTGACCTTGGCCCTGGCCGGGGCCGGTTTAGGGGGATCAGACTGGCGGCGAGCCACGC
>NW_006300032.1:2936784-2958830 GCF_000327345.1 Myotis davidii | reverse complement strand
CCCCCCCCCCCCCCCCCAGCCCATCGCCCCGTCCCGTCACCGGGGACCGTCCCTTACCCGGTGCCGGGTGCGTGATGCTCGGTGCCAGGCGCCCACCGCTCCCTGCGCCGGCCACGGAGGTGCTCTCCAGCAGCTGCCGGCTCTGCCTCAGGCCGAGGCGATTTGGGCTCAGGAGCAACCCTCCCCACAAAGCCTCCTCGGAGTCCAGCGGCAAATGTCGCGCTGGCTGACCTGCTGGGGGGCTACTGAGGGGGCGGTCAGTCCGCAAGGTCCAGGGGCGCCTGTGGATCGTCAAGCCTCAAACTTGACCAGCAGGAACTTTGGCCGAGACCGGGCGGCGGGAGGCGGCCCTGTGGTCTTCACCTTTAAACCCAATCCCTTTTTCAAAACCAAAAAGATAAAGGGGACCCCCAGGAAGCTCTAAAGATGCGCCGTCATGTGCAGCCCGAGAAATAGTCTACACACTAGCTGCCCCCAAGGAACTTCTTAAAAAGTACTTTCTGTCTTTAACTGAGTAAAACAATCGCTTCACAACGATAGCAGTGGGGGGTGAGTCAATCAAGGCTGTTAGGTGGATCAAAGGCGCCCTTACCAAAAGGAACATTAAAAAAAAGACAAAAGGTTTTTAAAAATTAAATTCAAAATAAACCACAGCCAAGCAGGAATCTTCTCTCGCAGCAGCACCTCCCGGCTGATGGAGTCATGGCTGGGGACTGGACCCCAGACCCCCAGTCAGAGATGCCAGCGTGGAAACCCCAGCAATTAAATGGGCCTTAGAAGGGCCCCGGAAGATGGATCTGGTCCGACTGAGCAAAGTGCCTCCGTTTTCTGGGTTGCCCCATATTTTACATAATATCTTGAACACTCATTGGTCTGCCCAGTATTTCTCCTCTTCTTTTTAAAATCTGATGTTCATACAAGAAAAATAGCAGAAGTTGAAGGACAGCAGAATTTTATGAGGAGATAGTAACTGCTTTTTGCAATGTTGGATGTGAGATTGGAAGATGCAAGGAAGTACCAGAATAGCATAAATTGATGAGGCGCTAACTATGTGAATATATAGACAAGTTAATACACTGGCAGAAGTTTGATTTTAATGATGCATAAGCAGCAAGTCTGCCTAGAACTTACAGACTCATTGCAATTATTTAAAGACTGACTAAAGTAAAAGGAGATATGAATGTCTGGGCTTTATTTGTAGGATTTTCTCAATTAGTGAGCATACTTCACTACTCTTTTTTTTTTTTCCATTCCAGTAACATCTGCTCAATTGCCAAAACCTCTACTGAGTTTCCCTCATAAGCCTATGAAATGAATTTCCAATAGTTTAAGAACCACCAGATGATTTCAGGCTAGTATTTTATTGTTAATAATGTAATTCTTTTGTGACCTTATAGTTAAAGCTACTATATACAATTTTATATCTTAACACAAAATAGCACAGAATGTGAAATTCTTTTTATTTTTGGAAGTTATACCATCTCCTTGGTACATTCTATTAGTTAAATATTGCTGTACTCTTTGCTAACATGCTTAAGGAATTTATCTTTACTTTAGAGATAAATATTCATATTAGAGATAAATATGTTAGCATTTTTATGTTTCATTTTCTGTTCAATAATATTCAGGTTTATACAAAAAGTATATAAATAAAAGATACCACAAGACATTAGAACGTAAGAACCTATGTTTAGAGCAAGAGAGGATAAAAAAGATGCTAACACTTGTGTCATCAACTTATTATGCTACTTTTTCATTATAGGTATCTATATTTGTACATTCTGAAACACACATGTATATTTGCATAAAGTTAAATACATTAAAATGTTTATTTGAAGCCTTTCGGTCCTAAATGAAAAAGAATAAGTTATTTTTCAGATGATAATAAAGACAAGTTATTATACATCTGTTCATAAATAGAGTTGTATTTGACATTTGTTATGTGGACTCTTAACAAATATAGATTTACATACATTATTTTGAGAAGGTGATAATTAAGGACTCTGCTACTGAATCTTGAAAAGTCAAATGGCAGTTTTCTAAAATCAACATTTCCATGACTGATTGATTTTATACAGAATCTGTGATATGGACCAGGTGGACTCTGCTCCATTACTTCTAAAAGCAAATGGAAATGTCCTTCCTCATTAGTCCATTGTATTTTTCTAGTTATTGCTAAGTCTTGTTTTGTTTACATAGCACCAACAATCTGAATGTAAGGTTTCTAAGACCAAATTGCCACTATTTACAGGATTGGCTGAATTTTCATCTTTACACTATATTATAATATGTAATAAAATTTAAGCAATTATTCAGGCAATACAAGCCTCAGGTTACTTTTATTTAGGTTGGTGTGGGGGTGTGGAGGGTAGAGAGGGAGGAAGCAGACTGGAAACAAACTATTACTCAAAGTTTCTAGATATTTATCATTCTGTATTTTACATGCAAATGACTCTGAGTCTGCTATTTAACAATTGAAATGACATTTTCAACAGCACTATCAAGATGTGGATGTAAAAACAGTCCATATATTTGGAATATGTTATTTTTTACAACATAAAGTGATAATGAAAATAAGTATATTTTTATAACATAACATTAAGATATCGATGAAGCTTGACAAATTTCCAAACCCTTGTAATTCCCTAGTAATTTTTATTACCTTCTAACCATTGATAATAGGAAAGAGCAGAATATTGAACTACTTATATTTACAGAGGTGATTATTTCAATTAGATACCTTATCACTTTGTTTTTCTTTCTTTTTATTATGGCAAGTATAATAAATACAAGTAGACTTTCAGAAAAAAACCAATACCTTTGAAATGAGAAGGACCAGGAAGAGAAGGAGGGTGTAGAAAATATTGTGTACATGTCCTTAGTTTACAATACATAAACTTAATCCTACCCTTGAGTGCACTTAATGGAGTTGTTTGTATGAAAGCACTCCCAAAATATGTGTTTATTTTAGAAATTTATGGAACTTGTAACATTGATGCTGATATAATATTCTAACATAGAGCACATCTGTGGCTATTTTCCAAAGCCAGAGGTGTAGCCAGTTTAAAATAAAATCAAAGCCCAGCAGACTCTGGCACTGTCATCACCAGCCATGCATCTGCCATACGGGAAGCCAGTGAGATCGCATGAGATAGAGCTGTGAGAATGAACACTAAGCAATCCATGGGGGATGGTGCTTTTGAGTCTGGGATGGCTCAGATAGTGCTGTAGAGGTGAAGGGGAAAACTGGGAACACTACCAGATTGAAACCCTGCTAAGGAAAAGAATTTTTGAAAGTCAGAGCTATAGACATCCTAGTGCTGCTGGCCAGTGTTCCCAAACAAGTTCTTCATTTTTTTCCATTGCTAAGAAGAAAAAAATAAGAGAACTTTCAGCTTCATATTGAAGGACAATGTCAGTGTCCTAATTGCTCATAATGCAATTATGCAATACAATTACTTAAATAAGAATATGAAACTAGAAATTCATAGTGAGAAAAAAGTTTTTATTTTGTCAGCGAGATTTATAAGCTTATTTAAAATTATTTGCAGAGTAAAAATTCTTTTTCTCCGAACAAAAACTTTTATATGTGATTTATTTGTATAAAAAGGAACCGAATGCAATCGTGTATATAATTTTCAGGTACACTTGCTATAATTGCCCTCTCTTCATCTTTATCAAAGTTTTGCCTGCTGTAAAAGTAAAGAAGGGGAGAGCAGCTCTTTTGCTCCCATTAGATTTATTAATTAAAGTAATTACATTAAATAGAAAATAATGCCCCAAACGGACACCCATTAGAAAAATATTGCTAGAAGATCTATGTGGCAGGAAAGATGTTGACCAAGAGCCTATAACCAATTTGCCGTAAGAGTTTTAAGTAGCTGCAAAAACTAAAACTCAAAGGGTATATGCAGATTAGAGTTGAAACCTTTTTTTAAGGCAGGACTAGACTAACAAGGGAATAACTAACACAAGGGAGACACTAACACTCTCAGTGTCTGTGGTATCCTTCATGTCCCTTTGATAAAGCCATCAGTAACAAAGGGGACAAAAATAAACATCAGCAGATAATATAAATGCATGAAGAGTACTGTGTAGTCTTTTTTAATAAGTTGTCTTCTGGCCAAAGCTTGGAAATACTATGAGCTTATAGGAAAGATGAGCTCTTGGAGAGCTATAAGTAAAATTTCTTGATAATTCTTAAATTGTAAACAGAAATGCCACTTCCCCATTAATGAGAGCGCCTACTTTATGCTATGGCAACCAGAGGCAGATATTATACATGAAAGACTTCACAACCCATCAAATATCTTGGATAGGAGTTGCTGCTTACCAGCTGTGCAGACTTACACAAGTTTCTTACTACTTCTGAACTTTCATCTTGTCATCTGCACAATGAAATTAATACTCATGACATATGCCATTGTGAGGATTAAATAATAGTGTTTTGCAAACCTTTTAAAATCACAATTTTGAAAAAAAAAATTCTTACCTTATCTTCTGTATATGTTCTTACCAGTCTACAATCTTTGTTCAGCTTTATTCTTTTATAGTTTGCCTTATAAAAATATCCTGGTCGTCTCTTTAAATTTTTCTCTTATCTCCCCTCACTTTTAAGACAGGGACCCATCTTTTTCTGTGCCCCTACCACTTGGCAAGCTGAGAATTAGTAATATAAGAATACCAAGGTGCCTCTCAGAGGTTGGAGTAGGTACCTGGAATCTGTGGCTTTTAAAAATAAAATTGAGGTATAGAATCCACTAGTTTTAGGAGGCAGTATGACAAGTTCTCAGTCCTCTAAATAAAATAACATGCTAGGGAGAAAGCCAAATGAAAACAGAGTTTTAATGAAAAGTCAGTTATCTGCAGAGTCAAATTCTCTTGATAGGTCTGCTGAGAGGAAGACTGAGCTTTATCACTGTGGAAGTCATTGACAATCTATGATAAAAACAGTGTTAATGGTATAGTGGGGGTAGTAGTCACAATGGAGTAAATTTGAGAAAAGGTGGGATGGGAAAAAATGGAAAATGTAACGATAAAAACTATTTCAAATAGTTTTGCTAAAAGAGAAGCAGAAAAATAATGCAATACTGGAGCAGTATTTCTTTTGTTTTTTGAAGATGGTAGAAATGACAAAATGCTTGTATACTTATGGGAATAATCTAGTAGTGAGAAGAAACTGATGATGCAAAGGAAAGAGGGGACAATTGCTAGATCCATGCCCTTGAGTAGGTGAGAAGGGGTGGACGCCACACACAAGTAGAAGGGAAAGGCCTTCATTAGGAACACAGAAAGGATAGCAAGAAGGAAGGCAATAAAGAGACCCAAATGCAGGGATTTATGTGGAATTGGGAGTAGGTGCTTTTGGAAGATTTCTTCTTTTAACCTAATTTCTTAAATAAGAAACAAAGTCATAGCTGAAAGTGAGAACTGGGGAATGAGATATTGGGGATTTCAAGAGATAAAATCTATGAACCAACCTTTTAGGAGAATGGGAAGTAAGTGGACTAAGAACAATAGAAGGGTTGCCACATCACACCTACATGAAGATTACACTATGGGCACCACCATTTAGTCATCCACAGCTTGGAAGGACCGTGACCCTGGGGATGCTGGGCCTACCACACAGATACCACCAGTTGCTTGTCGAAGTCATTCCTCAGTTTCTTCCTTGTAAGCAGATGTCTAATTTTTTAATATTTGACAATGTGCTCACACTGAAGGGATGACTCAGGATTGGTCTCAATCGTGTTAATACATTTCTATTTTGTCAGATCTTCACGTTCCCTACTAGAGATAGAGGTGGCCATATGGCCCAGTTCTGGCCAATGAGAATAAGAAGAAGCCTGCTGGAGGCTTCTGGGAGACCTGTTTTCTTCTCTGACAAAAGGAAATCTCTTCTACTTCTTCTTTCTGCTTCTTGAGGATAGAAATGACTATAATTGTGGTTGACATTTTGTGAACATGAGGTTGCATGAGAATGAAAAGCCAACCTACTGGCAGAGCAGAAGGGGAGCAAAGAGCAAGCCTTGATTAAGCCCCAGAGCAGATCTGGATCAACTTCTCAACAATCTTTTTACTGAGTCTAATAAATATCTTAAATTGTTAAAGCCACTTACGTGGGTATTCTGTTATTAGCAGCCATATGCATTTTAACTGATATCCCTAGATTTCAAAGTGATAACCAACATTTTTAAATTTTATGCACAGTGAATGGCTATATAAAGGACTCAGTTCCCCATTTCTTCCAAAATAAGGTACATACATTTCAAAATATTACTGAGATCCCATTTTGGGATTTATATTCAAGAGTTGAAAGCAAGATCTCAAAGAGAACCCATGTTTATAGCATTATTCATGAATATCCAGAGTGGAAGCAACCAAAATGCCATTGATAAATGAATGGATAAGCAAAATGTGGTATATACATACAATCAAATATCACTCAACTTTAAGAAGGAAGGAAATTCTGCCCTAACCGGTTTGGCTCAGTGGATAGAGCATCAGCCTGCAGACTCCAGGGTCCCAGGTTCGATTCCTGTCAAGGGCATGTACCTTGGTTGCGGGCACATCCCCAGTAGGAGGCGTGCAGGAGGCAGCTGATCTATGTTTCTCTCTCATCTATGTTTCTAACTCTCTCTCCCTCTCCCTTCCTCTCTGTAAAAAATCAATAAAAAATATTTTTAAAAAAAGAAGGAAGGAAATTCTGACTAATGCTACAATATGGGTGAGGACATTATACTGGGTGAAATTAGGGGTCACAAAAAGAAAAATACTGTATGATTTCTGGATAGGAGTTGCTGCTTACCAGCTGTGCAGACTTACACAAGTTTCTTACTATTTCTGAACTTTCATCTTGACAACTGTACAATGAAACTAATACTCATGACATATGCCATTGTGACGGTTAATTAATAGTGTTTTGCAAACATTTTAAAGTCACACTTTTGGAAAAACAATTTCTTACCCTATCTTCAGTATGTATTCTTACCAGTTCACAGTCATTGTTCAGCTTTATTCTCTTATAGTTTGCCTTATAAAAATATTATCCTGGTATTCTTTTTAAAATTTCTCTTATCTCCCCTCACTATTAAGACAGGGACTTGATGAAGGTTAACATCTAATTAATACCAGATTTGGGACTGGATCCCAGGTTTAATAACAGCTAGTCTAAACTTTTTCATTAATAAAATGAATTTAGAAAGAGACTTATCCATAGTAAAGGGGTATGATTTTTGGCACCACCTGATCTTATAATCAAGGTTTCCTGTTGCTAAGTAAAACAAAAAAATATAATGTAATCTAGAGAAAAACTTTTCTTACATATTTGCTAATGGGAGTTATGGAATCAGTGGTGATACAATATAATCCAAAAAATGGTAGTTATTTACCATGATATTTTGCTCCTTTATAGAAGAGAACAGGCCTTTTTAGGAATAGGAGATTGAAGGGGCATGAGGTAGGTGGGGTGGGCAGAGAATATATTGATAAGAAAATAGTTCTGTTGCATTGAACTATTGTAACAGGGGTGTTGGGGGGGGTTGTTTACTTTTGTCTCCACAGAAAGTATAAGAAACAATTTTATAAATTCAACAGCTGTTTTCAGATTTCAAGTATAATTCTACTACATTTTCCTTTATTTTCCATTACCCATAGTACCCCTTACCCCTCAACACCAACAAATTAAAACAAATCAAACCTCTGCTATATGTCGTTTCTGCAAAGCTGAGTATCATTATTACACTTGTGCAAATAGAGTCATGTTATATATATATATAACAGTAAATCACAACTGGGAAAGGAACCTGCTGTAAACACACACTCTGTGGCATGTTACTTGGAACACCAACAACCATCAAAACGCAGAAGGTTGTGATTCCAGGGCCTGGGAGCACGGCTATTTGTTTCCCCAGGCTTGAGGCCATAGAGGCTGGACTGGATTAAACCCAAGAGGAATCTGTTTATCCCTTCTGCTTTAAACACCAATCAAAAGCCCTGGTCCCCGCTTGAAGGTGCTGAAATGCAAAGCAAGCTCCCTATTCCTTTTCTCTCTCTTGGTGGCATTTGAAAGTGTAAAGCTTTGAATACCAATTGCTTGAACTGGACATATGTGAATCTCTTCTAATCCTACTAATCCTGTCCCCAAGTGCTTCTTTGTATGTGGAGGCAGCACACATAGATCTAAGTAAAAGTGGCCATAATCCTGGAAATGTGGAAAAATGTCCCAGTGTGAGAGATGCGAGAGGGAGAACCCCCTGCCAGAGGGACCTGCTGAAGAAACTATTGTGTCAGTTCAAGGAAGAGAGAGGCTGTGGCGGAGCCCTCTCACCTTTTCTGAGCTCCTGGGAGGAGAGCAAACCCACACAGCAGGCAGCCTCCCTTGCAAACAGCCTTCATGCACTTGAGCAAACTCACAGAACTGAGACAGTTTCTAAAGGCTGAGAAATTCCCCCGGCGGCTGCTTTCAGTGTCTTGAACCCAGCAGGCCAGGCCTGCCAATGTGCAGACTTCATTAAGCCCCAGAATTTCCTTTTAAACAGCCGGCGTGTTTACAGATTTCTGAGCTGCTGCTCCCGCTGCAAACAGGGCGGAGAGGGGCAGACATTTTTGTTGGAAACCCAAGAAATAAAATAATCCTACAGACACTGCCTTCTCAAGACCTTTCAAATAGACAGGGAAAGACAGTAAGTTTCTACATTTTCCTGTTTTGCCAGAACGACTTGTATTTCTCTTCTGACTGGCTGCCTGCCGTTGTCGGTTCGGAGCCCGGTAGCTTTTGAACTTTCTAAAGGAAATGTGGCTGCATTGCCATCCTCATGAAGAATGCCTGAATCCACCCATTCACAAATAATAACTTCTGCAAACAGACTATTTTAAGGTTTGCAGAATATTTAATTACTGATCTCCGAGTCAAGTTATATGGGCAGAGGGCTGATTAACAATAGAAGTGTTGCATTACAAATTTTTTTTGAAATGTTCAATTTTACAAACCTTGTGAGAAGGATGATATGGGTCTTGCTATTGCCACTTGATGAAAAGGTATCACAATTATATATTAAATACTGTTCATTTATGTGAATGGATATGTGTGTGTTTTTCAACTCAAAGGGGCCTAAAATATTTTTAAAGAACCATCAGTACAATGCCCCCTTCAAGTGGTTACAACAATTTAAAGTTGTATCAGGAAACACAATTCAAACATCTTTATTTCTTCTACTGTGTTGGGTTAAATGTTGTTGTCCATTTGTTCTTTTTAAAAATTATTGTTATTAAAAACTAGGTGAAAAATTTTAGGCAGAGGATATTTCCAAAACTCAAGACTTGGCAAGAAAATGGTTTTACTATATTTAATATCAAAAGAGAAAATAGTGCCATAAATAAATGAAATAAAGTACTGTGGAAAACAAGGAATAGGCCCAAAATGGAGTCACTTATGCTAAGCCCCACATTACCAATCAGAGACTTACTCAGAAGATTCCAGAAATGGAAACTTAAACCAGTCCATCAGGAATTGCCTGATCAACAATCGTTAGTCAAAATGCCTGATAGACCCCTACCATGTCCTAAAGGAAAGTAACTTTGCAATAACCAAGCCACGTTTTTTGCTCACATAACTTCCTTGTTCCAACTCCCTCTGTCTATAAAAGTCTTTTTATTTTGTCAACTCCTCAGGACTCCTTTCTGACTGGTGGATTGGATGCTGCCTGATTCACATCAATTTTTGCTCTAATAAACTCTTAAAATGTTTTAATATGCCTGTTTATCTTTTAAGAGTATATAATATAACCACAGAGATGTCCAATGTCTACACTGAGAGAAAAAAGTTAAGTATGAATGGAAACAGTAGCCTTGACAATGATGTAAAAAACAAAACAAAACAAAATAAATCAATAACCTTTCTCATCCCCCAAGAGACCAATTTTAAAGGTCCAATTATTTTAACAAAACATATTCTGTGTCAGGCACTATTCTAAGGGATTTACAAATATTAACTAATTGAAGCATCATAATAGTCCCATAGCATGTACTGTAGTTGTTCCCATTTTATAGATGAGGGAAATGAGGTAAGCAGAGGCAGGGTAACTTGCCCCAGGCCTATGGCCCCTGAGCAACCTGTGATGCACCCAGGCAGGCTGGCTCCTGGCCTCCCCGCAGCTGCTTCTGCCTCCAATATACCTATTCTGAATGAATTGCTATTTATGCTGCTAGTTTTCAAATCTATAATATTAAAACAATACCATAAGCCCTTGAAGGGCATTAGCAATAAGATAAAAAAAATGATTTTGCTGTATCTCTTGGTAACAAATTCGAGGATAAATGGGAATCTCAGCAAGCTAAATAAACATCTTTATAGCCGAAGCTGGTTTGGCTCAGTGGATAGAGCGTCGGCCTGTGGACTGAAAGGTCCCAGGTTCGATTCCGGTCAAGGGCATGTACCTGGGTTGCAGGCACATCCCCAGTGGGAGATGTGCAGGAGGCAGCTGATCGATGTCTCTCTCTCATCGATGTTTCTAACTCTCTATCTCTCTCCCTTCCTCTCTGTAAAAAATCGCTAAAATATATTTAAAAAAAAAACAAAAAAAAACCATCTTTATAATTGGCTAACCAAATTCAGAGATAGCTCCTAAAGAAGGTAATGGCATTCAAATCCATTGAATTCATGTTTCAGACACCTAAGAACTATTTCTCAACAGTGTAGTTTGAAAGACCTCTAAAGTGATGCAGAACACTTATTTAGACCAGATTTGTGACTTGGGAAAAAATATTTCTCCAACATGTGTGTCAGTTTCCTTATCTCTAAAAGAATCTCAAAGGCCCAATCTCTAAAATATTTGTGATTCTATAACTTTTGAAAATTCAGACAACAGCAACAATAAACCCAATAGTACCAAAAAAAAAAAAAAGAGAGAGAGAGACTACAGAGTCAGTAGACTCTAAGTTTAATACTCCTTGGCCTTGGGATCCAGTTATCTGTGCCGGACACCTCTTGTCCCCTGCCTCACACCTTCTCATCCTACCTTTTCCTAAAGCCATTGTTGTTGGTAAGCAGCTTCACACGTGGGTACCTCACAGCTTTCATGTCTCGCTTTGTTTGCACCAAGGCTTCTGTGATGCCAGCATCGGCCTTGCACAGGCACAGATCTGGAAGGGTAAGCCCATGATCAATGACATCCCTTAACCCAGGATCAGTGAGGGAGGTCAGCCAATGGGTACATATGTTTCTCTTTTGTTCCCTGGGTCCTGCATGGTCAGTGTCCCAGTTACTCGCAGTGGTCACCAACTGGACATTGTACTGGCTATATGGTGTGACCTTTTAACGATTAAACCTTGTATTATGATAACATCCATTGTCATGGCCACACCAATTAGGCCATCCAACCTGGTGACAAGAAGGACTTTGGTATGGGAGAAGGCACCAAAAGAAGGGACAAGCAGGCAGCTCTGTGGTATGCACAAGGTAACTGCAGCAGTACGCCACCCAGAGAGACATGACAGCCCAGGTTAGTTCCTTCAAATAGCTTTCCCCTGCAACACCTTCTTTCAAGCTCCTGGCACAAGGAACATTAGTATTTTACAGATGGCCAGTTCCCCTTTTTGTTTCCACATAGAGTTTTACTGGCTCAGTTTAATTGTTACTATTCTTTAAGTGAAGGTTACTTAGGGAAGTTGATTGGAAATGCCATTCTATTCTAAATCGTTTATCTACAACTGTGGCAGAGCCATTAGCAATGTCAAAAGGATGGGATTGCAAGTCCCCCTCTCCTGCAGTTAGCCTATCCATCCAGTCTGTGCCAGGAGGTGAGTCTTAAGGAGACATTGCCTCTAACTCCACTCTTGAAAAGGAGCCTGCATTTGGCCTGACCTCATAATTATAGGCTCTCAACCTTCTAACTTCCCTGAACATTTCCTGTGACTTGGAAGTTCTGCCATTCTTTTCTCCTTACAGCCTTCTATTATGAAAAACACTAGAGGCCCAGTGCACAAAATTCATGCACTTGGGGGAGGGAGGGTCCCTCAGCCAGGCCTGAGCCCTTTTGCAGTCTGGGAGCCCTCGGGGCATGTCCAACTAATGGCTTAGACCGCTTCCCACAGTTCAGGGAGTGGGCCTAAGCCGGCTGTCAGACATCCTTAGTGATGCCGTGGAGGTGGGAGAGTCTCCCGCCACTACTGCTACGCTCGCCAGTCATGAGCCTGGCTTCTGGCTAAGTGGTCGCTCCCACTGTGGGAGCGCACTGACCACCAGGGAGCAACTCCTGCATTGAGCGGGATCAGGCTGAAACTGGCTCTCCGACATCCCCCAAGGGGTCCCAGATTGCGAGAGGGCACAGGCCAGGCCGAGGGACCCCACCGGTGCATGATCGAGGCCAGGGTGGGACATGGGAGGCTGGCCAGCCAGGTAGGGACCACAGGAGGGCTCCAGGGTGTGTCTGGCCCATCTTGCTCAGTCCCGATTAGCTGGACCCCAGCAGCAAGCTAACCTACCAGTCAGAGTGTCTGCCCCCAGTGATCAATGCATGTCATAGCGAGTGGTTGAGCAGCCTTAGCATATCATTAGCATATTACACTTTGATTTGTTGAACAGACGACCAGATGACCAGACAGACACTTAGCATATTAGACTTTTATTAGATGACCAGACACGTAGCATATTAGACTTTTATTATATAGGATTACATCTTCTAATGCAGCTTTTTTCCCAACTTCCCCAGTGAAACACTGCACCCATTAAACACTAACTTCCCATTCTTCTCTCCCCACCCTCATCCCTAGCAACCACCATTCTACTTTTTTATTCTGAATTTGATTGTTCTAGTAACTTATATAAGTGGAATCATACAAGATTTGTCATTGGCTTATTTTATTCAGCATGATATCCTTAAGGTTTATTCATATTGTAGCATACATTAGTTCCTTTATTTTAAGTCAGAAAAATATTTTATTGTGTATGTCACATTTAGCTCATCCATTCATCCCTCAATGGACACTTGGGTTACTTCTCCTTTTTGACTATTGTCAATAATGTTGCTATAAACGTGGGTGTACAAATATCTACTTAAGTCTCAGATTTCATTTTGAGAGGCTATATATGCAGAAGAGAATTGCTGGATCACATGATAATTCTATAATTTTTTGAGGAAACAGAGGCCCATACCATTGTACATTCCCACTAGTAATGCACAGAGGTTCCAATTTCTCCATATCTTTGCCAACACTAATCACTTTCTGGTTTGTTTGCTTTTTGATTATAGATATCCTAATGGGTGTGAAGTGGTATCTCATTCTGGTTCTTTATCCTATTCCATTGGTCTATAGGTCTGTCTTTATGTTAGTATCACACTGTTTTGATTACCCATAGTCTTGTAGTAAGTTTTGAAGTCAAGAAGTATGAGCTTCAGCTTTATTCCTCATTTTTAAGATTGTCTTGGCCATTCAAAATCCCTTAAGGCTTTATATGAATTTTAGGATAAATTTTCCTGTTTTTAAGAAACAAATCATTGCAATTTTGATAGAGATTGCATTGAATCTGTACATTGCTTTGGGTAGTGTTGTTATCCTAACAATATTAAATCTTCAATTACATGAACCCAGGATGTCTTTCCATTTACTGGTGTCTTTTTTATTTTCTTTCATCAATGTTTAGTTTCCAGTGTATATGACTCACCTCCTTGGTTAAATTCATCCCTAAGAATTTTATTCTTTTTGATCCTATTATAAATGGAATTGTTTTCTCAGTTTCCTTCTTAGTTTTTCTAAAATAGTTTTTTTTAAAATATATTTTATTGATTTTTTACAGAGAGGAAGGGAGAGGGAGAGATAGAAACATGGATGAGAGAGAAACATCGATCAGCTGCCTCTTGCACATCTCCTACTGGGGATGTGCCTGCAACCCAGGTACATGCCCTTGACCGGAATCGAACCTGCGACCTTTCAGTCCGCAGGCCGACGCTCTATCCACTGAGCCAAACCGGTTTCGGCTAAAATAGTTTTTAATAAATAAAAATATAACACTTTTACCAAATTTCCACCCAAATCTTATTCTAAAGATGCTGATATGATGAACAATGTAAAAGGAGGTTGACCAAAAAACCAATCCCATGCCCAGCCAGCATAGATCAGTGGTTGAGCATTGACCTATAAATATGAACCAGGAGGTCACAGTTCAATTCCTGGTCAGGTACATACTGGGGTTGTGGGCTCGATTACCAGTGTGGGGCATGCAGGAGGCAGCCAATCAATGATTCTCTCTCATCATTGATGTTGCTATCTCTCTCTCGCTCTCCCTTCCTCCCTGAAATCAATAATAATAAAAATATTCCCAGTTCCTGCTCTCCCTCTGATTGATCATGCTTCTGATGGCAGGAAGCCACTAATGAAAATACACAATCCAATTGCAATTTTTAAAAAAAGTATGAAAGCATTTAGATGTTGTTCTTATATAAAAAATAGTTCATATTTATAGTATTTGACAGGGTACATCCATCGATGGCCTCCTGTATACTCCCTACTGGGGATTGACCCTGCAACCTAGGCATATACCCTGACGGCAAATCAAATTGGTGACCTCCTGATGCATGGGACCACATTCAACCAACTGAGCCACACTGGCCAGGCTAAAATGTACTTTTCTTCAGGGGTGAACATGAATTGTGGTGGTCAGTAGGTAAAGGCTGAATAGCAGACACCCAAATCTGTAAATGTTGTCTTACCAGAAAACAAGGTCTTAGCAGATGTGATTAAGTTAAGGATCTTGACCGGAAAGATTATACTGGATTATTGGCCAGCCTTAACTCCAATCACAAGTGTGCTTACAAGAAAAAGGTAAAGGGAGATTACACTCAGAAAAGAAGAAGGCAATGTGATCATAGAGGCAGGGACTGGAATAATGCAGTCAAAGGTCAAGAATGTTTGCAACCATTCTGTTCACTTCAAAAATCAGATAGATCATAGCAAATGATGGTGGCTTCCCTTTGGGTGGCAGCCCGAATTGCAGGTGCTTTCCAATATAACGTTTTTACAGCAATAGGTCAACACAGGTTATTGACTTGCTGAAAGCCTAATTTTTTATTCTATCAAGAGAGAGAATCAAAATAAGTTATCCCTTTCCAGGCAATGCTAACAGTACATACTCACTCTCTTTCACCAGAACTATATTAATTCTCCTGTTTGCTATCATGATATAGTCTTCAGGGACCCAAATCCTTCACAGTCCACAAAAGATCATGGTTGGCCATTATATTGATCACGTACCGCACATTGGACCTCTTAAGAAAGAAGTGACTAATGTCATGGAATATCTTAGTAAAGTGTTACAGCATAGAAGATAAACCCAGTGAAGATTCAGGGACTTGACACGTGATATAATATTTAGTGGTCCAGGGTCTTTAATTGTCCATGCTAGGACAATTCTGCTAAGATAAAATATTGTACCTCATACCTTCTCCCACTAAGAAAGAAGCATTGTACTTACTTGATGTATATCTTTAAATTTTAGAGGTAGTAAATCCCACTTTGGGAATATGTTAGCTCACATTAAATTCCTTTATAATAATGTAGTTTCCTGCCAAAAAAAAGCCTAACAATACCTCTTGGTGGAGAGAATATAAGATATTAATCTCTTATACATTGCTGATGAGAGTATAAATCGATAGGCAATTTGGAAAGCTGTTTGCCATTATGCTATACAGTTGAAATTCACATGTCCTTTGATTTGGCATTTCCTCTTTTAGTAAGGTGTCATGAATATGGAAACATGCAGAAAATTTTATTGGCACTATTCATAATAGCAAAGCAAAGGGATTGTGTAAATTAATTGAGAGTATTTATATAATGTAATATCATATAAGTCAAATAAATGAATTATAACATTGAAGCACTGTGGATAAATCTTAGCAAGACAATGTTAAATGAAAAAGTAAGTTTCCAGAAATGACGTACAGTATTATAAATTAGAAAGTTAAAAATAAGGAATATAGTTTTAGGAATACATATAGATGTGATAGATTTTCAAAAATCACCCAAGAAGATTCAGGAGACCAGTTGACATGGCTTGAGGGAGACAGGAAGATAAGATGGAGAACAACATTGGTAATAAAAGTTTTGAACAAATATTCTAGTTCCATGTATGGTAGGTAGGTTCATGCAGTTCATTATATTATTAAATACAAGTAAACAAATATATAAATAAAAAAGAGCCTTGCATGGGTCAGTGATGAGACTGTGTCATGAACCAAGTATTGTGATTGCCCCCGTACTCTATAAAATAAAGTCAGTTCTTTGAATTACGCTATTGTGTCTATAGGAATTCTCATTAAAAACTAAAAATCAATATAAGCCATTGTCCTTCCCTTAATACAAAAGTATATGTAAGTTTGCATATACTTGCACACAGGAGGATACTGGTAAGTGAGATTTGATGAGGAAGAATAGAAAGTTTGGGAAGAACCTGAACAAGTGAAGGGGCCTGCCCTGAGTGGCTCACTTGGTTGAGCATTGTCTTGTGCACCAAAAGGTTGCTGGTTCGACACACGCAGGGCACATACCTGACTTGCAGGTTGGTTCCCAGTCGGGGCATATACAGAAGGCAACCAATTGATGTTTCTCTCATACATCAACATTTCTCTCTTTTTCTCTCTCCCTTATTTTCTCTAACCAAGTCCTTGGGTGAGGATTTTTAAAAAAGAATAAAGTTGGACCCTTATGAATAAAAAGGTGAAGGAGAGAAATTTCCTCTGAAGGAAAGAGAGGGTATTGAGTGGGATGAAGGAGATTTTAAAAAGTGTGCAAGATTACCTTTCCTTTGTTTAAAATATTGTCAAAACCTACCTTTACCCTAGCTGGTTTGGCTCAGTGGATAGGACGTCAGTTTGTGGACCAAAGGGTCCTGGGTTTGATTCTGGTCAAGGACTCGTACCTTGGTTGCAGACTCCTCCCTGACCAGGGCCCTGGTCAGAGCTGGTGCAGGAAGCAACCAATTGATGTGTTTCTCTCACATCAGTGTTTCTCTCCGTCTTTCCCTCTCTCTTCCACTCTCTCTAAATATCAATGAAAAAATATTCTCCGGTGTGGATTAACAAACAAAACAAACAAACCCTTGTCCCAACACATTTACTTTCTAATTACTTATTTATTTCCTGAATATAGGAGTTCACAATCTAAACAAGCATAGTTATGCGATTCCAAAGTTTGATTTGAACAATCTTGAGCAAGTATTAGGACTCTAAATTTTACTTATTTAGAAAAGAAGATAGATGAAAGTAATATATTCCATAGAGAAAATATTACCCAAATTTGTTGACAATTATTTTTTCTCTCTTTTTTTTGAAAGATGAGGAAAAACATGCATTTATCTCCAAAATTTTAATTTAAGTAATTAATCTCTAACTGTAAAAACAAATTCTATTGTGACAAATTTTCTTTTTAGTTCATGTCTACACAACATTAATATTCTATCAGTGATGCCACAGACTTTCGTAAGTACTTTTATCTTTCTTTTCTCATAATATTCAAAGTCAGGAAAGAGATTACTTTCCAATAACTAGATGTTGGAGAGTAAAATCTCCATAAGATATAAAAAATAAAGATTTAGTTTCTCCCATTCTACACAAAAGTTTCAAAGGCCCACATATGATTTTAAAATAACAGAAACCAAACATACAAAACAAAACAACACAAACACTTCATTAACACATGCTGTTTTGAAATAACCTTAGATCATATTCACTTTAAAGAAGTATAAATGCCAACGTAGGATAAGAAATGGTCTGTTTATGTTTGGGCCATATTTATAACAGTCACGATTTTATGAAGCCTTTAAGAGTTTGGCTTCTCTTTGCAGCAAGACTGTGTGTCAAATATAATACTCCTCTTGGACCTGTAGGAATACGAACAAAAAGATGAAATCCCTTCACTTGCTGCACTTTATTCTGTTGTCACAGTTAAAGCAATATTTATTTTCCTCCTCCCTGCTTCTTACAGGCCCATAGTAAATCAAAAAAGTAAACTCTCAGGTTCATTGTGTAAGGGGCTTACTTCTAGGCCTCTACAGTTGCCACAGTAACTAATTAGAAATTTGCATCTCTAAGAGAATTATTTAATGCTGATGTGTAAGCCCTTTTATTCCTTGGAGCTTGGCCGTTTGCAAGGAAGCTCCTGGTAGATGTTGGGCCTCGAGGTCATACTGTACAAGCTCTGAACGTAGGTGGCCCTGGTTTCCCCTTTTTATCTGGATGATTCATACTCAGTGAAGAAAGTGTCTTGCCATGTCTTTGTTGAATGGTGGGCATCTGAAAGGCGGCACTTGATTCATTTAGGCACCATTTGTTTTAACCTGTAACTTCTTGCCCATCGCTCATTAGCTAACTCTTGTGTAATTGAGTCATGCATGTTAAACAAGTACAGTTGAGTTATGCCAACTGACCCACCAACAGGAATCTCTCCTTAGACTTGTCATAAAGTTTGAGGAGACAATGTTGCTGAAATGCAAAATGTTTTGCACATTTGGACAACGTTTAACAGTAATGGGAAGATGAGCGCTTTCCCTGAATAGCTAGCTATTCCTTTTCTAAGGTTTAAACCTGTTTTCCCCCAGTGTGGGAGGAAGAGAGAAGCCTTCTTGTCGTGCAAAGACAGAGGCAAAAGGGAAGGCACTGGGGACTCCTGCCTGGGCAACTTGTTCTGAATCCAAGAAGGTGCTGACTACTTTCAACTGCCATCCTGTATTGTGGGCACAGGTGAGAGATGCAACCTACAATTGGGGCAAAAAGGAGGAGAAATGTGTTCAGTTCCTCCCAACCTCCCTATCAAAGTAGGGGAACCCTTGAGTTTACTGCAGCCAAAGGACAAAACAAATATACCGTCTAAAGACAATGACCAAGCTTGTGACCAAGAACAGATTCGCACACTGGTGAGCAATGAAGCATTGTAGGCAAACAGTGGAAGCAACCCCAGTGTCCATTAACAGATTTTATGTGGACAAACAAAATGTGGTATAAACATGTAATGGAATCTATTCAACCTTAAAAAGGGAGAAAATTCTGACACATCCTGCAATATGGATGGACCTTGAGGACATTATGTTAAAGGAAATAAGTCAGTCACAAAAGGACAAATATTTCCTGACTCGACTTAGAAGAGGTATTTATATGCTAGAGATTGAATGTTTATATTCCTCCCAAATTAATATGTTGAAACTTAATTCCCAAGGTGAGATGGCATTTGGAGGTAAGGCCTTTGGGACATGAGTTAATCATGAGGGTAGAGCTTATAAAAGAGACCCCAGATCCCTGGCTGGTGCGGCTCAGCTGGTTGGAGTGTCATCCTGTACACCAAAAGGTGGTGGGTTTGATTCCTGGTCAGGGCACATACCCAAGGTTTGGGTTCAATGCCTGGTTGTACCGTGTGTGGGAGGCAACTGATCAATGTTTCTCTCTCACATTGATGTTTCTTTCTCTCTCTCAAAAAAAAAGTGTGTGTGTGAGAGAGAGAGATCCCTTACCCCTTCCAGCACATGAAGACACAGCAAGAAGTCAGCCATCTATGAACCAAAAAATGGGCTTTTAAAAAACAGTGAATCTGCCCGTACCTTAATCTTGGACTTCCCCACCTCCAGAACTGTGAGAAATAATGGCTGCTGTTTATAAGCCCCTCAGTCTTAACTAAGACATTAGAGTAGTCAAACTCATAAAAACGGAAAGTAAAATTGTGGTTACCAGGGGCTGGGGGTGGAGTGGAAATGGGGGGTGGGGAAGAGGAAGTTGTTGTTTAATTAGTTAGTTGCAGTTTTAAAAAATGAAAAAGTTCTGGAGATTGGTAGCACAACAATATGAATATACGTAACACTACTGAACTGTATATTTAAAAATGGTTAAGATGATAAATTTTGTTATGTGTTAACCACAATTTTTTTAAAGAACCCAGACTAGATTATGTATTTACTATATATGTATTTATTTTTAAATATATTTTTATTGATTTTATAGAAGAAGGGAGAAGGAAAGAGAGACAGAATGCCCCCCACCGGGGACAGAGCCCATAACCTGGGCATGTGCCCTGACCGGCAATCGAACCATGACCTCCTGGTTCATAGGTTGAAGCTCAACCACTGAGCAATACTGGCCGGGCAGAATTATATTCTTGTCATGAGTCTACATCTCAAATCAATTTTTGTAGAACACCAGTAACTTTGTCATTTAATTTTTGTACTCATGTCTAGCTCACTCAAAAGTTTGACCAATAATTAACTTATGAGGCTTAGAACATTTTCTGAAAACATGTAAAGAGACACATCATATAGGTCTACACAATTATATTCTATTTTTAAAAATAGTAAAATAAGTTTAAAGGCTGCTTTTAAGATGTGGCCTCTCCATACTACTCTGGGTGGAAATGTCCTAATTTCATAGATTAGAAGGGTTCAATTAGTATATCTAATCATGGGCTAATCCATGGAGAGCTAGCTCAGTTTCTCTAGGCTCAAAGTAATTTCATTAACATTTACATCCTACCTTAAGGTAGGAAAAAAGAAGTGAATACATGTAACTGCTGATTAGGAATGAGATAAAACCTGGAATGTCAAAGTCAGAAACATTGTAAAATGTATCATTACAAATAAAGTCAACAGAAATGCGCTCAAATGTTTCTAGGGATATTTTCATATTAATTAATTAATTGTCCATCTTTACCCATAAGAATCCTCACCATGACACACCTGATACCCCACTCAGATATCTTTTCCTTTCATGGACATATAGAACACCTTCCCTCTTAGAGCACTTTTTCCTGTGACAGCATTTGCTATGTGCCATGTTTTGTTTTATATTCCTGTCCTGTACTATGTTTTGTTCCTTATTATATCATCTACAGGACTTGGCACATTCCCTTGCAAGTGACGTGTCTGATATCAATTCACTGGATTGTGTTTATGTACATGTCTGAACTGTTTTACTGTTTGCTATGTACATGAACTAGGATGAGTAACCATTGCTAGATTAAAAATTTAACATATCTGAATTATTTTTTATTAACAATTACTTAAAGATTTTATTTCCAGAAAATAAGGTCATTCAAAAACTGTTCATGAATTTAATATTCAGGAAGGTTGGCCAAACCATCTGGATTTCAAAGCAGTAAGTGTTTAGGAAGGGAATTTGATTAAAGTGAGAAAAGTTCCAATTTATACTGTGCCTACCAGGATAGCACAGCACAGCAAAGCCAAACAAACAAAACAAAGGGTCAGTTTGTGAAAACTGAAGAATGAACTGTTTTCTACATTGCCTGAGCATATTCCTCATCGAAAATTTTATTTATTTTGTCAATGATTGTGGGGAAACAGGAATTCTTTTTTTTTTTTTAATATATTTTATTGATTTTTTACAGAGAGGAAGGGAGAGAGACGGAGAGAGATAGAGTTAGAAACATCGATCAGCTGCCTCCTGCACACCCACCACTGGGGATGTGCCCGCAACCCAGGTACATGCCCTTGACCGGAATCGAACCTGGGACCTTTCAGTCCACAAGCCAACGCTCTATCCACTGAGCCAAACCGGTTTCGGCGAAACAGGAATTCTTATGCATTACTGGTGGGAGAGTTGATGGTACCAACTTTAATCCAGGAATTTGATCTTTTCTATCAATATTACACGTGCACCTACCCTTCACCCCAGTGCTTTTGTTTCTAAGAATTTATCCTACAGATATACTCACATGTGCAGAATAACATATGCACAAAGCTTTTCATTGCTTTGCTGCTTCTACTTGCAAAAGTTGAAAATAGGGAGAAACTAAGATGGCGGCAGAGATAAACACCGGGAAATTAATGCCGCTCACAACAATTGATTAATACCTCAGAAAAACAATACGGACATCATCCAGAACCACAGGAAGCCTGGCTGACTGTAAATTCTACAACTAGAAGGAAGGAAAGGCACACTGAGACCCAGAGAAGCTGCAGAAGAGAAGCGCAGAGGTACGGGGCTCGCGCGCGCGGAAAGGGGCTGGCACCTGAGGACGCGGCTGTCTTTTTTAATCCGGAGGGGGTCACAAGCTCC
>NW_006300032.1:2887693-2935201 GCF_000327345.1 Myotis davidii | reverse complement strand
TACATTTTTGCATAATTCAGTATTATGAACCAGAGATTAAGCCACATAAATAATCCTTTGGCCCTAGCTGGTTTGGTTCAGTGGATAGAGGGTCGGCCTGTAGACTAACAGGTCCCAGGTTCGATTCTGGTCAAGGGCACATGCCTGGGTTGTGGGCTCAATCCTCAGTAGGGGGCATACAGAAGGCAGCTGATCAGTGATTCACTCTCATCATTGATGTTTCTATCTCTCTCTCAACATATGTAATATCTTAATCAATAAAAAATATATTAAAAAAATAAATAAATAAAAAAAGTTGAAAATAATCTAAATGTTTATCAGTAGGGAATTGGTTAAACAAATTATATTACATACATGCACTGAAATATACAGCTGTTGAATAATAATTAAATATTGACACTATTAAATATTGATATGGGGGATCTTCAAGATTTATTGTTAAGTAAAGAAATAAACAAACAAAACCCACCAAGTGCAGGATAGTGTACATTGTATACTACCATTTGTATAAAAAGCAAGATAGAAAAGATACATGTGATTTTGTTTGAATGTGCATAAAATATTTCTAGGAAAAATAAAACCAATGAAAACTGATCCATTGGTTACCTCTGGAGAGAACTGGGTGGTTGGTAACAAGAACAGAGGGAGACATTTACTCTATAAAGTTAAAATAATTTGTTGAGGTAAAATTCACATAACATAGAATTAACCATTTTAAAATACACAATTCAGTGGTATTCGTATGTTCACACTGTGTGTAACCACTACCTCTATCTAGTTCCAAAACATTTCCCACTTGAAAGTAAACTCCCTCCTCATTAACCAGAGCTTCCTCATTACCCCAACCCTGGCAACCACCAATATTCCTATGTCTCTGTAGATTTATCTGTTCTGGATATTCCATATTAATGAGTCATACACCTAGTGTCCTTTTGTGTCTGGCTTCTTCCACTTAGCATAATGTTTTCAGGATTACCTTTTTTTGTTGCATTTTTGAAATGTGAACTTTGTTGAGGTATTATGTATTCAAAAGCTAAAAATTTAAAAATAAAACTTGCCGAACACCATGGAAACTAAAAATAAATAAATAAATAAATACATAAAGAAAGAAAGAAATACAAAACTCCAGACTATATCAGAGATGAATATTCTGAAGAACACTTACGAAAAAAGATAAAAATATCCTTTGGCCATGCAACATCTCATAATCCCTTTCCAATCTGAGGCCTTTCTAATCACCATAACAACACACTCTGAGGGGGCGGGCATTTTGGAGGGTTTGGTTTTACATGAGTGACTTTTGTCATTAACTTGCAGATATATGTCTAGAGCAATACACTCCTATTATTTTATTGTGAACCTCAATAGCTAGTGAAACTACCCATCAGCCATCTCCCTTCGTACTTGCTCCCATCACTTTATATACAATATAAAGAAAATATCATTGTTACCTAGATGGTGCCTAGCAAACCATAGAGGGTTCAGATAAAGGGATTTCTGCCATAGATAAGGAAATGTGGAAATCCAGGAGAACAATGCTGCTGAACAACTTTCACTCCAGGCTTTGTCATTTAAAAAGAAATTCCAGAGTAATTCCTCATTTTCAATTGTGACGTTTCTATTACCCAGAAGGTTGGAGTGGTAACACACTTTTGAAGTCATCCAGGCTGACCTTTTAATTACTCATATAAGAATGTGTTCTAACAGGAATAGTAGATCACTGAGCAGGCTTAGATGCTTTCTGTAACAGGGAGCTCACAACTCAAAATAATATTGGACTAGGTCAATATTATTTCAGCCTGGAGTAACCAACTCATGATGGTTTGCCTAGGATTTTCCAGATCTTAGCACTGAAGTTGCATGCCATGGGAACTTCCAATCTTACCCCTCAGTCCACTGCTAAGTTGCTCTCATACTTCAGAATCTAGAAAGTTTCAAGCCTTGGATTTCCCTTTCTTGTCCTTTGTAAAAGACATAGAGTCAATGTTTAAAGGCAATTTTCGTTTCCCAGGTCATAGTATTCAGTTTTACTGGGAACATTTCCTACTGAGCCACAAAGTTCTTAATAACAAGACTCCAGGCTCTAAGATTCTGATATATATTATACTGTTGCTTCTGGGAGACCTATTGCCAAACTCAGAAACCTGCCCCATTCCCTGTGCAATGAAGGCAGGTCATCTCCTATGTGTTTCTTTTCAAAAGCAAAGCATTCCAGTTGGGTTTTTCCAACTTTGCTCTCCCTTCTTCTGTAATCACTTTTTTTTTTAATTTAGAAGCTCTAATGAATCCATGGAGGCATTGCAATATTAATGCAAGGCAAATGTAAAAATACATAAATAAACCACCACAGCAATCAGACAAAAGCCAACACCAGTGCCACCCACTTTGCTGGTACAGAAGAAATTATACTGCTCCTCCTTGTAAATAAGGGGTTTGCAATGTGCTGTTCCTTTTCTGTAGGGGAGGGGGTGCTTATTGATGCTGCATCTGTTTTGTCAGAGCGTCAGCTAATGGAGAAAGTTAATTGTGTTGGTTGTAAGGCCACCTGTCACACACATGCCTCATTTCCATACTAATGGTCCAGCAGTGGCAGGCAGTGTGCTCTCTGCAGTAACAGCTACTGCCTCTTCGGAAACGTGGGCCAAATGTGCCTATGCAGCAACTGTAGGCCTCCTAGGCGAATGCCTCTAGTATTGTGTTGACTGGGGCTTCTATTAACCCCCTACTGGCGGCTCCGAACTGGATTTGCAGTAAAACTGGGGATGCTGTAAATGCGGATCTAGATGAGGAACGGATCCGTGATGGACCTACTGGGAGAGGCAGTTTGGGGGCTTCAGGATTTTATAAAATCATCCTCTGTATAGCCTACCCGCCCCACATGAGGGAAGAGGGAGAGAGATGAAATTCTCGATACTCAACTTCTCCTTTAAGAACAGCCTCTCTATTATTTCATTGTAATATTTAGTATTCTTTTCTATGAGCATTTTCACTACCTTCCTTTGGCTTTTCAGTCAGTTTGCATCCCTAGGAGAACTGCAGATAGAGGCTCATTCATGGGGCAAAGGTGAGTTTTAGAGCTCTGAGTAATCAGGTTTCCAGTTCTGCCGCCGAAATTATGCCAAGCAGCCTTGACTCTTGACTACAAAGAATAGCACTCTGGGCAGCACTTCACCCAGCAGTACTTTGTACAAATCATTTGCATCTCAGGCATAGTGGAGGAATCAAGGCCCTGGAGAAGAGGTTGATGAATATTTTAGTGGGAAACTATTAGATGCAATTTGAGAGAGGTGGCTATCCCCTCAATGAGGCAGGCCAATAAAATTGAGAGCCATTTTTTCCCAGCTCCTAATCCCAAGGATGCAGGAAAATACCAGGTTTAGTTTCTTTGGGATCCTTTTATATATGGCTTCCTGTGACCTTACAAAGCCCTCATAAAGGGATTTGGGGCTAAAGGCCAAATGCTGCCGCACTGACTGCTCTCAGAGAGATGGGGAACACATGGCCAGGCTGCTTACATTTTTTAATGGTCAATTTTCGTTGAATTGATGATTATTTTAGGCTGGGTTATCTCTATACTTGTAGCAACATACATTTTAGAATGGATGTCACAGTCATTTGGGGGAGGCTCAAAGTCAGGTAGGTAATGGTTTTGACCACATAGCAAGTGGAATGTGCTAAGCAGAGACATTCTTTCTGGAATACGTCCAGCCAGAGTTGCTCAGCTAGGTAAGGGGGTGCTGTCTTCTGGAAGTACCCTCAGAGAAGCCCGGGAAACTGGATCTGGAGGCTGCAGAGTTTTATGAGTGTCCTTAATGGCAAAGGTGACAGAAACCTCTGTAGGTGAATCCTGGCTGACCTCTATTAGGTCTGGATTTGCCAATGTGCCACAGAATTTTCCCAGAGCAATACAGAAGAAGGGGGTTTGGGTCACAATGGAAACCTATCACAGATTCCATAGGAATGCTAATGGGGGAGCCACTATAAATTTTAAATCTGTGACTCAGCCAGGCCACCGATGCTGCCCAGAAATCTTACATGTCCCAAGTTGACACCTTTTCCTATTTCCCACCGTAACTATTTCAAGTTATATCACTTCCCTCCAGCTTCCCAACCAGAAGACAACTTTATTTTGCATTTCACAGAGAAAATGGGGTAACCAAAGAAAACTCCTCAACTTTTGACTCCAAACTATACCGACAAGATGGTATTCTTATCCTTACCCTTCTCCTTTTATATAAGGCCACTAATCTCAGTCATGAGGGCTCTACCCTTATGAACTACCGTATTTGCCGGCGTATAAGACGATTTTTTGGCCCTGAAAAATATGCCTCCAAGTGGGGGGTCGTCTTATACGCCGGGTACACTTCAGATAGACTGCCCATAGTGCTTGCCCCGTGCCATAGTGGCCTCCCGATGCCCGCCCACTTCATTCCACATACCGTTCAGGCATCAGCAGTGCTGCTGGGTGTATGCTCGGCTGTTATGCGATTTTGCTGTTATGCGATTTTACCACACTCGCAAAATCGCACACAGCCGACCATACACCCAGAATGATAGCGCAAAATCGCGAATCGCGATACCATACTGGGTGTATGGTTGGCTGTGTGCGATTTTGCGAATGTGGTAAATTCGGGTTACCGTATATTTCTTTACATATGCATTGAAGATTCGCGATTTTGCGCTATCATGGTGCCTGTTAGAATGTTGAAGAGCTCGCACTTGCGCACTAGTGAGGTCCCAGGGAGATGCTGATGCAAGGGTGGACCAGACTGCTATAGTGACAGGGCGGGCAAACAGGGAGCAGGGACCAATCAAATCAGGCTTTGTATACAGCCAACAGCCAACCACAATACTGCCCCATTGTACAGTACAGCATAGAAAATGTCGACCAGTCAAACCCCTATCATCCCTATCATGGCACCAAGATGTCGTTGATGAACTTTTAATATCAGATGATGAAGAGGAGTGTGAAGGCTTTTAAGGTGAAACTGTCACGCCAGCAAAATTGCTAGGGACTTGCCCGGCACTTGCTCTCTCCCTCTATTTGTTATCTTACTTCTATCATTGACAGTCCCTCTAGGTTGTGGGCTGCTTGCCTGTGTTCCTGAGAAGCATCTACGGTACCAGTCTATAGAGTGTGTTTTCTTTAGTGAATTACCGGTATGTTTACCGGTAATAAACTTGCACTGTTTTATGTATATGTTTGATTACATACAGCCTTGTGACAGTTTTCCTGCATGTCATAAGCATTTGAATATAAATTAAAATGTTAAAATCAAATCTGATATTGTTTTACCTTTTATTTGGTGTGTGGAAGGTGTGCGGAAGAGGGGGTAGTCTTATACGGCGAGTATATAACAAACTCTGTATTTTGAGTGGAAATGTTAGGGGGTCGTCTTATACGCCCAGTCGTCTTATACGCCGGCAAATACGGTAATCACCTCCCAAAGCCCCCAACTCCAAATTCCATCACCTTGGGTGTTAGGTTTTTAAATATGAATTTGGGGGGACACAAACATGCAGAACATAGCAGTTGTCACTACACTCGTCTCCATATGGCGAAAACAGACAGTCTGAGAGGCAAGCCTTACCCTTGCAAGTGACCAACAGAGGTTCCTGTTAGGTCTCTGACATCAAAGCTTTCATTGTCCCCACGGATCCAAGCTGCCCCTCTTCAGTGTCCCATAGTCTATACATGAGAAATGTGAGAAAAGCACAACCTCATTATCGTGGTTCATGTGGCTTATCTCATCTCTTCCCTAGCTACAAAGATGCCATATTACTTACAACACAACTAAGCATGTAAATCCCACCACCTTTGCTGGCTCCTTGGCACCGAGCTGGTCACAAACTTGAGAACCCACACTGGACAAGTGTCTGGGAGGATGAGTTGCAAAAAGGAGCTCAGAGCGCTCAGAAGGCCCAACCTAGAAGCTCAGACTCTTTATTACTGGGGAAGGGGTTAACTGCCTCCCCAATGTTTACTGTGCTTGCTGGAAGCCAGTCCATCCTTGCTGCTTGATATAGAAAACATCTGCACAGCATATGTTTCAAGGGACCTGGGGTATATGGCATACTGTTCTTAATATGTTTGCTTCCCTTCTTAGCACTGGTTGTTTTAACCAAGGTCACCTCTCCGGGAAAGGTTATTTCCCCAGGTGGAAATTTTCCCCTGGAGTTGGGGATTGGCAGGACTAAGGAAGGGAATCAGTAAAACCCCTTAACTGAGTGCCAGGCGGATGGTTGATCACTTTAACTGTGAACAATCACGCTTAAACTACATAATCTTTACTTAGGATAATCTCCTTCAGTTACTTCCTTGTAGCTTAAAAGAACACTAGAGTAGTGACCTTGGAATGGAGATAGCAAATGCCCTAACCTTTGGAATAGAATGGGTAGGATTAAAATCAAATGGTATAAAGACAGATGTAACAGGAGAATAAAGAGAGAACCTCGCTATGTTGATCAACTGAACGCTGTCTCCGTGTCATTCCTTCTTCGCCGACTCCATCCACACCTTTCGGAAACCCTGGACCTTTTGGGGTTGAACCCCAACATGTGCTTATATTTTTCTTGTGTTAGAATACTAGTATTCTCCTTCATAAAGCTACTGAGGGAACAGATCTCATCCTGGCTGTGTTCAGTCTGCTCCCAGGTATTTGAGGAGATCTACTAATTCACTATAAAAGCAACTGCACATAACATTTGTAATAAAACGCTAGAAACACATTTTTATTTTTCTTCTGAGAGAACACAAAGTGCTTACTTAAGCTGGTTATCAAAGTAAAATATAGAGCATAATTTTTGCTCACTGAGTAAATTTACTTTCCTGCCTCCACAGCTTTGCCCCACCAGGCTCCTCCACCCATCACCTCCTCTCTCCAGCTTGTGGTGGGGATGAGGAAAGCCATCCCAGGAACTTGGAGCGATGTCTGATATAGGAATTGTTTTTTGTTGCAATTGCTGAACCAATGAAAAGTAGTGTACCTGCTCCTATGAGCAAAAAGTCAGGTCTGAGAAGTAGGACAGAAAACAAGTGAATGAATGGAAGATCAAAGGCCAGGTAACTAAGTGCTGCACCTGAGGTGTGAGTGGGACTCAGTTTTCCAGACAATAGTGTCCAGACAATAGAAACTCATTGTACTTCATGTGTGAAATACAAGTCCTGCAGGGTTGAGAAAGTAGTTGTATGGGCTGGGAAGATTGAGACTGGGTGTTGTACCAGAACAAACCATTACATTAGAATAGAAAAACTATTTTTACCTCCAGGAGGAGGAAAAAAACACATTTCCTAAAGTAACACCCCAACATTATTTTTCTGTCAATCAATTACCTTTGCACCAAATTGAGGTGCTCTGAGTATACATACCACCCCTCTGAGCCACATACATTTTCTCATTAATTGTGCAGAAACCATTCATATTCTAAGTGTGAAATTGTATTTGATATTATGGCCCTAGTGGTGTTTTCTGATGGTTGAATTAAAGAAATTCATGTCGGGGTTCTTGTTCCAGCATTAAGAAGGGTTCAGCAATCTGGAGAAGGCTGTGCGTAGATTAAATAGGAGTCCAGAGACGAAAGATAATTTTAAAAGGCATTTGGGGTCAGAGGAACCTAGCTGAAGGAGCTAAGATCTAAGTTCTAAGTTCTCAGGTCTAAGGTCTTAAGATCTAAGGTCTCCTCCTCCCAGGACCCCATTCTTTTTATTAACACAAATTGTCCTGAGGTGAGGCAGAGATATACACTTCAAAGTGTGTACACAAGTATTGTCAGAATGGGGGAATTAGCCTACGGCTGTTCAGGTGTTTGGCCAATAGGAGGCAATAACCTGTAGATTAAGATGCCCTTTAGCTGTCTGGCAGCCAAGAATCAATTTAATGTAAACTATTCAGGTTTGGGGAAATGCCTTTAGCCATTCCCAACAGGTGACTACATATGTGACTCAACCCTGTTGAGTCCCCAAGTTCCATCAACCTTTTGATGAAACTCTTGAAATTATGACATGCTAGAATTGGCTTCCCACAAATTCAAATAGACATTTATTTATTTATGTGATTTTTATGTCTTCAAGAGTCAAGAATGCAGACAGGATGTATAATTTGGCTGCTATGAACATATGTCCTAGGATCAACTACTCTGTTCTGATGCCTCAGACACGTTAAGTCTCAAAACCTCAACTTGGCCTGCTACTCCATAGGGCTGTTGGGCAGATTAAATGAATTGATTGGCCCTTGCACATATTTTAACACAGTTCTAAACTTTATAAATTCTAGGCTCATTAATAACCACCTAGGACTCAAGGCTAGGCCTTTAGAAAATGTAGAATCTGAAAGTGCAGAATTTATGCTTTCCTTGCTTCTGTTTAAGCCTTCTCTTCAGAGTGCAATTCTCCAGGTCTCACTTAAGAAGGAAATAGATAATTATCAGGATGATGTTCACATACTCTCTCTGGATAAGGTTTTCTTTGTTATTGTTGGGTAATTAGATTTTGCCTTTGAAAGTCTACATAATTGAGTCCCATAATTGATTTAATCTTGATTGTAAAATTTGTTTCTATTAATTGATACTCAATTTGAAACTTATGGATGTGCTATGAGTAGATGTGGTATATGCTAGATATGTGCTCTTTCCTTTTCAGATAGGATCCCCTCCCCTGCTGGGATTTCACCCCTGTATCAGCATGTGGCTCACCAAATCCACCTTCATTTATTTAGTAAGTAGTTACTGAGTGCTCACTGTGTGTTGGCTCCAGATTAGGTGCTGAAGTAATTCATGGAACAGTTGCCAAGTTTAGCATATAAAAGTAACGTATGGGACATAATTATATTTTAAAAGAATTGTTATTTATTTGAAATCCAAATATACCTGGGTGTCTGCTTTTTAGCTGGCAACCCTAAGTTATGGTCTTGTTTTCATGTTGTTTGTACTGAGCCAGGGATATCATCGAGAATCCCTCAGGTGACCACTAACAATACGGTGAGAATTATAAGGAAGTCTAAGGGTATCCCAGAGAAAGGGGCATAGAAGCTGAGATCTGAAGGACGAATAGGAGTTCGCCAAGCAAGTATCTTGCCTGGGAAAGTGCGTCAGGCAGAGGGATCAATCAGCCTGCTGGAAAGTTTTGAGGCAGAAAGCAGCTTGAGGAGTTTGTCAGAAGCTGCATAATTTAACAGTTCAGAGACCCAGAGAGAAGGGGAGTGGGCAAGGTTCCCAGGGAGGCCCATCTGCACCTCCTGATGTCCCCGTCATCATCCTATTCTCCCAGCCATCTTCTCCTTTTACTTAAGTTAGCCTGAGTGCATTTATGTTCTTTACATAAAAAAAAACTGACTAACTTTAAAGGTGGATACTTAGTAAATCCTGAAGTGACTTAAGTGAAGCTCTAATTTTTCAAGGGGAGAAGAATGAAGTTAGATTATAGAGTTGACTTACGATGAGAAAAATCTCATGCTGCCCAAGTTTCCTTTGAAAGAAATCTTAGATTACTCACCAAGACTTACATTGAGAAACATTCAGTGGGGAGACAGACCAGGAGAGCAGAGGCATGGGTCCCTCTCTTGGGGTCCCAGGAAGTGGGCTCTAAGACTGGAATAGTAGGCCACTAGCTGCTCTAACACTGCTCCTTCTGTTAGCTAATTGTCTTTTGCTGAATTTGTGTTGGATGGATTTGTGTAAGTTGAATGAGAATTCATTGATAGTGGATAAAGGTTATTGTGGTCACCCCCATGGAAAGAGAATGGACACTCCCTCCCCCAAATTTGGTTCAGATATCAAGACTGATGATGCCACATATGCACCAAGAGGGTATGAAAACATTTATGATTCACATAATGAGGCTTTCTGGGGAGAGCAGGCAGCCTCCCAAGCAGGTCTGGAATGGTTTGAGAGAGCAGGGAAAGGACCCTGGCTGGCATTTATGGTGGTTAGTGGGTAGGGCTGTTCCTGGGCACAGCCAGGACTTGTGTGGTTTGAACTTCCAGAAACCAAGAGAGGGAGCACCCAGGCTTTAGGTAGGGAGCACCCAGGCTTTCTTGTCAGCTTGTCTCGTTAAAGAGCAAGAGAAAAAGAGGGAGGATTGGGGTTTGAAAGCTGTCTGCAAACATAAAAAATGGAGTCTGACTCTATAACAAAGCAATTTTTCTGCTTCTAATTAGTAATTGCTTCAAGGATCCTGAGAATGAATGCTTAACTTTGCAGCAACTTGTACGATAGCTATATCAAACACGATCTGACAGGATAAAAGTAGTGCATGTAAGTAAGGTAATTTGAGGAGGGTTTGATAAAGGGGCAATTAGCAAAAATGTGAGTAAGGTATAAGGAATCAAGGCATACTGCAATACTGGGGACTAGTAATAACACCCGGGCCTCCTCTTATCCCCACTCCTGGTTGGGTGGCAAAGGAAGGTGCCAGAACCCAGAGTGGGAGAGAGAGAGATAGAGGGAAAGTTAGTGTGGAGAGGGCTGCTGAATGAGAGCTGAGTTAGTTTAAGGAAACCAGCCACCTATGGAGATGCCCAGGAGCTAGTCATGAAAACCCCAATTGCACTCTCCCACTCCCTTTCATCTGCCAGTGCCCCCATTGGCCAAACCCAACCAGAAGTCAGAGGGCAGGGTGCTCACTGAACCAGTCCATGAAGTCTGGCTCCCAGCACACAGAGCAGTGTGGATGGACTCTGGAGAGCCAGGAGAGAGCCGGCACAGGAAGCTGGTTTTCCCTCTGGCAATAGGATTGAAGCCTGAGTCTGCCCTTAGACAATGTGGTCAAAGAAATGGTTCCACTCTCACTCTCTCTCCTGGGAGAGTCAAGAAGTATTTGTATATAACATACAAAACAAATTATGTGCAACATCACTGCTATTTCAAACAAGTGATTGTCATTGCATATGCAGCAGTCATTTGGAATGTGTAAAGAAACACGTTTTATGTTCTCATTCTTTGTCTTTTTTTGTTGTCGTTTTTACTTTAATTTTTTTATTTTTTGATTATAGTTGATGTACAATATTATATTAGTTTCAGAAGTACAACTCAGTGTCTCTTTCCTATAAATTAATGTTAGAAGTTCAGATTAAACAAGAGCTAGGACATGACAATATGTATATCCACATGGTAAGGTGGACCAGAGCCTTCGACATAGTGATGGCTCAATACATCTTTACTCATCAACTGATTGGCACAATGAACAGCAGAAAACCTTCTGTGAGAAATGCGATGAGTAAGATGGATAGTTTCAAGGCTATCTTACAGTATTTAGGTGGTTTGTCTTGTCCATACCAAAATTTAATTCCATTGTCAAAGCATCCCATGTATTTGCCACACACCCGAGGCTAATTAATCCCATATCTGGGAGTAGGTGCACACAGCGCATGAGCACTGAGGCTAACTGAGCCATAAAGCAGTTGTTCGGTGTTGTCTACCTCTATTCCTGCTCAATTCCTATAGAGTTAAAATTTAATGTCAGCCCAAATTGAAAACAACATAGCAGCTTTTCTGAAATTTGTTATCTGTCCTCAAATGCATTTGCATTTTTGAATACTTATTTCTGGCCTTAGTTTTTGTGCAATTTTGTTTATATCACTAGAAATAGGGCAATGTGACTTTTTGTTCCTTTTATTACTTCAATCTGATGCCCAAAGGGATGAAGTCAAAAATCATTAAGCAAATGGTAGAAAGCAACCAATGTCCCCAAATATAAGGTCACACAATTAGGAAGGAAAAAGTGGAAAAAATTCCACGTATTGCTTTGGCTCAAAAAATCTTTAAATTGTCATCAATCTGCAAATAAAACCTTCAAATCGGAACCATGGCTATATTTGGCATTACTTGGTAACTATTCTATTTCCATTGAGCAATGGACTATGATTTTGCTGCTGTATAGCCATTTTGGAAAATCCCTCATAATTACAAAAAAAAAAAGAGTAGGAAAAAAACTGCAGTTGAGGATGAGCTTTTGGTATTTAGTATTTTATGCCGACCAACGAAGAGTCCCCAAACTGGGAGAGGTCAGGCTTCTATCCCGGCACACGCTCAATGAAAGCTGAGTCAGTGCGAACTAGGTGCCAGAATCCGCTGAGGAAACAATGAGCGTGTGTTCTGAGAACAGAAACTAATGTGTGTCAAGGTGTGGCCTCAGAGGTAGCACTCTTCCAGGAACTCCAGGACAAGGCCCTTCAAGGCGTTCACGCTTAGTTTTCAAGACAATGATCACAGGCGTGTTTGTATGGATTTTCTCCCCAAGCCTGGCAAGCCGCCTGACCAAACGATGCCTCTCAGTGCTGGTGTGCATAGCGCTGGATTAGTGTCGGATCAGAGTGAAATAAATTCGGTAATGTCTTTTTCAGAGGCATCTGTCACTGGACGTGTTGACACAAAATGTTTGCTTTCTGCTACATACATATTGGACTCTTTAAAACGCCCTTAAGAAAAACGCTACACTGAATGGAAAAACTGCACCCAGCACACCTCAAATACTGAGTTTGCCTGGGAAATCACACGTGATAAACACACACATGTGGCTGCTGCTGGTGTGTAGAATACTCTGACACAGAAGAATGGGGATGATTGTAAGACCATTTGCAAACTTTATTTGATTTCCTCCAATAATTTTACATTTTTTGTTGAGTAGGGATAATTTGATGGAAAAACTAGAAGTCTGGGTTCCTAAGCTACAATTTTCAAAAGCATTCTTCTCTTTCTGCCTTATTAAGAATATACAATCAATGGAAACATATTATGAATGCATTTTTCATTTGTATATTTTAATCTTTTTAAAAAGATTAGGATCCTTAACATTTTGTTAATGAAAAATGAATAGCTCTGCCTCCTCCTCCCTCTCCTTCTCTCTCTCTCTCTCTCTCTCTCTCTCTCTCTCTCTCTCTCTCTCTCTCACACACACACACACACACACACACACACACACACTATGCACACAAGCAGGGCCTAAAAGAGTATTGTTTTGGGTATGTGTATGAAGTTGATGTCTGGTAAGGGCTGTTTTCAGTTTCTTCTCCATTACAGTTGACTATTGGCTATTCAGAACGAAAGTCCATAAAATATTAATTCCCAATAAGCAAAACCTGTAACTTTAAATGAGGAGATTCCTTCTGCAAAACTTAGAGAGTTTATAGATAAAGGAGGCATTATGTGGTGCTATGGATGATGGGAGTTTCTAATAACACCCTTGCTATGGCCTCCTAAGAAGGTTCCTGAATCCTCTTTTCTCTTTCCTCTCCATCCTGATCTTATGGAAAATGTAGCCTGAATGGAGGAATCTGAAACATGGTTTAAATTTGTGCAGAAAAGGGAGAAAAACTTCAGTCATCTATTTTGTTTCTTTTTTCATTCTGACATTTAGGAGGAGAAACCTGAAATTTACTTGACAGAATCAGGAAAAAGCACAGTACAGAGGATCTGAAAACCAGTTAGTATTATAACTTTATAGTGTCTCTCCTAGTTGAAAAGGATAGCTAGAGGCTAAGTGTTGACTGATAACAGTTGACCACCGAAGATAGTACATAAATCTTTGTGGCACTGTTCTCTTTAAATTATTCTAAGCTGTCTTAAGTACAGGTAATATACAAACAAAGTTAATTAGCATTTGGTCAATATTTATACTGTTCTGTAAATTGCTAGGTTTTTGTTGGGAAAAAATTGAAAATTTTAATCTCAGTTATTCATGCCCGAACATATGGATGATCTAAAAAGTCTCCACTGACACCTGCTGGTAGTCTTTGGAATTGCAGAAAGAGTGGCTAAGAGGAGCTAATGCTGGAAGACATGATTTGCAAATTCTAATCCCTTCAATGAGTACACTTACTATAAACTCTTTCACCCTTTGGGCTTCCACAGCATGCAAGATTATCTAAGCAGTTCCTTAATTGTTGTTAAGAACACTTAACTAGCTGTTTTCAAATTTCTTTCTTTCTTTCTTTCTTTCTTTCTTTCTTTCTTCCTTCCTTCCTTCCTTCCTTCCTTCCTTCCTTCCTTCCTTCCTTTCTCTCTCTCTCTCTCTCTCTCTCTCTCTCTCTCTCTCTCTCTCTCTCTCTTTCTTTTGTTTTTTAGTATTCAGTCTGTGCCACAACTGAATTAGATATAGGCATAAAGCAGACAATTAAGAAACTCACATTCTATCTTATAGAAGGCAAATATAGTACTTTAGCACAGTGTGTTCTGTATTATGATAGAGGTATGAACTAGTTCTTTAAGTTGATTCATTGAACAAATGCTAGCTGAACACCCATGTGTGCCTTGCACTACTGTAGACACTGCAGAATGAACAGTGGCTCCTTGTATATGTAATAAACGCTGGGAAATGTAATACTTAAAGTTTGCTGAGCATTTAGAATGGGTACAGCAGCTCTCTAGAACCTATTCATCTTGTTTAACGGAAGCTTTATGTGTGTCTATTAGTAACTCACCATTTGTCCCTCCCTAAGTGCCAGGCAACTACCATTACACTCTTTTATTCTATGAACTTGACAACTCATTTAGGTGGAATCATGCAGTATTTTTCTTTCTGTAACTGGCATATTTCATTTAGCATAATAATGGTATATTCAGGTTTCATCCATGTTGTTACATATTATACAATTTCCTTCTTTTTAAAGACTGAATAGTATTCCATTGTATGTATAGACTATATTTTCTTTATCTATTCATCTGTTGATGGACATTTAAGTTGTTTCCACACTTTGGCTACTGTGAATAGTGCTGCAGTAAACACAGAAGTGCTAATCTCTTGAAGATCCAGATTTCCATTCTTTTAAATAAATACCCAGACGTGTGGATCATATAGTAGTTCTATTTTTATTTTTATTTTTTGAGGAACCTCCATACTGTATTTCATAGTGCAGAAAAAGCATTTAAAAATTTAATACCCTTTCATGAAAGAAATTCTCAGCAAACTAGGAATAGAAAGAAATTGCCTCAACATAATAAAGGCCATGTATTAGAAGCCCACAACTTAATCATATTGATCGTAAAAAATTGAAAAATTTTCCTCTAAGATTAGGAACAAGGCAAGGATATCCAATCTCACCACTCCTATTCCACATAGTCCTGGAAGTCCTAGACTGAGCAAGTTGGCATGAGAAGAAACAAAAGACACCCAAATAAGAAAGGAAGAAGTAAAATTGGTTCTGTTTGCAAATGATATAATCCTACATATAGAAAACCCTAAACAGTCTATAAAAAGCTGCTAGAACTAATAAACAAATTCAGTAAAGTTTCAGGATAGAAAGCCAATATATAGAAATGGGCTGTGTATTTATACACTAGTAAATAACTATCTGGAAAAGCAATTAGGAAAACAATCCCATTTGCAGTAGCACCTGAAAGAATGAAGTACTTAGAAATAAACTTAACTAAGGAGGTGGGTACTTAATTTTAACTTACAGAATCTGAAAGTCTGGTGGCAAAGGTGACATGTGAGCTAATATTTGAAGGTTGAACAGGAGTGAGGTCTGGGGATAAGAGACAGAGAAAGGGGTATATGCAAAGCTCCTAAAACACAGACAGTAAGGACCTGAGAGAAATTTAATGAATGGAGCATAGAATAAGAGCTGACAAGTCTTTTCGGTTAAGGATCAAATAGTTAATATTTTGGATTTGTGGGTCAAGCGGCAATGTCCTAAATTCTTCAAGCAACTGTTCTTGCTGAAAACCTAATCATTTTGCTTGCTTGTTTGTTTTCACACTCTTAGCTTGTAAGCCATACAAAAACAGTCAGGTGCTGGACTTGGCATTTGGGCCATAGTTTGCTGACCTCTAGCATAGAGTGAAAGGAGTCTTGAGAGTCTGGGCCTAGGGTAGATGTGGGAGGAGAAGTGATGCACATAACAAATATCTTTATAAAGTAGGCTATAGAGTTTAGACTTGATCTTGAGGGCAATGGGAGACATTAAAAATAGTTACATGGGAGAGATGATATTTTATATTTGGGTTTTTGAAGATCATTCAGGCAATGGACTGTGTGGACAATGTATTGGACAGGTCAAGAGATCAGGAGACTATCACAGGGAAGCAAACATGATAAAGGCTTGGTTTAAGGAAACCAAGAATCGATTTGAAATGAAACATAATTTATAAGATTTTAGGACTGATCAGACGTATGGGCTTAAAGAAGAAGAAGAATTTAATTATTTCTGTTTTAAGTAAATGATATAAATTCTCACTGAGCTAGGAGACCTAGCAGGAGAAAGCTAATAGTAGAGAAAGCTAAGTGGTACTGTTTTCTTCTTTTCAGTGCCATAAGTTTAAGGTTCCTAGGAAGCATCTAAGGAGAGATGACTAATAGTAATAATAATACTTAATTAAAATGGTAGGAAATATTTACTGAGGGCTTGTCAAATACCAAACACTGTTTTAAGTGCTTACATGAATTAACTCATTTTCCCCTCACAACAAACCTTGAGGTAGATACTATTATTGTCCCATTTTATAGATGAAAAAACAGAGGCAAAAGAAGTGAAGTTACTTGCCAAAGTTGGAAAATTGCGTGTGTAACTGAGGAGATATTTGGGCATTGTCAGCATAGAGACTGTGCTTAAGGCCATGGGAGTTAATGAGAGCACTCAGGGGCTCTGCAGGGAGTCAGAAGAAATGAGATGCCCTGGATGGAGGTCCTGAGGGACACCAACCTTTCAGGGACTCAAGAGAAGGTAGAACCCCAGAGAACCAATGACTGAGCAACTGGGGAGTTGGGAGGCAATGCTGCAGACACCTTGGAGGAGGATATAGTGAAGAGGGAGGGCCCAATAGAGATATGTGCTGCTAAGCAGGTAAACTAAGAATAGATGGAAAAGGTTCTTTTTTGGAGTTAGCAAACTAAATAAACAAACTGTTTATTAGTGACCCTGGCCAAAGAAGTTTAATTGGAGATGCTAGGGTTATAAAGATAAAAATAAAATAAAAAATAAAAAAGTTAAGCCCTACCAGTTTGGCTCAATGGATAAAGCATCAGCCTGAGGACCAAAGGATCCCAGGTTCGATTCTGATCAAGGGCAGGTACCTCGGTTGCAGGCTCTTTCCCAGTCCAGGCCCTGGTCAGGGCTCATGCAGGAGGCAACCAATCGATGTTTGATGTTTCTCTCTGTCTTTCCCTCTCTCTTCTACTCTCCCTAAAAATCAATGGAAAAATATCCTCTGGTGAGGATTTAAAAAAAAAATTAAGACAGGAAGGACAGCTGCATGGGGGGAATTAAATGGGGTAGAGGACTGGAGATCCTAATGAGGTGGTAGATCAGGAAATAGGTCAATAGGATGTGGTCTGAGAGTGCATTTTCTGAATTATTAGATCAGAGACCAAGACATTCTGGGAGATTACCAGGTCCATGTTATGTCCCCGGGAGTGTGAGTTTGAACTTTGTGAATGGAGGTTGTGAACCACTAGAAGTTAGAAGAAAAAGATAGTGACAGACTGGGGTTTTGAATAAATCTTCTTCCTGACAGTGAATAAGACAGTTTTGAACTAGAAACTAAAGTCTAATAAAAGGCAGAGAAAGAGTAGATGTTAGCCCAGGGGATGGCTAAGAAAGAGTGATAAAGACAGCTCCTTCGAGCAAGAATTTTTACATCAAGATGGAAGATTCATGGCCTCGATGGGCAGTGCTGAGTAAGAAGGGTGGACAACCTCCCATCATCCTTGCTGGATATGAAGTGGAGAGGAATGTGCAGCTTCTCCCTGACTGGGTAGCAGGAGAAGCATTATTCCCTGGGGTGAGCCAGGGTTCTTTCAGGCAACGGCTCAGAGTGAGTGTTCAGTGAAGAACTTGTGTGGACAAATAGGAGTCTGTTACCCATGGAAGAAGAGTTCCACAGGGCAGGTTGGAAGATCTGGGCAGAGAAGAATGGAGAAGGAAGCCAGTTCAGGAGAAAGGAAGGGGATATATGCATGAGGGATTGGCCTATGCAGAGTTTAGCTCTTGAGTAGCGATCAAGGAAAACTGAGAAGGATGTGAAGGATGGTGAATTTGGCTGGGAAGAAACATCCTATATAACAAAAGCCTAATATGCAAATGGTCTCCTCAACTGGGAGTTCAACCAGGGGGTGGGGCTGGCTGGCCAACAGTGGGAAGGAAGGTCCTGGGTGGTGGCAGCAGGCAGCCAGGGAAAGGGAGGTCCCAGGCCGGCAGCCGGGAGCCGCTAAGGACCCTACCCGTGCATGCATTTCGTGCACTGGGCCTCTAGTTTTAAATAATTAGACCTGATGAAAGTCTTGGAGTTAGAAGTGGAAAATCACTTGTGCCTCTTGGGAGTCAACCTTGGCCTGGTTAGTTATACATCCAAGGGGTTCCTCCAGCTGTGGCTGGGTAGAGTCAGTGATGGTTGGGACTAAGGCTTTGGCTCAGGGATGGAGTACTGTTGTCGAATTGCCAGTGGGATCCTACAAAGCTACTTAGCAATGTATGCCCAGCATGCCAGGGCAGTACATCTAATTCAATCAGGAGTCAACACCAGGTGCCTGCATCCTCAGATGTATCTCTTCCTTAGAACACTACATGGTTACGGTTTAGTGTGGACTGAGAAGCAGGACAGACAATCAATTTGGAAGTTACTAGAAAAATTGCTACACTAGGCACTTCAGCAGTTCATCTGCAACTTCAGCGTCTATCTTGAGGATAACAAGTGGCGTTTCCCAGCTGTCAACTTGCCTGCCTCATCAAGCCATCAGGTTTTAAAGTCCTAGCGTTGACAGTCCACACAGTCCTTGTGCAGAGGTTATTTGGCCAGCCTGGCCAAATGTTTAGCCAGAAACCCCTTTTGGAAAGACCCTCCTTCCCCTGCTTCCTGGATCAACAGGTGCTTGACCTGGGCCAGGTCCTCAAAGCTGGAAACACAATTGTGGATGCTTTTCTAGTGCATCTCTCGAGCTCTCATTTGTATCCTTTTGGGGGCCTCGTTGAAGGCACACAAACATCTGCATTTCCTACACGATGGAAGCAACACAATGCTTTAAAGCCTCTCAGAAAACCTACAGGACAGTTAATATGATTTAAGCCTATATTTAAATTTTATGAGACTCATTTTCAAGGCTAATAACCCAGTTTACTGTGCACAATATCAAATGCAAATTTTATTACTGACTTGGTAAAAACCAAGCCGACCGTCATTAGCATATCTCTCTGCATCACCCTTTTTTAGCCAAGAGGTGCACCAGGAGTAACAGTGGGGGTTTTTATATGTGTTGTAAATTACAGTTACTATCTCATTAGATAAACACATTTAAAATCAGGTTATCATTCACTTATATATCAGAAAGTTGTTTGTTCAATTGCAGCTAGTCTCATATTCGAACATATGGTACATGAAATTCTTAAACTAATAAAATTTCAAGGTACAGGGAGCTGGTGTCTTGGACAAAACTGTTTCTGCTCCACAAATGGCTCGATATAATCTGTAATTGCTTTGAAACAATTATGCAGCATGCTGTTTTGTACTTAATAGTATTTACATCCTTGGTTTTATTAGCAACAAAATGTGAGTGGAACTTGTGAAAGAGAAATTAATTTTTCCACAAAAAGATGTAAACTTTTAAATGAAGGCTCCAGCAGATTGAGTAAACTAAAAACATGGGGATCGGTTGCTTCCCGATTTCTTCACTTTCTTTTTACTGTGGTGCTTTCCATTTCTCATTGACATACCAGGGCATGTATACAATTATAAAAAACAAAACAACAACAAAAAACAGTACACAACATCCAGGCTTCTAACTTAAAGCTATATTTTTAAAGATGCACAGTGTTCTAGAGTTTATAATGTACAATTCATATCACTGAACTGGATTGGCCCTGGGAAGCTTACTTGGTATTTCTTTTTCAATGAAGCAAAGTACATGTTATATAAAAATGTAGTTATTCTCTCATATAAGCTCAACATCCATCTCAAAACAAGCAAAAAACCCAATATGCTTTGAATCTATAGAGTTTTCATCATGGACAATACATAAGATAGTTTCTTTTGTTTAGACCATTTCCATGAAGTTCACCTTAGTCTTGGAACTGTCTTGGCAATGCTGCATGTTAGCAAGAGCTGTGAACTTCAGCTCATTCATCTGTAAAGTGAGGGCACTCATACCAAACTCGCTGAGTTTCTGTGAGAATTCAACTAACTGCAGTGAAAGGCAAAGAGCTCCAAGCACTAAAGCACTGCACAAATAATAGCCGTCATAAAGGATTCCTAGTTAATGTGTTTGGTCATGTTCAGGCTTATAAGCAAGTATAGTACCTCAGGGTTTGTATTTCACCTGGTCTTTCTGGGTAGAAGTTTATTTTTGTCACATGATCCATTTCTGGACGTTTACTAATGTGACACAAGGTTGCATTTTGTCTCTTTTATCTGTATATGTGTATATCCTCTAAGATGTTAGCATTTATACCAAATAGAAAATGAAATTACTTTGGTAACTTTTTTCTTTATATATACTAGTAATGTATGTTCCTTATAGAAAACAGACAAAAAGAGAAAAAATAATTCATTCATAATTCCACATCCTAATGCTAGTTCATTTGGAAATGTTTGATATGTTTTCTTTTTTGATTTGTATATATAACATCATATATATCTGTTCATGATTTACATAATAAAAATCACATTCTACTTAGTAATATATATACCTTGACTTTTTCACTTGACCTTATGTAATAAACACTTTGATATGTTATCTTAAATGTTGAAAAGACTAGTTTTAATGAGTGTGCATAATGAACAAAGTACAAAAAATTGTCTCACATGTTTTATATTACACTAGAGGTTGGTGCACAAAATTCGTGCTCTCAGGGAGGAGGGTCCTTCAGCCCAATTGCGAGAGAGCGCAGGCCAGGCTGAGGGATCCCACTGGTGCACAATCGGGGTCAGGAAAGGACATGGGAGGTTGGCCAGCCAAGGAGGGACTCTGGGAGGGCTCCAGGGTATGTCCAGCCGGTCTCCCTCAGTCCGGATCAGCCAGACCCTAGGAGCAAGCTAACCTACAGGTCAGAGCATCTGCCCCCTGGTGGTCAGTGCACGTCATAATGAGTGGTTGAGGGACCTTAGCATATCATTAGCATATTACGCTTCAATTGGTTAAATGGACAACCGAATGACCAGACACTTAGCATATTAGGCTCTTATTATATAGGATTGGGATTAATTATAATTAGAATTTTTCAATATTAAAGTTTTATTATGAAAGTATGTAAAGCAGAGAATGTCTTCCAAGATGCCAACTCCAGTAATACAACAATTAGTATATTTGGTAAAAATAAATCACATTTGCAAGTGGAACTTCCCTTCACTCACAGGGCTGTTACAATACTTTTTTTTTTTCACTCACTCACTCGCTCACTCACTCACTCACTCTCTCACTCACTCATACACACAACATGGGCCTAGAATGCTTTTGTAAAGAATACAGCTCTTACATTACTCCTGACTTGAAATCCAAGACCGGACCATCTCTCTACAGGAAGGTATCTTTTCGACAAGACATAGATCTCTGAGGGCCGAATTCACCAGTGTTCTAATAATTAGTGTTTGCATGGTGTACCTTTTTCCATCCTCTCACTCTTAATCTATCTCTGTCTTTATATTTAAATTGTATCTCTTGTAATCAACATATAATTGGGCTTTGATTATTTTTAAGAAGAAAGAGATGTAACACAGGGAATGAGGTGCTTATAAAATGCTTGAAAGGGAGCACGAATGAGAATCACCATGGAGTTTAAGCATATACGGCCCGAGTCACAATCCAAAGGTCAGAAGATGCTGATACCAGGAGCACAGCTATCTCTCGGCTGCTCAAGCTGCTCACTAGGCACCTGCCCGCTGTCATGTAGATGCCAATCCTTCCAGCCATAACCACCTATAATATTATATGTTATAAAATACACAGTATGTTTAATGTGCATCTTAGAGGGGGAAAAAAGGTGTATTGCAAAAAAGACTTTGCAGCTCTGTAACATGCCAACAAGTGCTTGTGCTGAATTGCTCATTAGCAAGCAAATGGTTTTTCTGTGTGGGACACTGCGACTCAGTCCATCTCTCAATCTAACATGTGCACCGGGTGACCTCTCCGTTCCCCCCACCAGTGTTCTGCATGCTCCGTGGGAAGGCAGGGGCAATGTTTTACATACATACTTCTAGGTGTGAAAGAAGGGTTACTTCTTTCTTAGCTAGGACATGTGATATGGTTCCTTCACCAGCTCGGGGTGTAAATGAAGTCACATTCTTTCATTGTTGATATTTTTTCAATGAGCAACATGAGTAGGGAGACTTCTTTCAGAGACCTCTCTGCTCCTTGAATTATCTAATCGCACTGTAGGTGAATTACTTAATACAGGTCCTTGGCTTCTAAGTTCCAGGTGGAAAGTGAAAAGGAAACATGAGAATAGCTGGTGCTGTCCTGCACAGTTGCCCATAACACTTCCCTCTGTGAGGTGATGCTTACAGGCTCAGGTTCCTGGGGAGCAGCAGTGCCACCCAACTTTGGGGCTTCCTGGTCCTGCTCCTCCAGGCCATACCCACTGGGAAATAAACCCACCCTGACCCAGGATCAGCTTCCAACCCCAACTCCACACAGTGTCTTATGTTCTAGGCCCCAGGTATTGCATTAGGTTTGACTCCTGACTTTCCCTTCCAATATGTAAGTTCCACTTCAGGAACTTTGGGGTTCCTTATAACCTGTGGACCTTAGCCGGGACCATCCCAACCTCTCAGTTTGATTCTAATCATGTTGCTTCTGAAAAGAGAGGTCAGCATTGTCTCAATCCCTCCAACCCCTAAACTCTTGATTCCTTAACAACTTCAAACTTGATGAGTTGCCTTAAGTGATACTGTGAGAGGCGGTCTTTAGCAATAAAGTTTGTTCTATTCCCACTTAGGACAATTGGTACCTCCTCATCCTAGAAGGTGTAATTGAGAATCAAGTGATTCTTCAAAAGTCTGCCCAGGTGGCTTGTCGTGCCCACCTTCTTGACAAAGAATTCCTGGCCAGTCATACACACACACACACACACACACACACACACACACACACAGAATGATTTTGTATCTCCCATTTGACATACACATCAGTTGACATGACATGACACTTCTTGATTAAATGTAACCTCATTAAGCATCTTTCCCTGACCACATCATCTTGGAGGGGTTTCTATTTTTTTTCTCACTTAATGTTTTATGTAGCTTACACTAAGTAATTATAATGCATATGTTACTAATTAGCCCCAAATCGAAGCCAAACTATTTAAATAAACAACTTTTTAAAAGTTATCTTCAAATTTAAGAATCAAATGAAACATATTATTTATATACTCAGCTACCTTTGAAAGGTAGATTTCCCTCCCCCCCTATTTTGACAGGTTTAGATAATTAAATGCTATAAAATCCATCTTGGTACATCTATACAATGGAATACTCTTTGGCAAGAAAAGAAATGAGCTGCCAAGTCATGAAAAGACCTTAAAATGCATATAACTAAATACAAGAAGCCAATATGGAAAGGTCACAAACTGTATGAATCCAACTATGTGACATTCTAGAAAAGGCAAAGCTCTAATGACAGTAAAAAGAGCAGTGGTTGCCAGGGATTGGGGATAGAAGGAAGGATGAACAGGTGGAACCCGGGATATTCAGGGCAGTAGAACTATTGCACATACACTGTAATGGTGGATACATGTAGATATACATTTGTCAAAACCCATAGAACTGTATGACACAAAGTGTGAGCCCTAATGAAAAGTATGGATTTTGCTGAATAATAATGTATTATATTGGTTTATCAATTGTAACAAATGCCCCATACTAATGCAAAATATTAATAATAAGAGAAACTGTAGGGGGAGGTAAGGTGGTTTGTGGAAAGTCTGTATTTCCTGCTCAATTTTTCCATAAACCTAGAGAGGCTCTAAAAATAAAGTATATTAATTAAAATTATTAAATATTAGTTGACTATAAAAATTCCTCTTTAGAGTTCTAAATTAAAACCCATTCTAGAATACTATAATTTGTATGAGGAAAAAAATATTCAATTAAACATGATTGTTTGACTTACTACAATACAAACTAAGTTTACCAGCAAAAATGTAGTATTTATTCTAAGAACTGTCTTCTGGGATCAGCTCTTTTTTATTCCCACATACCTACATCTTAGTCATTCCATCTTCTTCTAAATAAACGTGAGGCGGATCATAGGTTTTAAGAGAAACAACTAGTGGCTTCAAAGAGGTGTTGTTCCTTTACAATAAGGCAGAAGCTGTTTCAATAATGTAAAAGCAGAGGTATTCCTTCAGGAATTAGCCTGTGTCATTTGGTTTTTAAGGAAGCTATTGTCGAGTGAGAGTTAATGATTAAACACATTTGGTGGTATTGTCTTTTGGTTGTTAACCCGCCCTTCATAAATTTCATTACAAAAAAAGAAAGAAAGAAAGAAAGAAAAGCATTTCACTCTCAACATTTTGGGTGATGCTATTTAAAATTTATTTCTAATTCATCTATTCAATTTGAAGTTAATATTTTACACCTTAACAGATAATTTAAAATTTAGCATTATTTTGTCTAAATAGGAATCCATGAATTCACAGTATCCCACTTTATTTATGCTAAATAAAGGCACCAAAGGCAGAAGTAACTCAGAAAACACTACTTTGCTTTCACTGTGTTTTGTGAGTCAAATTTGAAAAGAAAACTAATAACATTACTGATGAAACTCAAATTAGAATTTTCTTCTTTTTCTGTCGACTGAATGAATTGCTAAATCGGCTCTGAGCCCCCTCCTTTCATGTGAAAGTGACAACAACCAGGAGTACAAAATTATGAGGGGGGGAAATCGCCAAATGGGATTTCATTTTAAAATGTAGATCCCATTTGAAGAGCTTCACAAAGGAATACTGCCTCGGACAAGTGAAGGAAAATCTACCCTTCACAGCTAATCACGGCATTAAAGTGTGTATGAAAGAAAGAAAAATGGCATATAGCTATTAAAGCGAGTTTTGTAATGCAGACACACTTTTTCATGGAAACAGTAACAACAGCCTCCGGGGTGTGGGGGGCAGGGGCCGGGGGTGTGTGTGGAATGAGCAAGAGAGAGATTCTTCCAGATGAATGAACAAATGAATGAATGCTTTAAAAAAAAAAAATCCAAACCAAAAATTGTTTAAGGTGACTAATTAAGACCCCCTCTTCGAAAAGCTGTTGCTAGATAAACAAAACTGTTTAAAACATGTTCATCATTAGGGTCCCCTGACAGCAGGAGGAGGTGGCAGACTTGGTGACAGAAGGGAGAAGAGCGGCATATGGCCCCCAGCGCTGTCCCCTGCTGACAAGCTGCCTCCCGGCAAGCTCCTTTTGCTCTGCATTCCGTGCACACAGCAGATTGTTATGCCCCGACTTTCCCATCTGTACCCCAGACTCGCATCCCAACAACGTGGCTGCCATGCAGTTTTGAGTCGTGCACCCCGCGGGTGGGGGTGGGGGTGGGGATGGGGGTTGCAGCAGCAAGGGTTTCCCTGGGATCTAGGGGAGGATGGGAAGGGAGATTAACAACCAATCATCACAATGCTGTCCATAATGTATTGTCGCCACAGCATTACATAGTATATTTCCAGGGGGGATTAGCCCATCCATCACAGGCCTTTATTGCCCCCCCTTTTTTTGTTGTAGAAAGCCCAAACACTGTCATAAAATTCTAAACTGCTTAATTGCTGTGCTGTAAAAATTTGCATATCAGAGATATGTCATTCCATCATTAAATGTCACTAGGTATTTGTTACAAGGTCCCAACAATCATGCCAGTGCCCCCCCTAAAGAAAGGTCATTTATTGGTATTATGCAAAATTTACTGCTGAATTCAAATCAGCAGCAATTAGGGGTTTGGATACTGTTGGGCTCAGTGTATTTTTATTTCCTCTGGTTCAAGGCTCAGGACATGCTGGCCTCCTTGCTACATGATCTGAATGTTTACGCAACATCTTCTGCCAACTTGGTATCTGAACTACTGATCCTTATAAACTTTTCACCTTCACTACCTGATATGCATTAGGCAGCAAACTGAGTTTTGCATCCCCGATTTTGCCCATGATCAAAATATCTAAATAGCAACAGCTAGGGTGCGTGTAGTGCTAAACTTGGGCATATCTACAACCCAATTTCCTCCTCACCCTTAAAATGAGAGAGGGTTGACCGAGGGTGTTCAGTAGGGATGCACGTTCTCCATGGTAGGTGGAGATTTTGCAACAGCAAGATGCCCTGGCAGTGGTGTTCCACCTCTGCAGGTCCCCACTTGGGCAGGGGCTGCGGTGGGTGGAGGCAGGGGGAGGCCAAGGACACCCTGCGCTTTCCTTTGATCCCGACAGCGCTTTCCCTCTCCTGGGGGATGATTTACAGAGCCCACGCGGCAGGGCCCCCTTCTTTTAAAAGCAGGCACTCCGATTACCCATGCCTGCACCCCTCCACCCAGGGTCAGAGGAAGAACTAATGGGTAACTAATCCAATTGAAGCTACAACTGAGACCCTCAAACCATCAGGGCTTCAGCTGGAATGCAGCCAGGACACTCCAACAAATGCTGCATTTAATCCCAGCCTGACAGCTTTCTAAACCCCAGAGATTACAGTGAATGTCTGAAGTCACCTGCCCAGAGCAGCAGAAGCAGGGTGAGTACGCAGGCAGCAGCGGGAGGTGGAGCTGTGGGGGCTGCTTTTTGCCAGCATCTCCCAAGGAGGAAAGTTTCCAAGATAAACAATAAATATTCATAGTGGTTATGCCTTAATTATAGGTGCTTTTTACTTTCTTCTTTATACTTTTTTGTTTTCCCAAGATTTGTACAACGTGCATGTATTAGTTCTAGGATCAGAAAGAAAGCTAAGTTGTTTTTGTAAAAGCAGCAGAGGAACTAGTAGCAGAGCTTTCCTCAGTGTGCCCTGGGGAGGTGCTGGCCTGGACTCAGAGGCCAGCAGCAATAGGACTTCCATAGCAGGCTTCCCTGGGGATTCTTCAGAATAGCAATAAGCATAACTGGTTTCAGGTTGTATTGTTTTGTTTTTTTTTTTTCAATCAGACAAAATGCATAAAGATATCGGCCATGGTAAAACTTTGCATGAGCTGTGAGAACGGAGGTTTTCACTGAGGATGGGTGACATGAGGAAGTAAGGAAGGCTGGAGAAGACAGTTAAAGAATACATGCAATGGTCAACAGATGAATGGATCAAGAAAATGTGGTCTAAACAACAAGTGGCAACAAATACATATCTATCAACAATTGAATCTAAAAATCAAATGAATAAAAATTTCGATGAGCATAATAAACTGGTGAATGGAATAGAATCGGGGTCATGGAAATGGATCAGACTGATGATTCTCAGAGGGAGGAGGGTATGGGGGGGTGCGGGAAGAGATTAGACAAAGATCTTATATGCATGGATGCATTACCTATAGACACAGACAATAGGGCCTGGGGCGGGGTGGGAACCGGGTGAAGGGGAGCTATGGAGGGAAAAAAGAGGGACATCTGTAATAATCTCAACAATAAAGATTAATTAGAAAACAATAACAATGGTAAGGATAGAGAATATTTGCTTTGAGTCTTTTAAAAACAATAAGGATGTCTGATAAAAAAAAATGTGGTCTATACAAAGGAATATTATTTAACCTTAAAAAAAGAAGAAAATTCTATAGTTTGTGACAACATGGATGAACCTAGAGGGAATTATGCTAAGTGAAATACACCAGATGAAGAAAGACAAATACTGCATGAAATCAATTATATATGGAATCTAAAAAAAAAAAATAGTGGAATTCAGAAACAGAGTAGTAAAGTTGCTTCTAAGGTTTGGGGGTGGTGGTGGGGGTAACAGGGAAAGGTTGATAAAAAGTTACAAACTTTTAGCTGCAAGATGAATAAGATCTGGGGATCTAATGTGTAACAGGGTGGACCATAGTTGACAGCACTGTGTTATATTATTGAAATTCGCTAAGAGAGTAGAACTGAAATGCTCTCTCACACACTAAAAAGGTAAATATGCGAATAATAGATGTGATAATTGGATAAGGGAATAGTTTTACAATGAATACATATATTAAATCATCATGTTGTACACTTTAAATATGTCACCATTTTTAATCATCAATTATACCTCAATAAAGCTGAAAAAAAGATAATACTGAAGTTCAATGAATAAATGTAATGAGGATACTTCGTCAGAAGCAATAACAGTAATAATGATAAACAACAGCTAATACTTATATATAGTGACAAGTATGCTTCTAAGAAATTTACATGTATTAAGCCACTTAATACTTCTAACAACCCTATGAAGTAGGAACTATTATTATTACCATTTTACAGACAAAGAAGCTGATGCACAGAGAACTTAATAACTTGTCCAAGCTCACACAGCTAGTGGGTCTAACAGGCCAAATCTGAATCTCTAGTCCAGGCCTCTTTTGAAATCCAAATATCATTAAGCGTTTGAGACAACTCCACCTGCATATTCCAAGAGCACTTTATATTCAAAATATCCAAACTGAACTCTCTATCTACCTCTCAGCCTTTTTGCTCCTTATTTCGGTGAATGACATTATTGACAGTTTTGTCACTTAGGCCACAAACCTCAGGGTCTTTGGCTTTTCCATCTCCGCATCCATGTGCCTAGGATTGGTACTCTCTTTTCAGTCTGTTTCCTTGTGTGGGTCACACTTTGGCCGCCATGGATAAAGTCCTCATCTCCCCTTTACTCAGATTATTGTAAATGTCCCTTGTATTGATTTGCCCATCTCCCATCATGACCCTTTCCAATCCATGTCCCATACTGTCACCACGGTTTCCTAGAATATCCATTTTATCATGTCACTCCTCCTGCCTAAATGCTGAATGGCTTTCCAACTTCTAACAATGAAGTAAAGATTTGTGTAGTTCTCCAGCTTTATTCCCACTGTCACCATATGCCATATTGTTTCACACACTTTTTTTCACAAGTTCTTTCTTCCACCTGGAATGTACCATTGTCTGTTGCAAGAGTTCTGCTCGTTCTCCAAACTGCACTTCCACTACAGTGTTTTTCCTGACACCACGTCCACCCAACCCAAGGCCAAAAGAAAGAAGGAAGTTTTCACTATTTTAAGCCAACTAAACTCAGTATAAACTTTAAGGACCATTGATCATTCCCTCTGCAGGGATGACCACCCTATTTGGACCAGATGTCATGCCAGCAACTAAAAATATTTAGAGAAATTGCCTTCTGTGATCTTTTCATGTCATCTTTGATGACTCTCATTTAAATATGGGAATTTAGCACTTTTAAAAAATTTCCAATTACAAGCGACTAGTTCTCTCGTCCCACCCCTAGGCCCTGCACAAATTTCTGCAGACAGTACATTCTGCTGCCAGTCTTTGCTCTCCAGACCCCTTCCCAAATACACTTCTCAGGGTCCTCTTCTCAGCTAGGTCTTCTGATTAAGTCATACATGTTTAGCTCAGGAGAAATCTTTGGGAAACTCATAGAAGCTTTGGCTGAATTCACCGTTTTTTTTAATGCAAAAAAGAAGTTTGGGCTGAAATCACCTTTTTTGTGTGCCTTGCTCAAATCTCCACTTTATTACTTAGCACATGTTAAACTGTATCTTCTCAGTCTTTAAGCTTCTTCAGTTCAGGGACTAGGGACCCTGTCTTTGTATGCTTGGCACCAACAGAGTGCCTGGCACATGGTAGGTGTTAAATAAATGTTTGTAAAGCAGAGCTGAAAGGTTCATGTTTAGTGTGTTCTGTAATGCCAATCTGTTATTCCTCTCAAATAACATTTCAATTTTGGCAGCAGAGTTTTTTTGGGGGTCTATTTCTAATTTCAGAATGAAGTGCAGGTTTCTGAGGCTTTACGTCACTGTGTCAGGCTGATTATGGAGATATCAGGAGACACAGGCATTCTAATTCCTCAAGTCACACCTGTAACTGCTGTGTCAGGGACGGCCATAGCACAAGGGCTCTTCAGAGAGGCTGACATTCTTCTCGGCTCAGCCCTTGCTGGAATCCTGGGCTGATATCTACAGAATGCAATAGGTTGGTAACAGGTCCTTAAATTTCTAATAAATCTCAAAAAGAATTCAAGAATAAGAAAACTCAAATAATTGTCAGAAGAATTGTCAACACTGTCTAGTATGGGATTCCTGGGAAATCAAAAGATTTCCTAAAACCATAGGTTTTCTACTCATAATTCTCTTTATTATTTATTTCCCATCTTGCTGAAGCATTTGCAAATTTTGCACTTTGGCAGAATAGAAAAATCAATGCTTTTCTATCCCCATAGCTAATTTTATGTATGTCCTGAAACTTTTGTGTACGATACTCAAACTAAGGAAAGCTGGAGGGAAAGGTGGGCAAAAGGCCCTCCAATATCTCTCATGTTATGCTTAGAAACACATATATTTGGTGTTTGAATGCCCACAATGTAGAAGTTCTCTATGAGTTGGGGTTACTGGTTACAAGCAATGGAAACTGATTCTGACCGTGTTAAGGAGAAAAGGAATTAATTGACAGGATATCAGTGGCTCACTAAATTATGGGAAGATGGAGACAAGACACAGACTTGAGAAGTGGACAGGAATTGGGACATCTCTGGGAAAGGAGCAGAACACTTATCACCGACCTCTTAGTAGAAATAACCAGTCTCACCCTGACCAGTTTGGCTCAGTGGATAGAGCGTCGGTCTGTGGACTGAAGAGTCCCAGGTTCGATTCCGGTCAAGGGCACGTACCTTGGTTGCGGGCACATCCCCACAACCAATGGGGTTGTGCAGGAGGCAGCTGATGGATGTTTCTCTCTCATGGATGTTTCTAACTCTCTATCCCTCTCCCTTCCTCTCTGTAAAAAAAATCAATAAAATATATATTTTTTTTAAAAAGAAAAATGAAATAACCAGTCTCATCAGGACACTAGCAGCTTTCCTGTAGCTGCACACTGTCTCTGGACTCTCTAAACACAACCTAGCTTCTCTGCAGGGATCCCCACTCTTCCTCTCGCCTTTTCAGGCCCCCCATGGAGTTGGACTCCCCAGTGCACGAATGCCCACTTACTGGTTGCCTGGGACATGGTAAGGAAGACCCTCTTCCTTTCCTTCCACTTCAGTAATAAGGGGCAGGACATGGTGTCTCTCCAGTAGAGCACATTATTATGAAGGTTTCCCCCCGCCAAAACAGTGAGAAATTGTGACATTTAGTTTAACTACATTTGTCCAATGCGAAAAAAAAATGTTTATTTGAGTTTTCTTATTCTTGAATTCTTTTTGAGATTTACTAGAAATTTAAGGACCTGTTACCAACCTATTGCATTCTGTAGATATCAGCCCAGGATTCCAGCAAGGGCTGAGCCAAGAAGAATGTCACCCTCTCTGAAGAACCCTTGTGCTATGGCCGTCCCTGACACAGCAGTTACAGGTGTGACTCGAGGAATTAGAATGCCTGAGAAATGGCCTAGATCAGTGACGGCGAACCTTTTGAGCTCGGCATGTCAGCATTTTGAAAAACCCTAACTTAACTCTGGTGCCGTGTCACATATAGAAATTTTTTGATATTTGCCACCATAGTAAAACAAAGACATATTTTTGATATTTATTTTATATATTTAAATGCCATTTAACAAAGAAAAATCAACCGAAAAAAAAATGAGTTTGCGTGTCACCTCTGACACGCGTGTCATAGGTTCTCCATCACTGGCCTACATAAGTAGAGTGAAGGCCTTGCATTCTGGGCCTACCCAGTCAACATGCGCGTGAGCTCAGATTGCCTTTCCAACAATGTCTTTCTGGGTGGTCTGATGTGACAGCAGTCATATTATTCTCAAATGGTGCTGCTTGTACCAAGTGGACCTAAGCACCTGGCAGTGGGGTAGTTTAAGTAACCACCTTCACAGTGCACTCGAAATCACTTCTCCCGTGTAATAAGAGCTTAGTTATTAGTCAAGCTCAGAGCCACAGCCTTGTTTTATCAGGAAGAGGTCTTTCCCAGGAAGTTCATCAGATCTTAAGACTCTGGTTGGATCACCCACCAGCTCACCAGCCACGCCCACATCTGCCTGTACAGCTGCAGTGTCTGCACTGTAGGTTCAAGCTGAGATCCTAATATACCTACACTTTACAGAATTAGGATCAAAATATGTTTAATTTTACGTTCTGCTATTTTTACAAACATTTTACATTAGATTGTCTCTGGATGGTTGACTATTTTTTAAAAACATACATTTTTAGTGGGCATCAGTTAAGAATCTCAACATAGCAAGGCAGGTGATATAATTCAATACACAGCATGAGGGAGCAGAGTGTCGTGGAAGGAACATGGGTCGTGGCTGTAGAAAAGCTGAGAAGTGACTCCTGGCTCCCACCTATAGGCTGTGTGACTTTAGGCAAAGCACCTGTTTTCTCTAAGTCTCAATATTCTGATGTTTAATGTAGGAAAAGTAATAGTATCTATGTCATAAAGTTGTAGTGATGGTTAAATGAGATACTGTACACCAAGTGCTTCGCATGGGCCTGCACAAAGTTAGTGGCTCCATAACTACTGGTTATTATTAATAATGGCAATATCAATGCTGGGCAAGAGTGTTTCTTCATTCCTTCTAGTGTGTAAATTAAAAAAAGGACATGTTTAAGTCTAAAGTGGAGTTAGAAGTCTGAACAAAACGTAAAGTGACTTTCTGAGTCACGGTTTATATTCAACCATAGCTCATAAATAAGACAATAGACTTGGTTTATAAGCCCAGCCAAATACCTTGGCCAACCTATATAACAAAATTATCAGGGCTCAAATGAAGTAGATATTTTTAACATCCCTGTGATATCAGATTTATAAGTGTCCAAACTTTAACTACATGATAAATCATTGACTGCAGACATTTGAGGCATAATTTTTTTTTTTTTATCACAAACACGATGCTTTATGGGGGGACTTTATTTATTCATTGGAAGCAAAATTCTCTTTATTAGACCATGGGTTAACAAAACTTTTCTGTAAAGGGCCAAAAAGTAAGTGTTTTAGGTTTTGTGGACCAATATGTTGGTCTCTGTTACAATAGTAACTGAATGTGCATTTTGTTCCAAATAAACTTTTTTTTTGCTGAAAAAAGGTGGCAGACCCAATATGGATCATTTGCCAACCTCTATATTAGACACAAAGCTCTTAATTCTGTGGAACTTATAGTCTGTAGAGGAGGCAGGCATTGTTGTGACCCAGAAGATAATAGGCATTATGTCAGAAGTATGTATAGCATAGAGGTAGCACCTCATCAACCAGTTTTTAAGTTGGGAGGAATTATATTGGCTAGAAGAAAGCTCTGAAAATCATAACTTAACTTCTTGGGAAGAGGGATTCAATCACTCATCAGCAATCAAAATAACCAGATTGGTTCTACTTTATGGCAGTAGTGTTAAACCTGAAGTATGTTAGACTGACACATTTGCTTTATTTTAAATACTATAATGCTTGACCATGTTTCTGGAATGTTGGTATCTCTTCAGGAGATTTGTACCACAATCTATATTCATTATGCTGTCATTATCTCAATAATTTCTTCTGTGTAAGCATTTTTTTTAAACTAAAAGGATCACTTATTAAATTAAGATGAAATGGCAATTAATTTAGAACATTATCAAAGACAGGAACATGCATTTGTCTGGATCTCTGTTTATAAACGTCAATGGACTGTTAATGTACTAATATTTCGGAGGCAATATGATAAAAGGTTTTCCTGCCTCTGTTAGCTAATTTGTATTAACATATTCCTGTCAGCAGTTAGGCAATTAACAGAGACTAAAGGTATACTTGTCTGCTAGTATGCTGGGTCACCTTTATTCCTAGGAGCTCACTTAGTGAATCTGTAATAATTGTAAGTGATAAAAGTAAGTGCTTCTCTTTGAAAAACCTCCTGATATTGCTGTGGAGATGGAGATAAAAAGAAGTCCTTTTCTCCATGACTTTGTTGTAAAGTAAGTGCTTTGGGGAGGTGGAGGGATAAGTAAGCAACATTTTCAGAAGGAGCAATGCAAAGATACAAAAGGGCTTATCGGAGATAACAAATTCTTATAGATGACAACAATTCTGGAGAAAATAGCTACAGCATAGCTCACATATGCAGGTCAAATGTAGATGCAGTCCCCCAGGTAAAACCCCATAGAGTCAAGTTCCTATGAGTTGGTTAAATTACGTGCTGGCTTTATCCCTCTACATCAGTGTTCAGGAGGGTCTTCTAGGCTTTCTTTGCCCATTTTTTGCTCCATTTCCAATGAATGAATATTTTTGAAAATAAAGTCACTTTTACAAGCAAACTGGGATTGGGCCCATTAGGTAAAATGTGGGAGAGCAGAGTTGAGGAAGTTCCTGAGACCTTAGTGCAGACAAGGAAATAGAAAGGAGCCATAGCACGTCAGTTGTCAGGAAGAGCGAGTAGCTGGAATGCAATAACAGCACCAAAGTGCAGCAAAAAGTTCTGCAAGTGTCCTATTAACATAGCAGATTTGATTTGACTCCATTATATTTCATCAAATAGTTTAGAAAGCCCCCAGCATAAAACATCATCATAATTGTAACCATATATTTGGAGCTTTAACGTGCACACCATAATGTACCATTAGTTACACAAATAACTAATAATTTGCTAATGACAATATTATGTTAAGTCAGTTTAGGGGCAATTAAAGTGAGTGATATTTACATATGCCTAATGAATCACGGTCGATGGCAGATTAAGAGATTCTAATGAATATTCATCCAGACATTCGCAACCAGCTTCATAGTTTATAAACTGAATTATGGTTGATTTGCCCTTTTAAAAATGAATATGTGAGTATCTTCTGCATGGAGAGAATGAACAATTGGGCCTGACTGTAAAATTTTTTTAAAGCAATGTACTGGTCAGAACACAAAACATTTTTATGCACTCTCATACCCTCGGCTTCGCTGCTCTTTTTTATATCCCAGATCAGTGTTGATGAACTATCCCCATTTTCATTCTAATCCATGACATGAAATATAGAAATTGTTTGGTAGAAGATTAAATGGAATTCCAGTTTTATGCGGTCCCACTGAGGAAATAATTACAGGTAGTTTTTGCCATTGAAACAGTAAATACAAACTCTTTTTCATGCTCAAGCCGTCCTCATGCAACTCAGAAGGTTGTTTTTGTAGCTGTACTTTGTCATGATAACATCGGCATAGATTTACTATCCTTTCAACTTGGTCATTTAAAAAAATAATAAAACAAACAAACAAAAATGCCTTAGTTTGTCCCTGTTAATGCAGGTTACAATGAAACAAGGTTGTGGTTTGAACGTTCACTTCTTCCTAAAAACTGGAACCCTTCCTGCCTTTACTAGCTGTTCTTCACAAACGTTGTGGGTGTGGTGTCCCTGTCGCAGAGATGAAGGCCAAGTTCCCTTTGTCTTCTTCTGGATCCCATGATAGGTCTATGAGAGACCAGATGTCTACAGCTCCCATTTCTGCACTACCTTAGATCAGAGAAGATTGTCTCACAGCTGTTTCAGATTCTAAAGGTATTAATTATTGTATTTTTTTCTATATAGGTACTTAGAGGCTAAAAACAGAGCCTCTTGGTCCATGGCTGTGTAAGATAAGTGAGTACTCAGCAGCTAGATGGCTGGCCTGCATAAGATGTCAAACTCTTAGTTAAGAGAACTATTAAAGAAAACTTCCCAAAGGCAAATGAAAGGCATGGGGGAAACTCTGAAGCTAAGATTTCAGTTTGCATGTTTTCACATGTGCTTTAATAATTTCATTGCATATTATTAAAACTTTTAAAGGTCAACTAATTTGACACTTTGAGTTAACAGCTTTTTATTTTTTCGAAAAGACTCCCAATAGAGTGCATTACTGGTAGGGTGAGGAAAGGAATTCTCTCTCTCTCTCTCTCTCTCTCTCTCTCTCTCTGCCATATGTTCATTTTTTTTTTTAATGTGGAGTTTGGCACTTTCAAAATCTTATTTCCTTAGTCTTACAAGCCTTTATCCGTAAGTCTCATAAGTATTTTACAGGGAAAAATCATCAATGTAACATTTATATTTTTAGACTTTCATACCAGGAGGAAGAAATCAGTGCCTTAGAAACATTCTGGTGTCCTACTGGACAAAGTGCAGGCATGTTCAAGATAGGATAAATAGCATTAATCCAGAACCCCCACCCTACCCCTGACAAAAATACATCCTTCCCTGGCCTCTACTTGAAGCCATAGGCCTAGATGGTGGCCATTTAAGCCAGAGTAAACATAATGTCTTCGGAGGGATATAGCACACTGGCAGGCTAATATGTTACTATGGACTGCTCTATCTGATAGACCTAACTGGACCCTTTGTCAATCACAGGGGCAAGGTTTGGAGGACTGATAGGTATATTGGTGAGGATCAGGACCCAGGCTGCTAGCCTGGGCCTCTAAGCTCCGCAGCAGAGGACTCTGGGCAGCCCAGTGACTGGGCACCCCAGGCGAACGGTTAAAACCAGGGACGGTGCCCCAGGCACCACCAGGGATGTGGGAGGCTGAGCAGGCTGAGAGCTCCATTCCACTCATGGCAGAATCGCTCCACTGCCATTGCTTCTATGTGTCAGGGTTTCCCATGAGGTTTCATTGTGGAAACTGTGGCAATGCTTAAGGAGAGAGGGCAGAGAAAAGGCAAAAAAAAAAACAAACAAACAAAAAAAACAACACCCAGAACAACAGTGCACAGAGGTTTGAAAATTACTAGGTTAAAAAGAACACTAAGAAAGATTGCATTTAAGGAAATTTTAAGACATCCTACTTAGAAGGGGCGTCCAATGGTAAGTTCAGACTAAGTGTACTTCCTTCCTTCTCCGTCGCTGGAAGGAGTCTCTAGGAACCTCAGAGAAATGGAATGTTTGTCCCTAGCTTGCCCTAATGCTGTCCTGCAGGGAAGGATATGGACCTTTCATTGTGGTGATTCTCACCAATCCCCATGCCATGCCCCACCCGGCCACAAACATGCACAGAGGTTTATAGCTTCCAGTCATTCCTCATCTTCATCGCAGCCTTCCTTCTTACTCTTCATTATAAACTGTGGGCTGAGCTATCAGATCTCACCAAAGGACTTGAGAAGCTAGTTTTCCCATCAATTCCTAGACAAGTTTTATTTTTATTTTGTGCCATGTTCGGGCAGCATGGCAAGGCGGTACTGAATGAACCCTAGTTTGCTGCCTAATGCTGATAAGTGCTTGTTCCATGAGGAAGACAGTAATGGATGAGAACTGTGGTCCGTTCAAAATAAGGTTCACATGAATAAATGCAGACACACTTGTGATTAGGCCAGTTATCTACGAAACAATAGTGGCACCATCATTTTGAATTGGCATATATAGTTATGCTGATTCTGTGTCACTGAAAATTTTGGCTATTTGAATTTCGGTAAAGTCACAGACTGTGATCTTTCAGATCATCATCTGCTCTGTAGTTAAGATTTCTTCAGAAATTCTTTTATACTCTTTTGCAGATTAGACTTATATATCTTGCAGATGTATCAAGCGATATTTTCACATTTAATAGCTTGAAAGAACTTAGTTCATCTCATAGATGAGGAAAACAAGCTAAAAAAAAGTTGAGTTTTTTTCAAAATCACCAAGCAAGTCAGTCAAGGGGAAGACATAATCCCACCTACCATACCTTCCCACAAAAGCTTTATCTGGACTCAACTGAACACCTGAATTCCTCTCATTATCTGACACAGCCAAGCTGCATGGCATGGACTGCTGCACACATAGACTGGTGCTAACTCATGTGCCACATTCTGAGTTGTCACATACACTGTGGACCTAGAGAGGGTAACCCAAGCCTCTTGTCCCTAATGGACCAGAGATCAAACTGAATGGGTTTACAGGCTCAGAAGTTCTTTTAGACTGTGACTAGTATGAAAATATATTTTAAAATGGCCTTTATCTGTCCTCCCAATGCAAATGAAGTTCCCAGAAATAAAGAGTAGTCATGTCACTCTTTTTTTTGTTGTTAATCTTTACCTGAGGATATTTTCCCATTGATTTTTAGGGAGAGTGGAAGAGAGAGGGAAAGACAGAAAGAAACATTGATGTGAGAGAAACACATGGATTGGTTGCCTTCTGCATGAGCCTCGACCGTGGCCCAGGCCAGGGAGGAGCCTGCAACTAAGGTATGTGCCCTTGACTGGAATAGAACCTGGGACCCTTTGGTCCGCAGGCCGATGCTCTATCCACTGAGCCAAACCAGGTAGGGCCATGTCACTCTTTTATTCAAAAGCTTAGTGATAGTAAAGATGTCAAATTGTCCCATATCAACTAGAGATTTAAAGGAATTCCAATCATATTCACTGGAGGATTTTTTGAAGATGTAAACAAGTTAATACTAAATTGTATATGGAAAGGCACAGAAACCAAAATAACTTAAACAATTTTGAAAATAGAGGAAAAATGTTGTAGGAATCATAATATCTAATTTTAAGACATACTGCAAAGCTACAGTAATCAGCCCAGCTAATGTGGCTAAGTGATTGAGCATTGACCTATGAACCAGAAGGTCATGGTTCTATTCCCCATCAGAGCACATGTCTGGGTTATGGGCTTGTAACACAGGTTGACAAAGACAATCTTCCCAGCTCAATTCCCTCTCTCCTCACCCACCCCATTTCATGTCTCAATTCTAGGTTGTAGTAGAAAAATGTCAGAAAGGGAATTAACCTTTGGTTAACTACAAAATAGATCCCTGAAGCCACAGGGAACTTCTTCCACATGTAGCCCACTGTGGCCTGTATGCTCTTGTGTGATATTTGTACCAAGCATCCCTCCATTTCATCAAGCAGCAACATTTACATCTCTTATTCCACACTTTACTAGCTGATGGTTATAAATGTTTTATGAGCAGCTGAGCTTGCAGCATTACTATTTTATTAGAAGGGGGAATATCTCTCCTTAGCTGTGTTGCTAGTGAAGTTATTCTTTCTCTTAAAAATGTTAACTTCACCCTTGTTATGAAATGGAAAGTGTCAGGATGTTGTAAGTAATGTTCAACAATGTTTTGGTGTGTGTGGAAACAAGCCTGGTAGCACTAGGACTATTTTGGGGGGGAGGGGGAGGAAGCTTGACTAAAAATTATAAAGAGGGAAAGTGATTGCTTTTATACTCTAACACCTTGAACCAATACAAGTCTTTCTGGGCTCAGTCTGTGATTTCAGAGATGTATTATATCTCAACTTTGGCAACAATCCTAAAAATCAATTAAGAATTTCTGTGGGCACCCATCTGAGTGAAGCAGGCAAGAAAGAGAACCAAGTTACTTGAATGATCCCAGACAAGCCACAGAATAGTTTCGAAGATCAGTTTTCTCATCTCTAACTTTGCCTTAATGCTGTCTGTTTCTGACATTTCTTACTCTGCCTTTCTCCAAAACTGAGGACTAAATAAGTTGGGAGAAATAGAATGGGGAGAAGTGATCTCTTCTGGGAAGCTGGAACAAGGCTGGTTTCTTGTCTTTCGTGGTGGAAGAATGATGTTACACAGAGAAATCCTGCTCTCACCACCTAGGACTAGCTAATATTCCACTAATTTCTCAAAGGGAACCACACCAACATGTTCCGTCACGCTCCCTCATCTTTGTTCCTACTGTCTACACAACTGACTGCTGTTTGTCTCCCCTTCTTTACCTTAAAAACTCCTCATCTTTAAAACCAAGTTAGATTGTACCACCTCCACTATAAACCATTTTCCCCTCACAAATACATCAAGTGAGAATTACTCCTTCATTGATGTTTTCATCTTAAGCCTTAGTCCATCTATTCATTCATCCATATCCTCAACAACCTTCTATAAAATATCTGCTCTGTGCCATGACACTGGAGATAAAAAGCTAATAAATAAAACACAATCTCTACTCTTAGGCTCACATACCTTTATTTTCACATTACATTTGAGTACCCAAGAATGATTTGTTGAAGATGAGACTTTCCTGAAACTATTTTTATATCTCAGTGTTTATCATTGTCTAGCACACAGTAGTTGTTCATAGAATATTTCTTACATTGATGTTAAAGGAAGAAGTTGAGGTGTAAGGTCCTTATTCTAAAGATTATGCTCCATGGGCCATATATTGGGAGGCCTCCAAGATTTAGGTCAAAAAGATCCTCCCTGTGCTAGGTGATCTTTTAGTCCTTAAATCAAATCACATTTTTAGTTTATTAACTCAGAAAATACTGATTATTGTGTTCTGTGTTACCCACAGAAGAAAAGATAAATAAGCAAGATATGTAGTAGATGTGCATATATAAATAGAGTAATGTCAATTATTATTATTGTTATTATTCCATGAAACACCTGTCAATTGTTCTTCAGCACTTGAGTTATAACAAGAGTTTATTCCATTAAAACCAAAGAGCTAAATAATGTCTTTCTCATTAGACCAAAACTCTCTAAAGGACCATGTTTTCCTTTATATCAGCACTCCTAGCATAATGCCAGGAATAGTACATGCTCAGTAACAATTTGATGAATAAATGAATTGTCCTGCCATTATTTTGAGTATCTAAGTCTTAGACATGTATTTGTCCATGTCTTTAAAAAAGAAACCCAGTTGCTTTACTGTGAAATAGCATATATGAAAGTGGAATTCATTTCATATTAGGCAGGTCAGGAGCAAGTTTGGATTTGTTGTTACATTTATTTTAAAAATCTGGATTTTTATGGTAACTTATAAAAAATCTTTCATAAAGCATGACCCTGGGATTAAAAGAATAAAAAAAAAACAGTGGAAAGTTTACCTTGTACAAGGAAAAAGTAAATAGACTCATTGTATAGAGAAGCATAGTTTTGTGGTTGTACATGTTAGAGACTTCACTTTTCCTTATTATCATATTAAGCAGACCACTATTGAGCTATGACAGCCAAACTGCCTTATTATCAAGAGACACAGCCAGAATACTTGATATGGTAAGTCTGAGCCCACTAATGCAAAAGGAGTTAAGTGCTTAACTAGGCAAATGATGTAGAAAATTTTTTTTCAATCCAGTAAAAGGTGGCCCAAGACTCCATCACCAGAAATTGTGATATTGTCTCCCCTTTGACTGTTAGAATAAGACCAGACCTCAAATGTATGTTATAGCAGTTTCCCCCCTAATAACAGTTTCCAATATTTACATGAAAAGAAAGTGTCTTTGCCTATATTAAAGTAAAAAGTACTTTAAATACTACTTCATTTCAATTTTGAAATCATTTGTTTGAGGATAGCACTTCCAAGCCTTATTTTATTTGCCAGAGCAGTGTTCAAAACTCTTAGCAACATTGAGCTAATGTTTATGAAAGTACTTTGCAAATTCTAAGGTACTCTGCAAGGCTAGTTTGTATTAGCTACTCTATTAAAAAGAAAAATAAACTAACTAGACAACAGATGGGCAAGTGGCCATTATGGACCTGCACTGTCAGTACAGGCTTCCACAACCATGGTCTTACTTGCTCCTGTGGCGATTTTGGGCTCATGTGGTCAGAGAAGCACGTAGGCAGTACGTGGAAGGTTCTAACGGGCAGCACTAATGCCCCAGCCTCCACTCTTGCTTCTGAATGTGAGAGGGCGTGGCACAAGCCTAGGAAGAGAGCTGGAGTCTAGGAAGTTCAACCTTCAGCTATCTTTGTTAGGATGAATTACGCTTGTTTGCTGTTGCTGTGAGCTGAGGGCTCACATCCTAGCAGGCTGTAGCCATTATTACTAAAGAGTCACCATACAAAGTAGGCATTCAAGAAATAATCTGACTTATTATTTGCTCCACGAAGCCAACTATTGAGAGACAGAAATGAAGAAATAATATGCCCTAAACTATATAAAAATTGGTGGGTAGAAATGGAGCTTCTAAAGCAGGTACAGTTGATCCTTGAACAGCACAGGGTTTGGGGTCAAAGACGCCTGCACAGTAGAAAATCCACATATAACTTTCCACTTCCCAAAAAACTTAACTAAAAGGCTACTGTTGACCAGAAGCCTTACTGATAACATAAACAGTCGATTAAAACATATTTTGTATGTTATATGTATTATAAACTATATTCTTACAATAAAGTAAGCTAGAGAAAAAATGTTATTAAGAAAATATAAGGAAGAGAAAATACATTTACAGTATTTGCTGAAAAAAATCCGTGTGTAAAGGACCTTATAGTTAAAATCTGTGTTGTTCTAGGGTCAACTGTATAGACTTCTTTCTAGTTACTCACCAGAAGAAAAAATAAAAACTGGAAACCACTGCAGGTATTTCATGCTGAGGGTATTTGATAAAGAATATTGGTTACACTGGAGACAGAAGGGCTGAGGAGCCAAACAGGGCCAGTGAGCAACCCAGAGCTTAGCAATAGCAGCAAGCTGCTGCTACCTATTGAGGCAAATGGAGTTGCAGGGTGTGATGAGCAGGACTGGTTAGCAGGAATCGGGACAATTGTGAGGACTCCTGGCTGGAGCGGGGACTACGGAGACAGGAGCTGTGCAGAGGAAGCTGCAGCCACAGAGCAGCACAGCTTCAGCAAAGATGCCTGAGGAGGCCCGGCTGGCATGGCTCAGTGGTTGAGCACCAACTTATGAACCAGGAGGTCACAGTCCGATTCTCGGTCTGGGCACATGCCAGGGTTGCAGGCTCAATCCTCCCTCTTATGTGGGGCATGCAGGAGGCAGCCAATCAATGATTTTCTCTCATCAATGATGTTTTTCTCTCTTTCTCTTCCTCTCTGTAATCAATAAAATGATATTTAAAAAAAGAAAAAAGATGCCTGAGGTAAAAACTGATTTCTCTTTTGTCTTCCAATCTTCCAATCTTCCACCAGTTCTTTTCCTTGGCCAAGTGGCCCGGGGATGCAGGGGAGCCCGGGAAATGTAGTCCCATTGAACCAGGTCAGGAGTGGGGCAAGGCAAGGCAGGAATGGAGTTGAAGGCAAACCTGCAGCTGATTGCCATACCCTCTAAGAAGAGCTGACATCACTCCCCATCATAAAAAGAGTTTATCCCCATAAGATTTAAATTAATTTAAATGAATATATAGATTATATCCCTTTGTGTCATTTATTTCCTCCTCATGTTTAATTTGTGATCTGAGAACAGGTTTGCTGATTAAGATTAAATAATTAACCAGAATTTGGTTATTAAGGACAGGCAGTCATATCCTCTGGAAAGTGGATAAAAAATAAATGGATTCTGCCTCTGTGTGGACTACCCATCCAGAGGTAACCTGGAACTCTCAGTAGCATATTCCTTAATGAAGTCACTGCTTAATCTAACTTCTTAACCTTAAACTTGGATTTCACGCCTGGGCTGTGGCAGAACTCCTCCCAGGCCAGATGCCTGCTCTATACAGGTTTCCCCCACTTTACGAAAGTTCAAAAGTTCACTTTATGCCACTTCACTTTTACGAATGACCTGTAATGGTACCTGTTTTCACGAACCTAAAGAAATACAAAAAGAATTTCTACTTTTACTTAAAAAAAAAAAAGGCAAAAATTGAAAACAGCATTCAGTGCCTGCAGTGAGCTGTTATAGAGGCAGTGTGCGCTGGTTGGTGAAACTATACTGTACATACTTTATTTGTACTTTACATAGACTATGCATTTATCCTATCACTCATGCTTTTACTATATGTTTAGGTTTTATTTGTTATTTGGTATGATTTGGTAGGTTAATTTAGGGATTTGGGGAATGCTCAAAAAAAATTTCCCATATTAATTAAGGGTGATTGGTTTTTTGCTTTACACTGCCATTTGGCTAATGAAAGGTTTCATAGGAAGGCTCTCTATTCCTTGTCTTTCCTTTATGGGAACCGAGCCTTGAAAATAGGATGGGAACAGCTGACCAAACAAACACATGATTGTTCATTTGAAAGTAAGTTGAGAGTTGAAGCAACATCTTCCCATTTTTATTATGGCCAAAGTTTCATGCCAGCTCAGAAAACCCTTCCTAATTGATCGTGCAGTTGATCTATATCTCAAACTCAAGCCCAGTTCAGAAGCCAAGAGATTTAGGAGGGAGGAGAAAAACACAAGTTGTATTCCCCCAACCCAGATATAAAGCAAGTCCAAAACCTATTTTTGAAATGTGCTCTTTGACACCCTTGTCTATATCACTCTTATGCCACCTTAGAAGCCCTTTGCCCAGAGACCTCCCAATACATTTGCCCTGGCCTCCCACGTCAGCAGCCCAAACCATGTAAAAGAAAAATTTATTGTCTCTTCTTTCCAAAAGCAACAATGACAACCAAAACAAATAAACTTAATATCCTTTCCTTCATTGCAGTTCATAATAACAATTAATCATTATTGAGTGCTTGCTATGCACCAAGCACTGTTCTATGTACTTTATATCCATGAACTCATCTAACCCACACAACAATTCTGTGTGGTAAGTTCTATTATAATGTCCAGTTTATTGGTTAGAAAGTTGAGACACAGGAGGCTAAACAACTTGCTGAGGTTTACATAAATTCTAAAATCCCAGCAGTCTGACTCCAATAAATGGTCTTAGTCACCCTAGTAGATTCTCCTCAGCTACAGTCAAGAGCTGAGAGTAAAGTAGATTCAATTAATTCACACCCAGTGTGAATAATAGATACTCATTACTCCTCCCTGAGAAGGCTGCACCTTTAAAAGATGTCTACAACCCAAAAGAATTTCAACCAACAAATTTTCACAAAGTGCCTTCTATGTGCCAGCTTTGTGCTGAGTGACAGGCATCTAAAGATAAATCAGTCACAACCAAATCGCTGCTTTCGTTACAGGCACAGGCCTTTGGTCATAGCTGAGCTTGAATCCCAGCTCTGCTGTGTATCAGAGGTTGGCCCACGCAAGCAATTTAAGTTATACACACTTTAGCCCCCACACCCTGCCCCAATGAGATAAAACAATAGCTTTCTGGGGTGTATTAAATGAAATAATGTCTGTGAAGTACTTAGAAAGCAAACCAATATATAGAAAGTATGCAATATAAGGTAGCTATTATTATTATGAACTTCCTTGTGGTGGAGATATGTAAATAAAAATTACAAAGTAGTTATAAATGCTATATGGAGATCTAAAGTGAAAAGGACAGTATGGTGCAGTGGTTTTTAAACTGTTCCCCACAGAGTTCTGGGTAGCCATAGATGTGCTTTGGGGGCTCAGGGTTGGGTGTGGGGTGTGGAGAAGGTTAAGAGGGGATGGCACCATTACCATCCAGCCATCCCTGCTTTTATATCCACCAGAAAAGTCTCTGTTTGGTCTGGTGTGTGTGTGTGTGTGTGTGTGTGTGTGTGTGTGTGTGTGTGTGTGTGTGAATATTGGCCTTTCCCATCACATTGCATTGAAGAAACAATTCTCTCTAAAGTCACCACTGAGACTGGGAGTCCTAAGCCCAGTTTTCTAATCTTTCTATGGAGAACCTTGGGTAAGTCCCTTACCTTCCCTGACTTCCCTTTTGCATAGTATGGAGTGAACTTTTATATGTTACCTGTCTCCTCCAGGTATAATAAAGTTCTGTCAGTTTTTGGATGTATGGGGAAACTACCCCAAAGAAGCAGCTTCCCATAGATATACTGCCCCTAAGTCAAGCACATTTACCAGTTTGTTGATTCATTAATTTACATGACCATTCGACTGGTAGCTATTATGTGCTTTTCTACCTCACACATTTGAACTCATACTCGAAGTTTCCAGATGTCCGTGGTAGCTCTCACAGCAGTATGGGAGCCCAGGGGGTCTCTGGGATTAGGTTTTGGAGTCATTCTACACATTGGTTAGCTCTAGTAGAAGTATTTTTGGCTAGAGAATAGCTTTCTCTAATGAGAATGGCCTCTCTACTGTCCTCCCCAAATCTGCTGCTGGGTTCACCCAATCCATCAGTTCAAGGTAAAGGGGCAATAACAATAACAACTATTTTTTAAGAAATAGTGGTAAAAAAGCACATAAGGTAAAAGTTATCATCTTAATAAATTTTAAGTATATAGTTTAGTTAATGTTAAAGATATTTGCATTGTTATGCATATCTCTAGAACTTCTTCATCTTAAAAAACAAACTCTAACCTGTCAAAATGATTCCCAATTTCCCCCCCACCTCCTAAGCTCCTGGCAACCACATTTCTACTTTCTATTTCCACCAGTTTAGATACCTTCTATGAGTGGAATCATACTGTATTTGTGCGTTGTTGTTGTTTTGTTTGTGTGACTGGCTTATTTCACTTAGCATAATGTCCTCAGAGTTTATCCATGTTGCATCATGTGACAGATTTTCCTTCTTTTTTAAGACTCAATATTTCATTGTGTGTATATATCACATTTTGCTTATCCATTCATCCATTGATGGGCACTTGTGTTTTTTCCCCACCTCTTGGCTATTATGAATAACGCTGCAATGAATATCCGTGTGCAAATATCTCTTCAAGATTCTGCTTTGAATTCTTTTGGAAATATACCCAGAAGGGAGATTGCTGGATCAGATGGTAACACAATTGAATCATTTTCAGTGCTGTCCTGCCACAGGCCGCCTGAGGAACTCGAGGAAAAACTCACAGGTCATATTTGAGAACTTTCATGCTGCTCAGAGCTTCCTGGTTTTGTTCCATCCAATTCTATCAGGAAAAGGCTCCTCTGAGAAGAAGGAGGAGCCTCCAACTCCCGGAAAATGCCTGCTCTTTTGAGATCCCAGCTGCTACATATGACAGGAGCTTGTCGGAACAGCATACTTTCTGAATGGGCCTTTGGCACAAACCTCTGAGGCATTCTAGAGTTGGCTCTCACAACTAGAAACCACAAGAATGTCCACCATGTAATTTAAAATATGCCAGTCCTCACTCCACTAATCTGCAAACTACACAATTTGCATGAAAATCCCTGCAAGCTCCCCTCCCTGATCAGTGGAAGTTTAGCAATTCAAATCATTGAGGTTTCAGTGATTTGGAAAATATTCAAACATAGCTTTTTTAACACCATGCAGCAGCATTTTATAAACTTGATTTTGCTTAATTGTTTATTTACAACATTCAATAATTGAACAACTAGGTACCATGGAGACAGAAATAAAGGTAAATGGATGGGAGTTATAGAATAACAATGAGTCCCTTGTCTTTAATGTTAATTAGCTGGTCCCTGCCGTATATTCCATCTGTTCACGTACTGTGACCTCAACATACACCCTGCATGTTGAACAAAATATACATTGAAGAGTTACCATCAAATATGGAATTTAAAAAAATTGATCCCGAAGCCTGATAGTTAGAAAATATTACCTTTTCCTACCCTTTGAAAACTCATTAAAGATATGAAATTATTAGTAAGGAGAGGATATTTCTATTTCTTAGCTACTTTCTTCCCTTCCTTAACCACCAGTTATACTATATAGGAGAAGTCTTGATGGACAATTACCCGTAGTCATTGGCCGATCAGATTTGAGGACCACTGCCTTGAGCCAGGTACCACTGCGAGGTTTAGATGTGAAGGGCCTTGGATTCTGAGTGGTGCTTCTTGTAATTGTCAAAGCAGCGAATCAGTCAAAACACCTGAATGGAGTTAGACTACTGCCTAGTGCA
>NW_006300032.1:2885020-2886128 GCF_000327345.1 Myotis davidii | reverse complement strand
ATTAAATAATACAAGAAAAAACTTTGCTTTGTGTACTCACCGCTGTAAACCTATCTTTGCCCACCCCTGTACAGGAGACTATGAGGAGGGCCAGGTCCTGGGCCAGCCCTTCAGTCACTACAGTAAAGATGGGGAGTGGAGACATAGAAATCAGAGCTTTTCAGCCCAGCTGGCCTGGCTCAGCGTCAGCCTATGAACCAAGAAGTCATAGTGGTTGAGCCTCAACCTATGAACCAGGAGGTCATCGTTCTATTCCCAGTCAGTGCACATGCCTGTGTTGTGGGGGGGCTTGATCCCCAGTGTAGGGCATGCAGGAAGCAGCCAATCAATGATTCTCTCTCATCATTGGTTTCTCTCTTCTTCTTCTTCTTCTTCTTCTTTCCTCTCTCAAATCAATAAAAATGCCTATCTAATAGAGATAGAATATGCAAATTGACCATCACACCATCACAAAGATGGCGGCTCCCATAGCCACAAGATGGCAGTGCCCAGTGTCCTCAGCCCTGTTGGAGTCCCCCAGTCCTTTCAGACCAAACTGATTTCTATGGCAAGTGGACTGAGAAGGTTTTCAGCAAGTGTGAGAAGCAAGCCTTGGTGGGATGAAGGGAAAGCCGGCGGGCTTAGGACCGCTGCTGCCCGGGAGGCCCTTGGAGTTCGGTTCTGAAACTGTAAAGACCTGCTCCAGCACGGGCTGGGGAGGAAGTGCCACTGCCGTCCGCCCAGCTCCAGGTCACTGATTAAGGAAGTGGGTCCAAGTCACAGCCACGGGGCCTGGCAGGTCTGTCTCACTCTGGACCTTCAGGACCATTGTGGCTGAGCTCTGGCGGGGGCGGCGAATGTCTCCAGGATCACTGTCTGCCCTGGGGCCACCTGCAGACACAGGTGGAGCGGGCGCAGGTTGAAAATTTTAATGAGAATGGGACGCCTATGCCCCGCGCCGCTGCTGGTGAGGACAGGGCAGCGAGATTGGGGCACAGCCTCACGACTCCATTAGGAGGCACCGGGGCTTGGGAGGGGCTGGGAGCAGAGGGCCTAGGTCGCTGGGCTGACAGCAGGATGGACCCGAGGTGCCTCCAGTCACTGTCACCTGCCCAGCGCGGGCAGCGGG
>NW_006300032.1:2881240-2884012 GCF_000327345.1 Myotis davidii | reverse complement strand
GAAGTGTGACACGGAGAGGGACATTTTAGGGGAGATAATACAAGGGGCTCATCATTTTCTGAAAGTCTGAGGCAAGGGCCCCAGACCTGGATCTGGGTCTGCCTACCTGCAGGCTCCATAAATCCGTCTGGAAAAAAAAAGTATAATATTAGATATATGCCTTTTTCTGTGAACAAAGTTCTCAGCTTTGTTGGATTTTTAAGAGTCTGTCACCAAAAATTATTAAGATCCACTGGACTAGCAGCATATTAAAAAATTGAGTGAGAGGAACAAATGTAGTAGAATTTCCTTTTATGCGTTTTTCCGTGTTATGTATCACTATGAAGACCTCCAAATGATCTGCTTAAATTCCCAGACCATCCTCTAGCTAAAGTGCATTAGTGCCACCCAGGTGCCAACAATATTTTTCTCGCTCATGTTTTCCTGACAGCATTTATCTGAGTCCCAAAGCAAATAATCCTGCCTATAGATCATGTGAAAAATACAAAGAAGCTCATTTTTTAGGGGAACACAGCTTATCATTCATAATAACCTAATCATTCTGAAAAGAATATTGATGTAGGATAAAATACCAGACTGTTAGAATAGAACACACATATGTCAGTAGGACAGTCTGATTTCTAGAAAGTCCCCCAAGGTAGTCGAAACAAAACGAAGGTCTCCTTGCCTTGCTGCTGTGGCTCATGGCTGGTTGTTCACCAATGCCACTGTCTCCTAATGAAGGTCTCGACCAGTTCCTGTGGCACTGAATCTGATCCGCTAGCTGGATTATGCGTGGGTTAGACATTTGCTAACCCACGCATAATGTCCTCGTCATCTGCGTTCGAAGCAGTGGCTATGAGCTCACAGAGGCAGTCACCTAACCATGACATTAAACCTGCATACACATCCATAAAACATTCACATAGACCACAAAACTTGCACCTGGATGTTTAAAGCAGCTTTCTTCATAATTGTCAAAACTTGCAAGCAACCAAGATGTCCTTCAGTAGGTGAATAAATAAATAAACTATGAGACACCCAGGCAATGGAATATTATTCAGCACTAAAAGGAAATGAGTTACCAGGTCATGAAAAAAACCCAGGGAGGAACTGTAAATGCATATTAGTAAGTGAAAAAGGCCAATCTAAAAAGGCTACATACTGCATGATCCCACTCTATTACATTCTGGAAAAGACAAAACTATGGAGACAGTACAAAGATCAGTGGTTGCCAAGGGTTGGGATGGGAGGTGAATAGGCAGAGCATAGGGGATTTTTAGAGCAGTGAAATGCTACCACAATGCTGGATATATGTCATATACAATTGTCTAACCCTCTAGTCTAGAATATACACTAAGAGTGAATAAACCCCCATGTAAACTGTGGACTTTGAGTGATTATAATGTGTTAATATAGGCTCATCAATCTCAACAACTGTACCACTCTAGTAGATGTTAGTAATGGGGGAGTTCGCCTGTGTGAGGGCAGAGAATATATGGGGCATCTCTGTATTTTCCCTTAATTTTGCTATGGACCTAAAACTGCTCTTAAAAAGTAAAGGCTTCAGCCCTAGCTAGTTTGGCTCAGAAGATAGAGCATCGGCCTGCAGACTGAAAGGTCCTGGGTTCCATTCTGGTGAAGGGCACATGCCCAGATTGTGGGCTTGATCCCGTGTAGGGGGTGTGCAGGAGGCAGTTGATCAATGATCCTCTCTCATCATTGATGCTTCTCTCTCTCTCTGAAATCAATAATAATAATAATAAAGAAAAGGCTTTAAAAGAAACACATATGCATGTACGTAAAATGTAAACACATGGGCTCTGTATAGTTCACTGCCTTCCCTTGCTTTACAGAATATAGTTGAAGTTTTTGGACTAAAGTGGAATATATAAACTAAGCCCATACAGGTCAAACTCTTTAGCAAAGGGCTCAAGACCCTCTAGGCCAGCGGTTCTCAACCTGTGGGCCGCGACCCCTATGGGGGTCAAATGACCCTTTCACAGGGGTCGCCTAAGACCATCGGAAAACACATATGTAATTACATATTGTTTTTGTGATTAAATCACTATGCTTTAATTATGTTCAATTTGTAACAATGAAAATGCATCCTGCATATCAGATATTTACATTACGATTCATAACAGTAGCAACATTACAGTTATGAGGTAGCAACGGAAATAATTGTATGGTTGGGAGTCACCACAACATGAGGAACTGTATTAAAGGGTCGCGGCATTAGGAAGGTTGAGAACCACTGCCCTAGGCTCTCCTCCTCCCTGCTTTTGTCCCTTCCAGCCTTTTCTTCCTGCACATCACCTCTTCTCCATCCTGCCCCACCCCATGCCTTGTGCTCCTGCATTGGAAATGAACTCTACCATGCCAAACACACACCTCGCCTCTGTCTCTGTGTCACCTCTACCTGAAATTCCCCTCACTCTGCCACCACCAAACCTGACAAGGTTCATCTCAACACCCCTCAGTTGTTTGACTCCCCAAGCCAGAAGCAGTGTCTTCCCCTTTGGGGCACTTCATGCATTCCTCTCGTACCACTTGTAAAAGTTTGTCTCCACATTTGGATATTTGCATCCCACCTACTCCCCGCCCCCCCTTTCCTCCTCCTGCCCTGTGCCTCCCCAAGGTTTAGCATAGTCTTCTCCTACTGAGCATAGAGTGAATTCAGTAAATGCTGAGGAAGTGAACTGAGTTGAATACTGGGGTTATAAGGGTAGAAAATACTCAATTAGCAATAAGATCATTTTTAATATATCATTTTTCTTTATTCTGCATTCA
>NW_006300032.1:2880174-2881199 GCF_000327345.1 Myotis davidii | reverse complement strand
GAGAGAAGAATGAATGAAAATGTATACACACGCCATCTGAATGAACCATAGGAGTGCATTGTTCATATGTGTGTAGCTAGGGTAGGTGACATGGAACACATTTGTTGTTTGTCATGCTCCTTCATCCTGGGCTCTTAAATTCGCTTTCATACTGAGGGGAGGGGTCCTTGCATAGGCCATCCGACCCTGAGGATTCATTTTACTGACAGGTAAGCAGAGGCCACCGAGAGTGCAGCCAGCCGGAGGCAGCGCTTGGTTTGCTCACTCCGCTCCTGCAGGCGGGGATTTTGTCTGGTTCATTGCAGCATGTAGCTCAGAGCCGTCAGATGTTTCAAAATATGTTGTCTTCATTCAACAATGAGGTTTTACATTTTCTCTCCCTTTCCTTCTTTCATTTGGAGCTATCATATTGACTTTTTGTTGCTGTTGCTGTAGACACTGGAATATGAGATGACACCATGGACCTAGTCCTAGAGGCAGAGAAGGTATTTTCTATCTCTGAGGAGCATGGCTTCTGTTTTGTTAGTGGATACTGCCCTCTACTGGTCCCTGGCAGGTCTTACTAGTAAACATATACTCCTTGCTTTACAGCAAAAATGCACTCAGCATTCCAGCAGGCGGTGAATGAATGAAGATGATAAATGGGAAACGATATCCTCCGGATACTAATAATCTCATCAGTTCAACTTTAACAAACTCTCCAATTCTACCTTTCACACTGTTAGTAATTCCAAACAGCTGATCAATGATTCTCTCTCATCATTGATGTTTCTCTCTCTCCATCTCCCTTCCTCTCTGAAATCAATAAAAATATATTTTTAAAAAGCCAATATGTACGATGTATTAAAAATTTCATGTCCATTATCTCATTTCATCTTCACCCAAACCCTCTAATGTAGGAAGTTTTATTTCCATTTTACAGATAGGTAACGCCAGGAACCTTTCCTAAGGGCCCTCTGCTGGTCAGTGGCAGAACCTGGACATGCCCAGGTTAGAATGTTGCCAACTAAAGGATCTGGGACTCT
>NW_006300032.1:2843762-2879607 GCF_000327345.1 Myotis davidii | reverse complement strand
CCCCCCCCGCCCCACCACCACCACTTCTAGTGCTGGCCTTCAGCTGAGACTCTTCCCAATCGCCTTTAAGGATGAGGTTGTGGATTCTTGTCTCTGGCTTGGGGCTGCGACACCGTCAAGCTCTTTCCCACCTTGTCCCTGAGCCCCTGCCTCAGGACCAGGCTCAGACCACGTGGGTCGATGGCCATGTTCGGTGTGCTTCACTGTGTGCTTCCCGCTCTGAGCAGCTGCCCGGCAGACACCGTGCACCAGGGCCCCCTGTGAAAATGGCCTCCCCAGCTCTTACCTGGGTGCTTCTTCCATCTTAAGGAGTTTTCCATTTAGTCTCATCTAGCCCACCCCCGAGATCCTTGGACTAAGCTTGGAAGTCCTCAAACATGCATAAAATGGACGTCTTTTTATTACATTATATGTCATATAATTTTAGTAGATGGAGGAAAAATAAGTTTTCTCTGTGGGTAAAGGCTGCATTGTCCCTGGCAGTCCTTCAGCCATCCTAGGAGCTCTCAATATCCTTAAAGCAATTCATCTTTTGCTTAAACTAGCCAGAAGTTGTTTCTGTTGTTTCAAACCAAAAAAAGAAACCCTGAAAGATATCACCCCTCTCTGGCTCTGCATTTTGTAATCTTTCGTGTACTTCCTCAGGGGATGGGCGGGTGCTTGTTCACATGTGTTTCCCCAAAGTGTTTCCAATTGTTACTAAATGTGTAATTTGGTTATACGGACCTCCTTTCTTTCCCCTTCTAGATTGACTTTTAGGTTCCTCTTTACACTCCTGTGGCTCTTGATCATTTAGACTTTTGTAATGGAAGCGAAGCCCCCTCATGACACGCCAGCCTCTCTTCTTGAACTGAGCTTGGGTGCCCTGCCCTCACCTCAGAAACGTTTCTCATGAGACTCTGTGCTGGGCCCGTCACTGGCCTCTCTGACCAGCTCCCCACTTGTGCCCACCCTGCTGTCTGCTCCAAAGTGTCTGACTCTGCATGGACCCCGTCAATGGCCTCCCCCTGTGGGGAAGCTGGCGAGAGGCTGGAGGAAGGGAGTGAGGTCAGGGACTCAGTCCCCTGATTCTCTCTCTTCAGATCAAGGAACTAAACCTAAGTTCCCATTTCCTCATTTGTAAAGTGAGACTAATGTTGGTGTTCACCTCAAAAGGGGCTGCTATGCGAATCAAATGAGGTCATCTCTGCAAAGCATGTAGCATGGGGTCTAGCTCACAGTAAGTGCTTAAAAACCTTGGCCATTATCCCTGGGATAGAACAGGTAAATCTACACAATGCCTTTACCACCTCCAGGAGGAAGATGGAAGGACAGAGAGAGACAGTGGAAGGTGGTAGGAAAAGATAAAGGAAGAAGATAAATGAGTGTATTAAGTCACCATTTCCTATAAGAGTCCTGTGGCAGAAATTTTTTAGAATATGCACATTAATGGGAATTACACAGACCATCAATGGCAGGGCTGAATAAGTGCTAGTGGAAACCCTTTCCATTTGAACTTGGAGCCACTGGGAGGAACCGAGAATGCTGAGCAGTCAGTGTTAGCACTGCTGCGACAGGCAGTGAGGGCGGGAGGGCTGAGAGGAGCGCTCCCATCCACTTGCTGCATAACTTGGGCAAGTGCTAACCTTTCTGTGCATAGTGTCACTTTATTTCATGGGGTCATTGTGATGCTCACGTGAGTTAATACACGCAAAGGGCTTAGAACGTAGCCTGGCGCTGAGTAAGTCCTGTATAATTGTGTTATTATTGTTCCGGTGTATTGGCATGAGTGATGGACTCGTGGGAGATCCTGTGGAGGGTCACTGAACTGTAGAGAACCAGAATGCTAATAAAAGTGCCTTTCTCTCTCTCTCTCTCTCTCTCTCTCTCTCTCTCTCTCTCTCTCTCTCTTCCTAATATCTATCTGTCCTTCTATTTATAGAGATGGCTATACATTTACATCTATTCAGCTATGTTCTATCTATCTATCATCTATCTATCTTTCTAGAAATGTTAACTCTGTAGTATTAAAGCTCACTATCTAAAGACAGGGAGGAGACAGAGGACTGTACTGGGCTGCATATCTGGCACTTCGGCCAGACGGGTCATGCTGTGCTGTCTGTTCCTAAAACACATAGATAGGAAGGTACTGACATCAGGCCAGGCCTTGAGATATGGTATCATGGCCCCTTCCCAGCACGCAGGCCTTCTTTCTCAGAAGGCCCGGAAGTCTCATTCCAAATTTGGGAGTGCTTTGGCAGGGTGCTGTAACTGTGGTTAGCTGGCCAGCTTAATAAAGGCTCTTAAATTTAAATTCTGAGTCGGTGGTCTATCTTGCTGAGTGAACCCATAACAAGAGGAGCAGGAGGAGGAGGAGGAGGAGGGAGAGGAGGTGAGCAGAAGGTGGAGAGGGGAAGAGGAAAAAGAGGAGGAGGAGGGGGATGAGGAAGTGGAGGAGGATGATAAGTCAGGTTCATCTTGCTTGCTACTGCAAGGAGAATACACTCCAAAGGCCCCAGGCAGCAATCCTGTAAGAGAGCTGGGCAATTCTGAGGAGGGATCTGGGAAGAAGGAGATGTTCTGGCTGGAGGTGGTCAAGAAGGGGGTCACTTCGGCAATCTCAGTAACCCAGGTTCAGGGGTCAGAAGGAGCAGAGAGGACCTGTAGGTATCACTGGTGAGAAACAGAGAGCACTGCTCACCAATCAGTGGTCACTGTTGCAGCTGTAGCCACACCTTCTAGAGAAACAGTGTGTGTACTTGGCCTTATCCTTGTCCCATCGGAAGTGCTGTTTATGTTCTGTTAGAAACATCACAGGATGTACGTACCAACAGAGCTATTTTCCTTTCTCATTAGGGGAATAGTGTGTGTGCGTGTAATTCCAAATAATAATAGGTGCCATTTATAAAGTCTTTATATTTGCTGAGATAGGCAGTTTATGGCCCTCTAAGCTATAAAGCAATTCTCTCAGGGAGATGAGATTATCTTCCTTCTACAGATAAGAAAAGGCAAAGTTCAAGAGCACACTCAGCTAGTTAGCAGTGTGCCCAGATTCTACAGCAGCCAGCCAAGTCCGCCTGCCCCTCTAGTCTGGCCTCTACCAGGCTGTCTCCTTGGCCTTGGTCCATACTCCTTTCACCAGATCCCTTTGTACTTATGAAGCTATCTTAATAATTTCTCCCTCCCCTCTCCTTTCATGTACTTGTCATGAGGTATCATGACTGGAATTGCATTCTAACATTCTTTAAAGCTGAAAATAACTTGCCATTTAAAAGTTATAAACTCACTTCTGCCTGAGTTGAATTTACTTCTGGGGCAGACTCTCTCTCTGTCTCTTTTTTCCTGAGAAACCCCACAGCACAAATAGGAAGTCGATACACACCCAGCGTGGGGGGTGGTGGGTAATCTGAACACAGAGGCCTTTGGGAGTTAGCTTTCTGCCCCTGCTGTAATTTGAGCTCATATCTCTGTGCTGACTGCCTGCCAGCCTGGCTGTCAGCACTTTACAATTATTATCTGTGGGCGTAACAGGGGCGATCTGATCACAAATTCCTCACTGGACAGGTCATGGTGGTAGTCACGTCCCAGGCATAAAACTTTTTAAATAAAGGGTTTATCTTTGCCTTGAGCCTGTCCATTGTTCTTGAGCATCTTCTAGATTAACACACCTTTGAAATAAATGTAACCACCCCCAAGAGAGCACATAATCTTGCTAATTATTGTAACCCAATTCCTGCCTCGCTGTCTCCCACCTTCACATAACCTTCCTTTTGTTCCCTCCTTAATTGCAAACGCGTAAAATAAACTGCAAAACTGTCATTCTCCTGAGCATTCGAGATCTTGTTCCCTGGCAATTGCAGCCAGTTTTGGCTCAAATAAACTCTTAGATTTGGATGTTTCTTTGGTTGACATATTTCCTACGATCTTCAAACGTATCCTATAAAGTGGAAATTGTTATTAAACCAAATTTACAAGTGAGGGAATGGTAGTTGAGTGACTGCCACAAAGGGGTGGACGGAGAATTCCATCTCAGGGTCTCTGGGTGTCGAGCTGTACATGTCTCCATCTCTGTTAGCAGAACTCTTCCTCTGCACAGACAGGGTCAGCAACAGAGACCCCTGAGCTGGCATAGATGTGTAAGGCTGCTGGCGGGCTGAGCACTGGAGGATTTTAGCGGAAGGGAGCGGCTACGCCCGGGCTCTGAGGTACAGCTGCTCAGGCCTCGGGGGCAGTGGCCTTGGAGGCAGGCGGGGAGCCAGGTAGGGAGGTGATTCTGTAGGCGCTGAGGACAAGCCTGGCTGGTGGGGCCATTCCTAGTAGTAATGTCAGTTATGTTCCGTGTGCTACTTCCCTTCAGGCATCCCCGAACTCAGTAAAAGTGGATTTTGAGATACCGCTGGCTCCTGCTGCGCTATGGGGCATGAAGGGCAGTGACCACCCCGTGCTCGGACGGAGCAGCCGGCCAGAACCCCTCGGCCTTTTCCAGGCCCGGGGGTCACACGGAGAGCCGTGTTGAATCTTCCTTCTCACAGCTCTCAGCTAGCAAATGTGCACAGTGGTAGCAAGAGGCCAGAGCAAATGCCTGTTAGAACTCTCAGCAGAAGCGAGGGAATAACCACAGGCTGGCGAATTTCTGGCAGTCAAGCTGGTGGGGGCTTACCCTCTATCTGTAAGCATGGGCTGTGAGGCCAGCACACATGGGGTTTGTCTTGTTAAGAAGACGCTTGAAAAAAGGGAGGAGGAGGAGGAGGAGAGGGAGGAGAGGGAGATGCAAGAGAAGGAGGAAATAAAAAACAAGCGGACACTATTTACTAAAGCTGAACATACGCACACCCTGTGACCTAGCAATTCCATTCCCAGGTGTGTACCCAACAGAAACGGGTACATACGATCACCAAGAGGCTGGAGCATTTCCAGGTGGGCCTTTTGTAATAGCCCCAAACTGGAAACTACCCGATGCCACCAACAGTAGAAGCGATAAGGAAATCAGGAAGAGTCATCCAATGCACTATGCTCCAGCGATGAGAGCAAACAGTGTAGGACCACACGCAGCAGCACGGGTGAATTCACAAACATATTGTTGAAAAAAGAAGTAAGACCAAACGTGTGTAGGTCGTATGAGTCCAGCTACATAAAGTTCAAAAGCAGGTTGAGAGATCTATGCTGGGAGAAGTCAGGGTGGTGTGATTCTTGTGGAGTGGAGGGGGCAGGTTCGGAAGAGGACAGGGAAAGTTTCTGGGTGTGAGTAATAGAGAGTCAGTTGATAAAAATTTGTTGAGTGGTATACTTAGATATGTGTTCTGTTCTGCATGCACATTGAACTTCAATTTTAAAAATGTAATTGAAAACAAAATAAAAGATGCCTGATCCCTCAACTAAAGATCAGAATGCCTGGACAAGGTCATGGACCTGTCGCTGTCTGGACCCATGGTCAGCAGACTGGATTCTGGGGCCCAGACTGAGAGGCAGGCGCTTGATGAGGCCCACCCCTTTTCTGATGACACATACGCCCTGAGAAAACAAACTTGGAAAGGGAGACTGCCTGCATGACACATACTAAGTCCTGTAGGGTTATATAATAGGTCAGGGATGGGGTGGTGTGGGGATGGCTGAGAGGTGGGGAGAGGAAATTCTGTGAGCAACAATGGCACCAAGAGCTTGTGGCTTAAAACTAACAGTGGGTTTGATCTAGGAGGGACTTTGCGGATCATGGTGTATAACCAGCTGTCTCACCTTGTATTTGGAGAGCAGAAGTCACAGTCCACTGAAGCAATCGGCCCAGGGTCTTCCAAGTCCTTGTGTAGCCTCCTCATCGATTGAAGACCTTTCAATGAATGTCATTTGAGACATCATTTTCAGAACAAAATCTTTCCCAGTAAAGTGAGGAGGATTTTCCTCAATCTTTGACACACCACAGTGGCCTCTAGCGTTTCGTGTTGCTCCAGGCTCCTGGAAGAATGAGATCATTGTTAGCTCGAACTATAATTCTTTTCCATTATGTCATTTAGGGAGGCATGGTGGTGGCTTTTCCAATCTGACACTGAATAGGGTTGGAGACAGCTTACCTGAGAGTCAGCTGAGACTGTAACTCAGAGCCCTGGACTCCAAGTCAGAGTCTATGGGGGTGACTCACGACCCTGACCACTGTCTAGCTTCTGGAAGGATTTGGGGGGACCTGTTTCTTAGCACACAGAACAAAAAAAGATAGCATGTGTGTACCGAGAAAGTTCTGAGAAGAGTAATTTTATATGTAATATATTTTAAATTTAGCATAGAGGTGGGCGACCTGCTCATAAAAGGAGAAAGATTGGACTGATAACAGATTTCCCTTTGATGCTGGCATTTATATATGACTTGTTAGCCTTGCATTCATAGTTTTGGGTTAAATTTTCATTTAGCATACAATTATGAGCTTAAGGTGTCAGGAAGGCTACCGCCTAGAATGAGCTAAGATTTGAAAAGGATACAAAAGTCATAATAGGAAAATACGAAGGGAAATTACAAGAAGGGTTTTAAGTTTTATTTGAGCAAGAACAAGGACGTGATCTGTCCACTGCCTGGAGCAAGTGAGGTAAAGTAGATAAATGTTAGAGAAAAAGCAGAATAGCCCCCAGCTCACATTCTCTGCAGTAAAGGATGTTCAGAGAGAGAAAGGTGGGGCAGTGGAACCCCAAGATTTGTGGGTGATTTATGAAAGAAATAAAGCTGATTAAATGGAATTGACCAAAGGTAGTCAGGTTTCTGTGGCTCAGGAAAATGAAGAGGAGCACAGAGAGGTTTCTTAACTTCCTAAAATGATTTTTGAGCAGTCAGAGATTGCAAGGGAGGTAATTCAAAAAAAATAGATGAGACACACATAATATATTGATTTGGGCTCTGAAAAGCATAGATCCGTACTCCTGATTTTAGCGCCAGATAAAATCGTAGGGCAATATATTAAAAGGATGATCTGTGATGTGATGATATGGTGAGCCCTGGGAGACATGGTGATTTCTGGAGACAGCATCTGGTTCATTAGAACAAGTCCATCTGGACAGTGCTCATTTCCTTAATTGATGGGTTTACTAAAGAAATAGAAACCATGAATACAGATTTTGGCAAGGCATTGACCAAGGGTCCCATGACATCCTTGCAGACAAAAGGGAAAATGTATCCATGTTGATGGATTCATAGCTGTTTGCACTGACATAGCTCTAAAATGCTGGTGAGGGCATCCTAGATGGTAGTCTCTGGTGGAAAGACAGAACTGATGCGCCCTCCTGTCCCACATTTTACAGCTCGCAGGAAAGGATTTATGTGGAGGCCAGATCACATCAGCGAGTGCTAATGAAAGGCTGACATTTGTGATAAGAAGGAGGGTGTAAATATATATTTATATAAAGAGAGAATATAGACTAGTCTGACAGACCTAGAATCCTAAAATGGTTTCGGCAATGTATCTTATCTAATCTAAGTCTCAATTTTCTTGCCTGTTAAATGGGGATAATAATATCCTCTTTCCCACAGGGTTGCTGTGGACATTCAATTAAGATAATGGATTAAAAGACAATGTACTTAGCCTGTGCTTAGCACAGCTCAACTCTTATTTTCTTTGATCCTACTAATAATACAGTTATAGGCAATAAGAAAAGACCCGAAGTTCTGGACTTAGACCCAAATTTGATTCCATCTCTTCAGAACCAGGGAAGTATAAGTTAATAGAAATTCATTCAACAGATGGATTGACCTTAAGCTCGCTTTGAGCCCAGAGTGTATATAACCATTACTAAACTCCCATGTGATTAGGTTGTCTCAGTACAAGTTTAGTGTCCAGGCAAGAAAAGCAGCTATTCCATTTGCCCATTGCCCCTCTTTCCGCACCAGAGGTGCCGATTTTGGGGCTGGACAACACATTTTCCGAGGTTCCTGGCCTCGCTGCAAATTAGAATCACCTGGGGAGTGTTGAAAACTATCAGTGTCTGGGCCCCCATCCAGAATAATTAAGTCAGAATTCTGGGAATGGTGTTAAGAACCATTGCTCTAAATTAAATAATGACCGTTAGGGTCTTTTTCTTTAGAGACCCATCTAGGACAGCGATCCGATTTAAAGCTCAGATGTCTAAAGAATGACGAAACAAAGACCCCGGGTTTATTTAAGAGAGGCCGAAAAGCTCCTTCAAACAATGGAAGGGCTGTGATGTGGAAGGAGTTTATTTTTTCTATCTCCAGATGGCAGAACTTAAACCATTGTATGAGTTATAAGGAAATAAATATTTATTTAATGTAAGAATAATATCCCAAACACTGAAATTTGCTAGAAAATAAAATGAGTTACTTTGGTAAATGATTAAATTCTCATGATTGCTGGCATCCAATGTTTTCATAACTACTTTCCAAGGATGTTATAGAAGGGGGTTGTATACATATAAGGAGCCTTTATGTTTTAGTTAATTAACAAATTTATGATTTTATTAAAAACTAGAGGCCCAGTGCATGAAAATTCATGCACTGGAGCGGGGGTGATTCCTCAGCCCAGCATGCCCCCTCTCACAGTCCGGGAGCCCTCAGGGGCAGGAGGCAACCGGGCGATCAGGGGAAGGCGACGCCCCATCATACCTCTGCTGCTGCCACTGACGGCAGCACAAGCCTCAGCCGGCCCTGATTACCTGAGCCTCGGGTAGCCCTAGGTGGCTGCCCAGCTGCCATCTGAGGCTTGCCTGTGCCTTGGGCTGGCCCTCGGTGACTGGGGGTCTGAGTGGGCAGGGGGACTCTGGAGGCAGGTGCATGGCCCGGCCTTGCTGCATGCCTGCCGCCCCAGCAGGGCTGAGGGGACTGGGCGCCACCATCTTGTGGCTGTAGGCATCACCATCTTTGAGGGCGGGGCAGTCAATTAGCATATTTCCTCCTTATTGGCTGTGGGCGCCACCATCTTTGCATATCCCTTTATTAGATAGGATTCTTATTCTTTTTGATGATGAAACTGACCACATCCATGAAGTAGCTATGGGTCATGCATTTTTAAAATTAAAAAGCTCTAGGAGCCTTGCCAGCCCTCTGAAGTGTTCTGTCCCCTGACTCCAATTGCCATTAAGGATTCCTCCATTCATAGTGTACCTGGGAGAGACTTCACATGAGTTCTGATAACCAAGCCTCAGGGATTTGAACAACAGCAACAGAGTGAAATGCTGAATCCTGGCCTCAGTAATTTTCTATTGCTTTTTCTACTATTCCAATCTCTGACAGGCAGATTGAATTCATAGTAAAGTTCTTTACCATATTACAAAAGAGTTTTGATCTTTAGCCAATTACTCATTTATTTGTAGTCAATACAATTGAATTCCAGTAAAATAAAGGATGTGGATAGTCCCTTGGAGGTTCTGACAATAAAGGATTAAATTTGTACTCCAGGGTTCAAAGTCCTGGAATACCATTTGTTTAGTTCACCCTTTCTGTTCCTATTTTTAATGGGTTGTTCTTTTTGAATATGAATAACATTTCTGTGCTGGTAAGTCTGCATTGCTGTAGGTAAATGGTTATTAGTTCATCAAAAGGGTGGAAAAGCACCTTGGCAATGAAGGGAGGTTTATTTCATCCAGGTTATTCATTAATGATCAGAGAACAAGAGCTATCACATTAATTCTGTGAAATTCCGACCCATCTCTTTGTTTCACCGCCAAAGATTGAGAAGAAGGGCCTTTCCTTTTAACCCTTAATCTCAGTCTCAAGACCATTTGTTTTTAAATATTAAGAAAAGACTTTTCAGCCATTAATTGGCCCAATAAATTCAGGAGCTCTGTTTCAAGTTGATTACTAAACATTTTTGTTTATCCATGTGTTTTGTTTCAACCAACATAACTTTCAAAAGGAGTGACTAGTTTTGACCAATCTGGTATGCTATCAGAGGATATTAAGATATACTTTCATGATTTAAGTTAGATTGTCTAGAATAAAAAATCAAAATGGGTCAGAGTAGACTTAGGCCTAGAACATTTTGAATGTTTAACAAATATTTGTCATTAGTGAAAGTTCCCATAATATTAACAATTAAAAAATGAATTTTTTACCCCCATTTGTCCTTGTGATTCACCTTATGGTCCAGGGATTCTGTAGCTTTGTGGCATGCGTTGTTAGTTACCGTCCCATGATCCCATCTGTCATGTTCAGTTGCTAACAAAGCCCCAGTTTTGTTAGGGCAGGAGTGTGCTCAGGAATATACACTGACTGACCATTAGTAGGAGGCATTCCATACATTCCTAGCCACTGAGAAGCAAGCACTCCCTGCTGGATATTTCTGAGAAAGCTTCTGAATTTCTTATTGAAAGGAACTAGATATGCTACTATTGGCCCCATTTTTCCAGTCTTGAACTCAGCAACTCAAGCACCCATCTTGTGATGCTAGGGAAGTCCGCAAGCACTGAAGAGCCTTTGGTCCTGATGTTGAAGATTTGCTACTAAAAAAGGTCACAGACATACCATACATGTGGTATGTTGATCTGTAATTTCTGGTGGGCCTGAAGCACTCTGTTTTGTCTAGAAGTAGGTCCCTGAGAAGTTGAAGCTTAAACCGTATATTCAGGACTATAAAAGAAGAGGACTCTGGCTTCATATTAGGGCTGAGAGGTAAGAAAGGATAATGCATTCTTAGATTTCTTTTCTTCTTCTTTTTTTTAAAATTCTCACCAGAGGATATTTTTCCATTGATTTTTAGAGAGAGTAGTAGAGAGTAAGACAGAGAGAAATATTGATGTGAGAGAAACACATTGATTGGTTGACTCTTGCATGTGCCCTGACCAGGACCTGGGCTGGGGAGGAGCCTGCAACTGAGGTAAGTGACCCAGGACCCTTCATCTGAAAGCTGATGCTCTATCCAAGTTGTCAAACCAGCTAGGCTGCATTCTTATATTTCTAACTACTACTTGGAGAGATGCTGAGAGGAGCACCAAGAACAGACCCAGGGAAGAAAAGCACTCTAGGGTCTGTGATTAACTGAACCCACACTTCAGTTCCATGCAACTACTGATTATTTACTTTAAATGTCAGTTCAAGCTTTAAATAATGTGGTTAAACTCAAGAAAAAGAAATAATAAAAATTAAAGTCACTTTATTTTGCACTTAACATTGTATGCAGCAATACTCACCTAGCAGTAAAATTACAGCCAGATTTTTCCCTGGTTAGCTCAGTGTTTCTCTTTCTGTGGATTTACTCTTCTGGTCACTCTATGATCTCTTATTGGGAGAATAAAATAAATTTGTATGTTGTTGTTAATTCATTTAAAGAATCACATTTAACTTCTCTAGAGCAGAAGTGAGAACATTTTTGTTTTCTGGAAAAGATCAGATAGTAAATATTTTAGGCTTTTGGGCTACAAGGTCCCTGTTGCAACTTTGCTTGTCTATTGTTGCCTATTTTCTCCCAGTAAAGTAGGTACACCAGGGAAACTTTTATAAGATTCCTGAAAAGACACTGGTTAGATTAGGAAAACAAAAGCATATTCATAGAAAAGGGAAGAAACAAAGGAGGGTAAGATATGAACATTTTGCTATTGTGAGTTTACCAACATATAAACATCTTTAACATCTCTTATAATCTCTTCAGATATTGAATCAGTAATTACAGATTCCCAATATTTTGAAGGTCAAAGAGAATAGTTACCCTACCCCTTTGTTTCATAAATAAGGAAATTGACTCAAATAAGGATGAGAACCACACCTAGCTGAAAATAAAATTCTGGGTATTTGGGAATTCCAATTGAATTGTTTTTCTATAAATACCATTCTCTGTGTTTTCAAAAGATAACATTTTTACACTCAGAAAAAAAGAACATGGTTCTTAATTTAGGAACTCTTCGGTGCTTTCAGTGGAAATATGTCAAGTTAAAGCATATTGATGTTAGAAAAAAAATTTTGAATTTTGTTTTTGAGTTTCAGGAGATTTTATAGGTCAAACACACACAGGTTGTTTAGTTGATGCTCTTTTTTATTAAGCAGAAATTACTAGCTTTACAGAGTCTGTGCTGCTTTCAGGGTTGAACTGGAGCTCAGAGATGTAAACAGTGGTGAGCTCTTCACACCAGATGGGAAGGCCAGGCCAGTTCCCCATCTTTCTCCCAAAGAAATTCCATGCATCCCAAAGCCCAGACAGAGCAACCACATCAGGGGTTCAGGACTCATCAGAGCCCTGGACCTTCTGGGCAGTTGTGAACCTGGATCTCAGAGAGAGAACTCTCATTTCCAAAACAAAAAGGAGGTAGTATGGAAGACTGATGGATGACAGGTAAGAAAATAATGGGTGCCAAGCTCTGAAAAGTGGGCAAAACAATGTGGTCACTTACTTCTCTAAGCAAAAGGAAAGTAAAATCTAATGAAATTTATGCTTATGTCCAGCTTCTAAATATACAGAGCCTCAGTTCTCACTTCTAGGCTGCATCGTGCTCAAGTTAATATTTGCACTACTGCCCTCTGTTGGTTACAAAGGGGACATTACAGTGTCTTGTCTTTCTTGCTGGCCAATTTAAATCAGAAAGGTTTGAACTGAGCTCTAGTCACAATCAGCTCCCAATCATCTTTTCAAAGCCAGAATTCTTTTCCTTTTCTTTTTTTTTTTTAAAGAAAAAGATTTATTTTTAAGAATTGGATCATACAATTATGCAGGCTAGCAAGTCCAAAATGCAGGGTGTACTGTCAGGCTGGAGATCTAAGAAAGAGTAATTTGAGTCTAAAGGCCATCTGATGGCAGAATTCCTACTTGCTTGGAGGAAGTCAGGTTTTTGGTCCATGCAGACCTTCAACTAATTGAATGAGGCCCACTCACATTATTGAGGGCAGTTTGCTTTATTCAAAGTCCACCAATTTAAATGTTAATCTCAACCAAAAATACCATCATAAAAACTTCCAGAATGATGTTTGACCAAATATCTGGGCACTGTGGTCCAGTCAAGCTGACCATGAAATTAATCATAGTTATTACTTAGGGCTCAAACAGTATTTTTTTTTTTAAATCCTTACCCAAGGATATTTTTTCCATTGATTTTTAGAGAACGTGGAAGGGAGGGAGAAAGTGGGGGGAGAGAAAGAGAGAGAGAAAGAAAGAGGGAAACATAATGTAAAAGAAACACATCAATTGATTGCCTCCCCCATGTTCCTGAACGGGGCCAGGGCTTGAGCTTACAACTGAGGTACATGCCCTTGACTGCGAATTGAGGTACATGCCCTTGACCACAAACCCTTCAGTCTGCAGGCCAATGTTCTAACCACTTAGAACACTAGCCAGGGCTTCAAAGCCAAAATTCTTGAGAATTATTATTATTACTAGAGGCCTAGTGCACGAAATTCATGCATGGGTACGGTCCCTAGGACTGGCCTGCAATCAGGGCCATCTTCCCTGGCTGCCCACACTCAGCCCTGTCCTCTGCCGCCAGCCACCTCTGTTTCTCCATTTGCCATCGGGCAATGGGAGCCTGCTGGCTGGGGAAAGGGACCAAGAGGTGGTCAGTGCACCTCATAGTGACTGGTGAAGCAATCGGCCTGGTCGTTCTGCTGTTAGGGTCAATTTGCATATTGCCCTTTTATTATATAGGGTTATTATTATTATTTTTACCAGGGTAATTGGCAGCATTGACAAATGCTGTGATTCTAAAACCAGAGCAGCTTACTTTACATACTGAATGGATATGAAAAGCACTAAGGCAGTTTTTTCCAAACTTTCTTTTTTGGTAGGTACATATATCATTCAAGCAAACTCTTGGATAAGTTGTTTAGTGTACAGCTAGGGCTCATTTCAGCCCCTTGGCAGACCCTGCAACACCCCTACATCACCAAAGCACTCAGCAGAGGTCAGTTTGAACAAAACCCACTCTAAGAGATCTTGGGTTAGAAGAAAACCTAGGGTGAATGCTTTGCAAATGTCTTTTTCTGTTTAAAACTGTTTTTTTAATGAATCGATTTCCAAAAGAAAGTACTCTCTCCACCAAAAAAATAAAATAAAATTAAGGTATCAATTCTCTGGCTTCCTCAGAAAAATATGCTGCCAAATTTCTGCAGCTCAGTGAGCCATAGTATGTCCATATGTTATGCTATGGCTATCAAAGGAAACAAGAACATTCTGGAATGTGTAGAAGTTAGAGGAATATATACTCATCTACACAAGGTGGCCTCCAGCGCTATCTTGTAACATACTCACAAGGTGCTTATTTGTGACTTATTTAGTGGTAAAAGCCCCTAGCATCTTTGCAGGCTTAAAATTTAATTCTCTTATTTTCCCATGATGGCTCTATTTCGAGGTGGACCTATGACAAGCAAGAATCCAAATTTTAAAAGGTTACAAGAACTAACACAATGAGAAATATGACAGTTATGCAGAGCATTCTCTGCTGCGGCAGACCTACCAGACACCCTCACTCTCAACCCAAGACCAACAGGAACAGATCGGAGTCTGAAAAATCAGTCTCATTATTGAACCATTGCCATGGGAGGGACTGCACCTCAGAGGAACTGTGAAGCACCTCATCCAATAAAAAAGAAAGAGTTATTATAGGAGTTGAGGAACATGTGGAATTAAGGTAAAAAGCAAACGCAGTGTTCTGATAGGCTCAAAGCAAAACAGAGCTGTGGGTACAGGGTCAACCTGAAGTCTGGACCATGACGTGAACTGAAAACGCTGTTTCATTGGAAACCACAGAGTTAAGCGAGGGGTGGCTAGCCCTGATCTGAAGGAAGCACTGCATCTGGGTTGGAAATTGAGGCTATGTCACTGCACCAAAGTGACTGAGATCAACAGGCAAAATGGGATGTCTCATTCGTATTGACATAATTTCAAACAGGGATTTTCTGATATTGATGATATTAGAGAAAAATGTCTCTCAGACATAAGGAAGCAGTAGTCACTCACAGAAGAGGGTAGTGTGACTCTTGATAACTGTGAAATGTCCGTGGGAGAGATATTGTTTCCCATAAACTTTGCAGCTAGCTTTCTTCTGTCTGTTGTTTCAACTTGATGGCTGGGCGGCCGGCTGCATGTTTATATGATCAGTCCAAGCTAATTTGTCCATTCGCAGGGGATGGCAAGTGACTAGCCAGGTTAGCTGGTGAGCACGTGGGTCGGCCACCAGAGCACGGCCATTAGTGTACAGCACCTCTTTTTTATTGGAGGTGCTGAAGTTTGAGAGCATCGGGCCAGGGTAGGCACTCCTGCTCCCTCACACTGGCCTCTAATACTTTCTCCTTCCCTTTCCTTCCACGGCTCCTAGGTTCTCCCTTGTGGAGAACAGGAGGGGCGGCAAAAGCTCTTATTTGACACATTTTCCCTTTAGATGTGCTAGTATTTTCAGTCAAACTATTCTTTCTATGATGGTCCATTTTGTGTTATTTCACAGTTTAACTCTGAAGGGGAATGGGGGGGGTGGTCCTATCTTATTTCGGAATTATTGACCTTACAGTTTGCCTTTTATGGGGCTCAGGACATGCCACCCCAGAACACAGCACCTCGGCATATTGAATATTTTAAACAGAAGGAGTCTGAGAAAATGGTCAGAGCAGGAAGGTCGCTCTGACAACCACCACCCCCACAACCCCCTCTTTCTCTGAAAGCAGAAGATAAATCTTGCTGGGAAAGTTATCCTCCCTGTACCAGGAGCAGAGCAGACATCCTTATCACCAGAGAAGGGAATTTAGGGTTGAGAAGTGTGTGTAAACAAACCTTGCTATTTCTTCACTGTTTTACTACCCCTAGACCAAACCCCAATGTCTTATCATTTCTTTAGAAATGTATTGTTCCTTTGTATAAAAAGTATACTAGGAAAAGCTTCCTGCTGTGGTCACTTCTTTGGGTCTTCATGCTCTTGTGAAGGCTCCCATGTAAACATTTAATAAACTTTGCATGTTTTTCTCTTGTCAGTCTGCCTTTGTCAGTTTAATTTTCAGATGTAGCCAGGAACCCTAAGAGGGTTGAGGGAAACTATTTTTTCTATCCCAGTACCCATGGTCGGCTCGTGAGCCACATGCGGCTCTTTGGCCCCTTGAGTGTGGCTCTTCCACAAAATACCACGTGTGGGTGCACCCACACGTACAGGGCTATTGAAACTTCGTGGCCCATGCGCAGAAGTCGGTACTTTGTGGAAGAGCCGGTATTTTGTGGAAGAGCCATACTCAAGGGGCCAAAGAGCCACATGTGGCTCGTGAGCCACGGTTTGCCGAGCCGCAGTTTGCCAACCACTACCTATACCTTAACATATAGTGCAGTGGTTCTCAACCTTTTTAATGCCGCAACCCTTTAATACAGTTCCTCATGTTGTGGTGACCCCCAATTTCATTGTTACAAATTGAAGATAATTAAAGCATAGTGATTAATCACAAAAACAATATGTAATTATATATGTGTTTTCCGATGGTCTTAGGCGACCCCTGTGAAAGGCTCGTTCGACCCCCAAAGGGGTCGCGACTCACAGGTTGAGAACCGCTGATATAGTGGAAAACTACATTTGTTTAATGTGAGTGAAAAGGGGCCAAATAACCTTGCTAAGATTAAAATTTTGGATGAAGTTACAATTTGGCCTCAACTGAGTCAAAATAAGATACTGAAAACAACTTCTAAGTAAAACTGACTATCCTATGTTTACTTAGTAGTACAGTAATTTATTTATTATGGCTTAATTGGTTGCCAAACTAAATGGAAAAAAATTATTTTCAGCCTTGAAGTTTTTTTTTAAGTAGATGCTTATATGTACACACTTTTTTTTTTAATGTGTAAGAAAGTTAACAAATGACTCTTGATTAACTTTCAAATCAAAGGTTTCCTTGATGTGACTTCTACATAATTTTCTGAATTTTCCAAATGAGGCAGCGCTGAAATCCCCAGGGCAGTTTCTGCCCATGGAAAAGCTGGATAAGCCTGGACTTCCCGGGTGACGTCACAGCGAGACTTGAGCTTTGATAATCAGGAATTTCGCCGCAACAGTATCTGAGAAAACAAACACAAGAAGATCTCTGTGAGAGAATAGTCTTGTGCTCATTAAGTACCTTTTATTGCATATTCAAAATGAACTCTTAAAACATCTTGCTGTACAGTGTCTGAATGTCTTGAAGAAAACTTTTAAAAAAACCGTTTAGCAAGATGTTTATACTACAACCCTTTTAAGTGATGAAAACAAGTCGCAGAACAGTCTGGATACCACAAAGCCAGTTTGGTTGAAAAAAAGGAGAGAAAAGAAAAAGGAAAAACAATATCTATTTCGGTTTTGTGTGTGTGAATAAGGGTATCAAAAATATGTGGATATCTGGAAAGAAACTCATCAAACTGTTAGTTACCTCTTGGAATGTATAGAGAGGGTAGAATGTTTTCCTTTTTCACTTTTTGGCCTTTTGTGTTGTTTGCATTAGTTATGATTAGCATTATTATATTTGTCATTTAAAAACTCACTTAGCCTTGGCCAAGTGGCTCAGTTGGTTGGAGCATTGTTCCTACACCAAAAGGCTGAAGGTTTGATTCCTTGTAAGGGCACATACCAGTTGGGGCTCATACAGGCAGGAGGCAACCGATTGATGTTTCTCACATCGATGCTTGCTCTCTCTCTCTCATCAATAAACATATCCTCTGATGAGGAATTAAAAAAAACACCACCACCCAATTAGAAAAGACTATCGAATTTCTAAAACATCCCATGTCTCATTTGATTCATAACATTAACATTTAGTAGGAATATGAATGTAAATTGCTTTTAGTTTCAAAATCAGTGGGCTAAAAAAGCTCTTTCTGATACATTAAGATATAAAAGAATTATACTGAACATTATAATATATAATAAATAATGTGAATATTGTATATGATAGATAATATTAGTGTGTACTATGAATATTGGAGTCAGAATATGTTTAACAAGAGACATTCTAACTCTGTCAGAAAGCCACACAGGCCATTTCCTAAGGTCATCATCTAAAAATCACTAAAGCTCTGGAGATTTCATCTTTCTTTTCCAATTGGCAGATTCATCTAGTCATTTTCTCATTTTTTCTAAAAAGGGAAACAATTGCATTTAATGTTTCCACTAGAGGACTGGTGCATGAATTCATGCACGGGTGGGGTCCCTTGACCTGGCCAGTGATTGGGTTCGATTTGGGCTGGCCGGCTGGGGGAAGGGACTGCTGCCAGCCAGGGGAGGGACCGCAGGAAGTTGTCGTGGGAGCGCACTGATTACCGGGGGGAGCTCCTGCATTGAGCGCCTGCCCCCTGGTGGTCAGTGCATGTCATAACTACTGGCTGGTCATCCTAATGGTCGCGTAGGCTTTTATATCTATAGACCAAAGGCCCAGTGTATGGATTTGTGCACCAGTGGGGTCCTTCGGCCTGGCCTGTGGGGATCAGTGGTCCTCGGCACTGCCAAGCCTAGCCTTACCCCCTAGCTCATCAAGCGCCAGCCCTCTGTCCACGTCGATCCCACACAGCACGAAGTAGTGTGCAAAGTGGCAGGTGGCTGGGGAGGAGCCTGAGCCCAGGCTGGGCACTGCGCTGCTCCCATTCATCCCAGCCCCACTGTGCCTGCTGCTGCCACTGCTCAGGCACCCGGAGGGAGTGTCCGTGGGAGAGGCTCACGCCACCACAGCTGCGCTCACCAGCCATCAACCCCAGTGTCTGGTGCCCATCTATCATCTCAGCGGCACTCCCACTGTGGGAGTGCACTGACCACCAGGGGGCAGCTCCTGCATAGAGCATCTGTGCCCTGTTGGTCAGTGCACATCATAGCTACTGGCAGGTTGTTCGGTAGCTTAGGCTTTTATATATAGTAGATGTTTCATATTGATATGAATAATTATATTGGCAAATCTTTACTTTAAAATATTCATATTCTTCCTTATGAATTCTTTAATATTCTTCAGTTGCAGGAATTTCATCTGTTGTATTCAAATTCTGGATTTGACTAGAACAATTTTCTTGTTTTCATTAGTAATTAAAATTTCAATAAACATAGAATTTGTTACATCTCATTTATAAGTTTTATGTGGATTATGTCTAACATGTATGTGGTCAATTTAATTGAGAGCTTTAAAATGTTAAGAGCTTCTTTGTTGATTTTCTATTTCTAATTTCTATTTTCAGTTCACTTCTATATGTTTTAGTTCTTTCATGATTCTAACTTGTAGTCATTTCTAAGTACCTAAAGAACTAAAAAATTTAAAGTAATTTTAATATATTTTCAACCAAAATTGAAACAAAATACATGTAAAAAAATTGTGATTAAGTGTAGAATACTTTAGAAGTATTCTTATAAAACATATTTTCCTCAAAAAATTCTTTTTCTTCTAAATAATCTTAAATTGCCTACTGAAGTTAAAAATCAAAACACAAATTATAATTTATTTCATATTACTATTTTAATCAAAATTAATAAAATCAAGAATTTAAAAATTTTTGTAACTTTGATAAAAATCTTATTGTTTATAAAAATAAAAGTATTTGCAATTTTAAGATTCATATCCAACTAGTTGCCAATGAAAAAAGCTAGTACTGTGACTAACTGATGTTATTACTCTACTTACATACAAATTTAAAAGTAATCTGAATTGCTTAACATCATTGAAAAATGTTTTTGAGAGAGACAGAGAGAGAGAGAGAGAGAGAGAGAGAGAGAGAGAGAGAGAGGGAGACATTACTTTTAACATTACTTTTAAAAGGAAACACCTACTGACATGGAGAACTAACACTGTATAATCATAGCAAAGACTGGCTAGTGAAAGAATCATTAAGGTTAATTATGATGATGAGCAGAATATTAAGATGGGTTTTAAAAGTCTCCCCACAGCTTGCTTTCTAGTTGTGAGAGAAAATAGAAACTACCATGGAGAAAATGGACAACACTTTCACCAGGTGGTAAAATTTAACATCATGGATGATTGATAGATGGCTATCTTTTACCTGGGAGATCTGAGAAGGACACATCATCATTTATGTAGTTTTCTGGCTATGGTTGCATATCTGAATCTAATCATGAGGAAACATCAGCTAACCCAGTGGTCAGCAAACTGCGGCTTGTGAGCCACATGCAGCTCTTTGGCCCCTTGAGTGTGGCTCTTCCACAAAATACCACGTACGGGAACGCACGTACAGTGCGATTGAAACTTCGTGGCCCATGCGCAGAAGTCGGTTTTTGGCCTGGGAGAGTCTATTTTGAAGAAGTACTGTTGATATTTGACTCTGTTGACTAATGAGTTTGCTGACCACTGAGCAACCCAAATGGAGACACATTCTATAAAATGAGTAGCCTTTGTCGTGAAGGGCAACGAAAAGACGAAGGCACTGCTCCATATTTAACAAGAATGAAAAGACAACTAAATGCAATAAATTCATGGTCCTGTACTGAATCCTGGGGGGAAATTTACAAAGACATTATTAGGAAAATTGAAAAAATATAAATAGTAGATTAGATAAAACTATTGAATCAATGTTAAATGTCCCAAATTTGAAGACTGTACTGTAGTATGTAAGAAAATTCCCTATTCCTAGGAAATACTTAGGAAGCAATAAGAGATAGAGAGAAGTATGAAAGTATAGCCCTTCAAATGGTGCAGAAAATATAAAGAATACAGGCACACACAAATAGAAAGAATGATAAAATAAATGTGGTAAAAGGTGGAAAATTTGGGAACCTGGATAAAAGATGTATGGGAATTACATATTTTATAAATTTTCTATAAGTTTAATGTTATTATAATTTAAAAATTTTAAGTATATGACAAATATTTTACTAATTCATACTGTTTCTTTGTTCAATTAATTTGAATTAGTAAGAAATGGCTCTAATTTGTTAAATAGTACCCTAGGGGCTGTGAAAATTTCCTATACTAGTGCCCACATAGTCTCTATGGGTGAATTACAAACCAGAAATGTCTGTTGTGTAATTCTACTGGGACTTCTGACTTCTATAAATTTGAGGGAGTATGTTTGGGGCGGGGGGGAAATGCAGAAGTTTCCTGCTGTTTAATTCTATAATGAAATAAAACTCACACACTTTATAATTCAGAGTTAATCAAGTAAAAATGTCAATGGGGAAATCCAGGTCAACTATAATTCCCATGATGACTAAGTAGCATAAAGACTCAGAATGGGGTGACCTAGAACTGACCTCTGGGAAAAATCACAGTCAAATCAGGATCACTCATTTCCAGGATTCTTGGTAGAGGGTTGACTCAGCAATTCAAACATCTTATCAGTTACAATAATTACAACATAGTTCTTACACACATTTTGATCTCTTGGACAAATATGTACTGTACCAAGCTGTTTCTCAGAACCATATATGGTGTTTATATATTCTTAAGGAGTATAAGTTCTGATAGAAGAACAATTTACCAAGTATAAAGGAAATGTGTACGGTCATCTTAAAAATGTGTATCAGACACTGAAAATCTAGTCTTCTCATTACTTGCCTTGGTTTTCTTAGCTTTGGAAAAGAACATATTCTTAACATAAGTTTAGCATATTCTTCAAAAGCTATCATTTTTATTAAGTAAGAAATAGAAACAATATTGGTTTCCTTCAAACCTGTTCAATCTGTTTGGTAAAAAAGGCAGACATGCTTTCATTTGAAGGATAGAAATCTTAGAAGTTGTCTGGCATTCTTCTTATAGCCCCTGAGCTCCTTGATGTTTAATTGTACAGCAGTATTCACAGTAAAGGCAAAAAAAAAGTGGCTACCTTGAAAGTTAATTCATGGAAAATAATGATGAATACAAATTTCAGCTCTGATGTTGTTGATTGTATGATTTGGGGCAACTAATTTATCTCCTTAGTTTTTTTCAGCTTCCCAAGAAGGGCAAGCAGAACACTGAGGGATCTGGAAACCACACTACTTTGAGAATGGTTAAGAGAACTGTGTACCACTATGCACTTATAAGGATGGCTCAAATCCAGAAAACTGACAATACCAAATGCTTACAAGGATATGGAGCAACAGGAATTCTCCTACATTACTGATGGGAATGCAAAAATGGTAGAGCCACTTTAGAAGACAGTTTGACAGTTTCTCACAAAACTAAACATACTCTTACCATACCATCCAGCCATCATGTTTCTTGATATTTACCCAAAAGAGTTAAAATCTTATGTCTATACAAAAACCTACACATGAATGTTTATAGAGCTTTATTCATACTTGCCAATACTCAGAAGCATCTAAGATGTCCTTCTGAAGGTAAATGAATAAATAAACTATAGCACACCCAGACTATGAAATATTTTTTAAATAAATCTTTATTGTTCAGATTATTACAGTTGTTCCCCCTTTTCCCCCGATAGCTCCTCTCCACCCAGTTCCCACCCCACCCTCTGCCCTTACCCCCCCGAACTGTCCTCATCCATAAGTGTACACTTTTTGTTGCAGGGTCATATACATGGAAAATGTAGCTATTCCCATCCGCGATGTGTCCCTGTATTCGGCCTCACAGGGACTGTCTCAGCCTCACCAGGGCCATCGCAGCCTCACAGGGACTGTCTCAGCCTCCCAGGGCCTGTCTCAGCCTCACAGGGGCCGTCGCAGCCTCACAGGGGCCGGCGCAGCCTCACAGGGGCTGGCGCAGCCTCGCAGGGACTGGTGCAGCCTCTCAGGGGGCTCTGCATCCCATGTGAGGGGTGAAGGTGCGAGACAGAAGCTCCTCTCGCTGCCTCTCCTACTGCTCCCTTGTGTATCGCCAATGTTGGAAGTTCTGAGAGCAGTCTGCAGGTGCTGGACATCATACTTTAACTGGTCAACATGAGGTTTGGCATTCTGTCTTTTGTTGGGCGGCTCCTTGCTGGACAAAATCTCCAGGTGTTCTTGCTGGCTGAATATCTGGTATGCTTGCTTGGATTTTGTTTTCTACTAAGTGCACAGGCTGCTTGTTTGCTGTCTCCCAGTGTCCTTAGTGAGACTGGATCTGGTGGACCTGTTTGTGCGTTTGCTGGTTCAGTTGCCACTGGCACAGCTTGGGTGGGGATGTAAATTGAGTAGGGCCGGGTCTCAGGGAATCACCAGGGTGGAGCAAGCAGCAATGGCGTCTCTGCGACTCCTCACCTCTTTGCGACTCCACGTCTCCGTGCCCCTGAGTGCCAGCGAGCAACTCTGCGAGAAAGCTACTCTCACTTTCCGATCCACTGCAAGGCCGTCCCGCCTCTCCCCGTAGGGGTCTGGGACCTCAGAATCCCACCCCAAACAAGCTTAGTGGATTCGAGAGTTTGTAACCCCTTTAGACTGAAAAAAACCTCTCATCCAGTTGCAGCCCGCCTGGCGCGTGACTCCGTACCTCTGTTCTTGGTGCCTCTGCATATCCTCCTCAGTCTCAATGCTCTTCTTTCTTTCCTTCCAGTTGTAGAATTTCCACTGGACCAGCTTCCCATGGTTCTGAATGATAGCTGTTTTGTCTTGTAGTTGGTGTTTTCAATGTTGCTGTGGGAGGCAGCATGCACAGGTCTGTACCTTACACCACCATCTTGGTTTTCTCAATGAAATATTTTTCAGCACTAAAAAGAAATGAGCTATCAAGCTTTGAAAAGACATGAAGGGATTGTAAATTCCTATTATTAAGTGAAAGAAGCTTATCTGAAAAGGCTACATGATGCATGATCCTAACCATATGACCTTCTGAAAAAGGCAAAATTATGGAAACAGTAAAAGGATCAGCGGTTGACAAGGGTTGGGTGAGGGGAGGAGGTGTGGAGCTGAATAGACAGAGCACTCAGGGTTTATTTTCAGGTTTAAATTTTTTAAAATTAATTAATTAATTTTTAAATTAAATGTATTGGGGTGACATTGGCAAATAAAATTGTATAGGTTTCAAGTGTACAATTCTATGCACAGAGGATTTTTGAGTAGTGAAAATATTATGATGTACACTAGAGGCCTGGCTTTGTCCAGAAGGTCATCTAGACGGTCATTCTGCTGTTTGGTCTAATTAGCATATTAGCTCTTTATTAAATTATCTGACAATATATGTCACCATACATTTGTCCAAGCCTATAGAATGTACAACACCAAGAGGAAACCCTAATGTAAACTATAGACCTTGGATCATTGTGATGTGTTGACATAGGTTCATCAATTGTAACAGAGATATCATTCTGGTTGGGGATGTAGGTATTGGGGACTATTTATGTGTGGGGGCAGGGACATATGGGAAATCTCTGTATCTTCCTCTCAATTTTGTTGTAAACTTAAAGCTTCTCTCTTTTTTAAAGTACTTTAAAAAGAGATAGATCTGGGGAGATTCAAAGTCCAGACTGAGGGGGTAAGGGAATGATAGCTACCTTTCCATTATGATGCAAGAGGAGAGTAAGATTTAGTTTATGTGGCTCAAAGGGTAGAATTAAGCTCCACAGATATAAGTGCCAGGGAAGTAGATAGTAGATAAAGGCCTAAAATACTCATGTATTCCCTAACAAATGTGCTGTGCTACATGGAAGGGACCCTGGATGATTTGAGGTAGTAAAAGTCCAAGACCATGCGAGAGACTGGACTTCTGAAACCAAAACACCCAACTCTAAGTTAATATACTTCTCTGCTTAGTTTTGTCTAAGATTGAGCTAGCCTTTAAAGAAATCAAAGCCCTTGATTTAGATTAAGCTTGAGATCAATTAAAGCCCCCAGATCTCTTTTACAAGAATGCCTGCCAAGTCAGACTTCCCAAAACCTGTACTTGTACAGCAAGTTCTTTACTCTTCTGAGTGATGTAAGTGGGGAAAGGCTTAGCATACATAATTGTCAACACATGAAAATTAGGCAACTGAATAGGCAAATTATATGTATGCACCAGTGAGTCACCAACTAACTGCATTTGTTAAGCTGGTCAAACATTCTAACTTCTTGGGGTGGCTAATCCAGGCTTGCACACTCTTTTGGGAGGTCTTTTAAAACTGCTTCTCCACGAGTACACAATCTAGGATTCTCCCTAGAGTTATCATATCGTGTCCCATTTTTATTTTCTACATAGTCAGCCCCTGTTGTCTTATCACAAGTTAAGGTAACTTCAATTACTCAACAACTCGGTGAGTTGGAACTCATTAACATAGATTAGTCTCAACAAATTAATAAATATTTATGGAGGGTCTACCATATGCTTTGCTTGGCACACTGGGGAATACAAAAGAACAAAAGACATTAATTCCAGCTCTCACGTAATGTGCAAATTACTTGGGGATATACAAATATAACTCACAATGCAAGCAGTCCATGATGAGTTAAGAGAGTGGAGGAGATGATAAACATTTATAGGAATTGAGTAAATGCATTGCACGGCTGAGGTGATCAGGGAAGTTTTCCCAGAAGTAAGAGCTTGAAGGATGTGCAGATAATGATCAGGCTCATTTTAGCTTTTCTTTTACTTTCTCTTTCTCTTATCAAGGAGACAAAGATTTATTATGAGAATAAAAGCGTGTCTTAGAATTCCCAAGAGGAGTAGGACAGCCAGGCCTCTGAAAGCAGCCATAACAAGGTTTGGGAAACCCGAAGGTTGCCCTCTTCATATCTCCCTCTGCTTCATACACTCATCTGTTTCTTTGGTCCATGGAGAGGCAATCAATCCCACAACTCCAGAATTTCAGTTACCTATAGCGATCCCAACTTAAAAATTTAGGGAGGAGGAGAGTAAAGCTTTTAGTTCAAGATAAATAATTTAAAAGATGTAACTTAGAAACAATTGTCAAAAGAAAAAGAATTTAAGGTCCTCAGTTCACTACAGAGTCTTCACCTAAACATTGCTCAAAGACTGCTCCTTGTCTCCCTGTTTCCTTAGACTTTTTTGTAGCCAGGTTTTTCAGACCTTGTTCTGACAGTGGAAAAACAGGCATGGTATCCATCAACTAATTACATTTGCATCAGCTTCCATCTATTAGCAGATAATAAAAACTTGACTGTACTACTTCTCTGTAGTAGTATATCTCTACATCTCTAAAAGGATGTGTCTTAAATCAGGATAGCCCCCTATGAGCAATGGCCCATGCAGATGATACATCTGCTATTTGACTCTCAAATGATCAATCCGGCAGGTGAGTCACATTAGTGCTTCTCATCTGCATCCTTGCTTTTAGAGATGGAGAACATCTTGCTTTGGATTATTTGTGGGGAAAGGCAAAGTGAGATGGTTTCTTGGGGGTGAGGGAAACCTAAGAAAGGAATAAAAAGAGCTCTATTACGATGTATAAAAATGTTTGGAATTTATTTGTACAAATCTGTATCCAATCAAGGTCCAACATTGCATTTTGTGGTTAGGTCTTTTAAGTCTCTTTGATTACAGAGCAGCCCATCCACTCCCTTCCCACCTCTCCCACCTTATTTTGCCATGAATTTATTAAAGAAAATGCATCTTTAATGGCTGAGGATAGTATTGGCTTGATAAAATATGTGTTTAAGAACAAATACTGTGACAGAGTGTTGAGTGCATTGAAAGGAACATAAAACTAAAGTCTGGAAGAGTTTATTCAGGAAAGAATTGCTGTAACCTGGGCAAGAGATAATGGTGGTCTGAATTAGGTAGTTGGAGTAGGGAATGAATGGAGAACATCTTAGATTCAATCCAAGGGACAGTTCCAAATTCTGAAGAACATTGCAGCAATTATCCAACATCTGTAGCCATCTAAAAAGTGAGAGTAACATTTAAAAAGTTTTTATTCAAATGTTGAGGCAATATATCATTAGGTGGTGATCTCTCCCAAGAAGTGTTCAAGAAAAAGCTATATGATTAGCCACTAGGGATGATGCAACCTTAAGGTAAAAATCTCCTGTCCCCTCCTCCTCCTCCTCTTCCTCCTCATCAAGTGATTGTCCAACTGTATTTGAAGAGTAAGAGTGAGGAGAAACACATAGCTTTGTGAGGCAGCCCTTTTGTGTTTGTTTGTTTTTTTTGCTGAACATCTGCAATTAGAATGTTTTTCCTGACAATTAGCCCCAAATCCAGCTAGTTGGCCTTGGTTCTACCTTCTAAGACTATATAAAATAGCCACTTTCCTTATCATTTTCCCTTCTCCAGGCCAGAACTTTTCAGTTCCTTTAACTGTTTCTCATTTCCCATCTTTGTTCCTCTTTACTGTCCATGCTCCCAGTTGTCACTGTCCTTTTTGGAGTCTGCACGCAGGACTGAATACCCTGTGATACCCAGTCTAACCTGAGCAGAATGGAGAGGCTGTGAAGTCTATAGTTCTAGGTACTGTATTTCATTAATGCACCAAAAAATGACAGTACTGGTTTTATTAGTAGCAGCTCCTTCATCCATTTCACTCATTTTGAGTTAACAAGCCCCTCAAAGGTTTTCTTTGCATGTACTATTACTATTTGAATATGCATACCTTTAAAGCTCACTTTGGACTCTAAGTGTAGAACTTTACATTAACCATATTACGTGTTTCCTTGTTGGATTCAGGTCATTGTTCTAATCCATCACATTTTTTTTCTGAACCCTAAATCAGAAAATTAGTGTTTGATTCATTTGTCTCAATCTTAAATCATCTAAAACTTTAATTAAAAAGCCAATTTGATCCATATTAATGAAAACAGAAATATTAAGTAGGGCAGGGCTGTGGATGAAATTTCCTGGAGATCTGTCTCCAGACATGGTTTCATGAGCAGCATTTTCTAGGATATGGACCCTTTCTAAGTATACATGCACTAAATTGATTATATTCTAGCCCAAATTCCCCCTCTCATCTCCAAGGATATTAAAGACTGTTAATCTCTGCCAACAGCTTTCCACTGTTAAATGTGAATAAGAAATCTGTGGATAAACAAGGCGAGTCCATCATGGCTTGTGCATAGTGAATCTATGCTGATCCCTAATCTCTCCTGGACAAGCTTACTGGGCTGTGGTTCATAGACCTGACACTCCTCCCCTTTGAAAAGTAGGACAGCATATGCCAAACTCTAGGTTTTTGGAGCTTGTGCGATTCTTCACTGTCACAAATTAATATAGCAATGTGACCTTCCTGGCAATTCTCTCAAGAAATTCATTAATCTAGACCAAGGTACTTAAACTTACCTATGGTAGTTAGTTTTCAGGAGTCTTTTTACCAGAGTTTGATCCAACATTGCAGGTCTGGAATTATTCTCACTGATGAAGACAATGGAAGCAAAAGAGAGCAGGCTATTTTTCTCCCTGTTTTCTAGAAATGTCACACCATCTGCCCTTGGACTGGACATTTGCCTTCTGAGTTCTACTTCCTGCTTTGAGCATTCCCCAAATCCCCCCACTTTGCTGCAGCACTTTTCTCAAGCCTTATTTCCTTCTAAGCTTTAGCATTCCAGATGCTGGATGTCACCTTACTCACACATTTTTCCTTAAGTATGACGTTTTCTATCTTTCTCAGATGCCTTTCTAAAATCTGAGCTGTGTTCCTTGAAAGTCATATCGGCATCTGTGCTGACTTCTCCAGCTTTACTTACGCCGAGTTATTTGCAGAGGCCATTAGTCACCCAAACATTGTAAGTCATCTCTATATTACAGTTAAAATTGAAAACTTATACCAACCTTTTTTTAAAAAAAAATGATTGAGAGAGAGAGAGAGAGAGAGAGAGACCTTTGATGGATAATGCCCCATCCAACTGAGCCACACTGGGGCCAGGGCAACACCAACCTTTAACTGAACTTTTTCTTAAAATGATAGGTAAAATGAAAAGCAGAGAAGGTAGAAGAGAGAGAGAGAGAGAGAGAGAGAGAGAGAGAGAGAGAGAGAGAGAGACCTTTGATAGGATAATGCCCCATCCAACTGAGCCACACTGGGGCCAGGGCAACACCAACCTTTAACTGAACTTTTTCTAAAATGTCTTTCCAACTCCTCATTGAAATGTCTGACACTCTTCAGGGTGCGTGAATATTTTTCCTCAAGGTTCTCAAGGAAGCAATGTGGTAGGTCTGAACTCTGTTCTGAGTCAGGACTTAGCTCAAATCCTGCACCTGCTCAAACTTGTTGGGTGACTTTAGGCCAGTTCCTTAATCTCTCTGAGGCTAAATGAAGATAATTATGCATCACCTCACATGGGTATTCTGGCATCTCACAGAGCCCTTAGATGAACAAATGAGATGATACATAGTCAGTGCCTTGAGTGATACATGGTGGGATTCAGAAAGTGTTTGCACTCATCCTCTCTGCCTTTCCCTCTCTCCCCTTCAGTTCACCAACCTGTTCTCACTTGTTTTTCATAATTCATTTAGGGGAGCAGTTCCTCTCATGGTTTTTGTTTTGTTTTGTTTGTTTTCCTTTGGGGAGATTCAATGTCCAGCCAGGTAAGTCAAGAATTTACCAGGCTTCTGCTTTTAGCTTGGCTGGATCCAGCTGTCAGTGTAGCTGAAATCCCCCATCGCTGTCACATCTTGCCTGTTACTTTTGCAGTCTGGGTCATTTCCTCCATCTGGTCAGGTGTTAACTCTAAAGAATATTTAGAAAACACTGCAAACATTTTTAACCTTTTATGCTGAGTTCTTGTGTTTAGCTTTATGTTCCAAAACATAGTTACCTTTTACATCACAGGGATGATTTTTCTCATCCTTGAGAACTGAACTCTGAGGACTTCTGGATGGGAAAATGTAATGGAGAAGATTAAGCAGAGTTCCTTCAACAATGCCCGGGGTGTTGTGAGCCAAATTTGAGCTTGGCAATTTTGACCTGGGCCACTCATAATCACTAGTCTTCCTTCATTTCCAGATGCAGAGCTAAGCTGAAATGTTTCATTTCCTCAAATGCTTCTCTGACTTTCCTTACTTCCTCCAGTAAAAAACTCCCACTCTCTGGGCTTGAAAGGGAATAGCTATTCACATTAGACATTCACCACCACATATTTCACTTTCTCATTACCCATCTTCTGGTTCATTTTCTACCTGCTGCTGTGTTTTCTTCAAGGTGGACCTACTCCAGACAGCACAAGCCACCTCCCCTAACAGGCCCGGAAGTCATCTCCCAGTTGGGCAAAATATCCTTGTCAGTCTCTGGCCCACGTGTGCACCCCCCAGGTGACAAAGAAGGAAGCAGGAAACAGGAGGGGCACACATGCTGCCATCACTGGGAGATTTCTTCAGTCTTAGGAGAGAACCCATGAAATGAGGCCACTCCAAACCTTGCATACAGACACCAGTTTGCTTCTCTGGACTTTTCTTTCAGGCCAGGCCCTTATCTGTAGCTGGACATATAACATCCATCATATATATAACTTCCAACAGGAGTTATGCTTGGTGTTACATGTTTAAGTGCCAACTTAAAATGGTTTTTGAAGAAAACAAAATTTTTAATGAAGTTTTCTTTGTTTGAAGATTCTCTATTGAACACCTTTTTTCTTTTAAAAAATGTTTTTACTGACTTTAGGGAGAGAAAAAAGGAGAGGGAGAGAGGGAGATAGAAACATCAATGGTGCGAATCATTGATCGGCTGCCTCCTACATGCCCCCTATTGGGGATCAAGCCCACAACCCAGGCATGTGCCCTGACTGGGAATCAAACCATGACCTCCTGGTTCATGGGTCAATGCTCAACCACTTAACCTCCCTGGCCAAGATCTATTGAACATCTTTAAGGCAAGCCCCCCCCCCCCATTCAAATTACAATTTTAATCAAACTTTCAAAAATTTCTTCTGGTTATTGGGCTGTATTTCTGTGATGTATCCCAAGAAAACAGAAAGTAGACTCTAATTTGATAAAGGATGCATAAGTAAGTTTTGAACTTACAAATTCAAATGAGATACAGTCTCTGTTCCAAAAATACTAGGATCTGTTTTATTTTAAAAAATTGGATTTTTTGCCTGGCCAGCGTGGCTCAGTGGTTGAGCATTGACCTATGAACCAGGAGGTTATGGTTTGATTCCTGGTAAGGAGATATGCCTGGGTTGCATTCCCAGTGTGGGGCATGCAGGTGGCAACTGATCAATGATTCTCTCATCGTTGATGCTTCTATCTCTCTCTCCCTCTCCCTTTCTCTCTGAAATCAATAAAAATATATGAAAATAAAATTGGAATTCTATTAGAGTGCCAATTTCACAGGTCAGAGTGCTTCCCCTACTTTAATTTGCTCTTCAATCTCTCCTCTTTGAGTCATTTTAAGTTTTTAAAAAATATATATATATTTTTATCTCAAAGAGGAAGGGAGAGGGAGAGAGAGATAGAAACATCAATGATGAGTGAGAATCATTGATCAGCTGCTTCCTGCACACCCCACACTGGGGATCCAGCCCACAACCCGGGCATGTGCCCTGACCAGGAATCGGATTGTGACCTCCTAGTTCATAGATTGATGCATAACCACTGAGCAACACCAGCTAGGCTCATTTTAAGTTTTATTCCATGCCAATAGTCTGCCAAAACTCATGGGTTGTTGGGAATATTAGCAACATATAACACAATACATACCTGAATTTATTTGGCAGCACCAGCCCTGAGACAGGCCTTTCATTTGCCATGGCCAGAATGTCTACAAAAAGGGAAACATTTATATGCTTAAATTTTGGAAATTAAAGGAAGGCAAGTTGTATCAGTGGACAATCGAAGGTCAAAGCTGGATGGGATGTTGTGTTTCTGGGCTACGTCAGTTGACCTTAGGCTTGTAGGAAATGGGTATGGAACTCCCCACCATCCCATGCCAAGTGGTGACCAGAACAGATGCAAGTGGAATGATAAGCTCAGGAGTGCACAACAGTGGCAACTAACTTGGAAATAACTGAAGTAGAAAGGTCAGAAAAAAACGTCATCTCTGTGTGGGTGAAACTATGTCTGAGAAAGTCCGCTCCAAGAAATATGAAGGCAAAGGGGAAGGCTTTGGAGTCAATGTGGAGACGCTGTGAGTGCTTCACCCCGAGTGCAGGCTCCAAGACTCTGGAACCCTGGCTGGAAGGGACTCTGCCTCATATTGCATGCGCTTTGGTTTACTCTTGCTGCTATTTGGTCTTAGGAACTTGGCAATGCTACTGATGATAAACTATTTAGGGGAGAAAGTCCTTCGGCAATGAAAAAGACAGGAAACAGTTTTCCCCTCCTGACATTTTTAGGATACTTAGAAAAACCTTGGGGAAGTAATTTTGAGCTGATTATTCAATGTTCATTATTTCCTCCTCATTTAGGTCTGATGTTTCTCATAAATTCACTAACATTTATTAAATATTTGCTTTGGGGCCAGGCTCATGGGAAAGCTTATGATTAGCCATGTCTACCCAAGGGTAACTAAACTGGGAGTTTAGTGGTTTACGGGACCAGTGACTCAAGGAAACAAAGATTGAGAAGAAACTGATAGTATGAACATAGATCTTAATAGCCACACAGAAGTGCCCTAAAGAGCCAATGGGTGTGGGAGGGTTGGTGGAGAAATACAGAGTCTCATGGTTTAGCAGCTTTAGGCCTCGCCCCTTCATTGTACAAGAACCATTTTAATTTCTGGTTGCTGTATTGGACCCTTTGAAAGAAAACTGCCACTTCCTCCAATCATGACATGAAACAACCAGATTTTGGAATATTAGCAATGGAGTAAGAATCCATTGTCCACAGAGGCAGCTGAACCTTGTACCTCTGACTGGCTTCTTTTCTTGGGAGTTTCTTTTAATTCCCACTGTTGACACTATGATAGCCTTGGGCAGAAAACAGGGCCTAATGCCTTAACCTCTCCCAGAACATTAAACAGCAGTGAAAGACAGAAATGCCACAAATTTAGACACTGACCACCTGAGACCTCCAGGCCTTTTCCCATCCTATCTCGTGGTTTATCCCCATCCACTAGACATCATCTCAATACCCAGACCCCATGTCCCAGTGAGAAATACCAGTTCATCGTTTCTACACAAGATCATCAAAGATTAGGGGTTAAAATTGGGCTTTGGAGTCCAATAGACTGGATTTGAATGTTCACTAACTTCACCACTTACTAGCTGAGTTTCATAGTTTTTCAGCTGCAAAATGGTGATAATAATTGGATGGTTATAAGAATTAAATGAATTAATAGAAGTAGAGACCTTGAAACAGGTCTGGGCTAGATTTACAGCTCAATAAATCTTAGCTTCAAACTCCATGATAATTGTCATGTCAATTAATCCAATAAAGTCTACATAGCGGCATCAAGGTCATTTTCCCACACTTGGTTTTCTAAGAAATCTCATGACCAGTAAAATCTTGTTTGCAAGGTTCTGTTTAAGTCAGAACTTTCCCTTAAGCATTGAATAGTCATTTGTCTTCTGTTAAAATAAACATGCTGTGAACTTAAAACTGCTCTTAAAAATAATGTCTATATAAAAAAAATAAAGGAAAAAATACCACTGATGAATGAGTAGAGCAGAAATCTCTCCCCTTTTATAAAATTACTCAGGTTGTTGTCTCAATTTTTGTTTCCTATCTATGATTAAGTCCCAGCTAATCAATATAAGTTTGTAGAGAGAATGTACTATGATGGGGTGAAATACCATTAAACCTGGGAGCAATCCCAGTCTTCCTCCCTTCTCCACCCACTTAAGAGGCTTATTCCTCGCTTGTGCCATTTCCCACCTTGGTGAAGATGGGGTCTTTCTGGCTGGGAGAGTTGGTAGCTGGAGATGCACTGGGAGGGTGTGGAATGGGCAGGAGAGACGACCACCCGGGGCTGTGGTTGGGAGACGATCTAGCACACTGTGGAGAGAAGCAGGTGTGTGGGAGGCATGCTTCAGAGGAAAGGGAATTGTTACCAGAGTGATGGTGGTTGTGTATTTGGCTCTCTTTCACAGTTTTGTTTTGTTTTTTCAAACTACTCAAGTCAAGGATTAATGTAATCTTTCAACAATTTCTTTTGGTCACTGGACTGTACTTCTGCAATAACATCAGCATTCCACAAAAGCATGAGACCAATCCAATGGGACAAAGGATTTAGAAATAAGCTTTGCATGTATAAATCCAAATGTGATGGTCTACAGATCCTCCATTCCACAAACACCTGGGCCTATTTAAAAATTGAATTCCCTTCTTGTTAGAATGCCACAGGCCCAAATTCCCCCCACCTCCCCATTTTCATTTTGTCTTCAGTCTCTCCCTTCCAGCTCAGCCTTTGCACTAATCACAGGCTATTTTTCTAAGAAATAAATCAGATTATAATTATTTGCATTCTTGAGCTACCCAGTGGCTCCCTCTCTCCAACAGAATAGAATTCAAGCTTCCCAAATGATCATGACCTTCTACCACCAATCCTGCTACAGCTCTTCACCCGACTGAAGTCCAGAGCACTACCAGTATATGTCCTGAACAGCCAGGTTGCTCTGGTCCCCAGGCCTTCAAGCATACTTCTGCTATTGCTTGCAATGCATCATTGCCTTTCCCCGCTACAGAATTTCTACTAGGACGCCTGTGAAAATGTCCTTAGCTGCCCTACTGGCTATCCCACCTCAAGATGAAAAAAGGAGATGACAATTCCCCCTATTGTGCCCTGTGCCCTGTGTAAATTCTGAGTTTTACTACAGACATTAGCTTTTATCTGACTCCTCCACTTGACTTCCAGAGAGCAAATCTGCACATGAACTCATCACGTGGTGGACACTCTGATGGAATACAGAGTAAATGCATGAATATATTTATCAACACCGAGCTGTTTTGTGTTTCTAAAGTAAACCTGGAGCATCTGATCACCATATTTCCATTGCTTTTTACCCAAATATGTTCAAAAGTAGTCCAGCCTGACCAGCATGACTCAGCGGTTGAGTGTTGACCTATGAACCAGGAAGTAACAGTTCGATTCCCAGGAAGTGCACATGCCTGGCATTTTGGGCTCAATCCCCAGTGTGGGGCGTGTAGGAGGCAGCCGATCAATGATGTTTCTATCTCCTTCTCCTTCCTTCTTCTCTGAAAATCAATAAAAATTTATTATAAAAAAAATATAGTCCATAGAAACTTTCTTTTTTATGTACTTCCACTATCCCCATTTTGACCAAAAAAAAAAAAACACAACAAAAAAAACAACAACTGTATAGTCTCACAGTTGAAGATTATTTAAGGCCATGAAGCCATGGACCCACCAGGAGAGCCTCAGAATTTGTCTGGACTATCCTGGAAGTCACAAAAATGTTATCCTATTATCACAGGGACTTATGAGTGCCTCATACATCACTTTCTTCAAATCTCTCTTCCCTCTACTTTCCTAAGAAAAAAATAGAAGTTGGTAGATGGAAACCCTGTCACTAAAACTTCAAATATTTTTGAGGGATGCTTTCAGTTGCAAGTATTAGAAAACCTAACTCAACTGGTTTAAAAACAGCAAGATAACTTCATTGACTCAAAGATTAATGAGTGTTGTTGCAGGGCCTTCAAGTTTGGTTCTTCAGTAGCTAAGTGAGGTCATCAAAGACTTGGTTTTTGTTGTTGTTGTTGAGAAATATATTTTTATTGATTTCAGAAAAGAAGGGAGAGGAAGAGAGAGGTAGAAACATCAATGACAAAAGACAATCATTGACCACTGCCTCCTGCATTCCCCCACAGGGGATAGAGTCCGAAATCTGGGCAAGTGCCCTGCCCGGCAATTGAATGACTTCCTGGTTCATAGGTCAATGCTCAATCACTGAGCCACACCATTTGGGCAGGACTCAGGGTTTTTCCATCTCTCTTCTCTGCTAGCCTCAGCACCACAACAGGCTAGCTCCCAATTTCAAGCATGACATACTTAGTTGAAAACCTCTGGGGAAGAAAAATTGTTTTCAGAAATATTCCAAGCCCCACACCAAATTTTCTATTTCATCTGTGTGACCAGAACTAGGTCACATGCCCATCTATATCACCCCCTGGGGAGAAGAATGGCGTTTTCATGTTTGGCTTCTTATAGTTAAAATTAACACTAGTCAGCTGAGAATCAAGTTCCTTTTGTTAAGGAGTTGATAACTGAACAAAACTGAAGGATAGACCTACGCCCATATCCATCCCTCATTTACTGACACAAACTATTAGTTTAGGTGCTGCTCTTTCC
>NW_006300032.1:2837182-2843747 GCF_000327345.1 Myotis davidii | reverse complement strand
CTGCACGTAATATAAAGCTTGATTAACATGAGTTGAATTAATAAAGCTTGGCTCTTTGCCTGGGCCCCACCCCTAATCAACTGTGTAATTTTTATAAAGTCAGTTGAATTTCTTAGGGCCTCACCTTCCTCTGCTGAGAAAGGAGAGATAGCCTAAGATGAATTATTTCCATGATTCCTTGAAAAAGGTAGCCACATTTTACATGATCATCTAGCCTGTCCAGGGACTAGCTGGACTCTGAAAATTTGTAGATATTGTCAGCAATTATTGTTATCGGTGACAAGAGGTAGAGCAGCAAGCTTCTTCCAGGCTCAGCTGTGGCCCAGCAGGCAGGAGTCTGTATAATTCGGAACCAGTGTTAGTTTCAGCTCAAGGGAGCAAACAGGCAAGCAAGCTTTGAGGCATGCAGGTCAGGCCCAGTCCCGCTGGCAAGACCCTCTCTGGCCTTCCCTCCTCTCAGTTGCACAGTTGGGAAGTTGATCTCCATAAGCCATTGTTTTCAAAGCACAGAGAGCTCTGGACTTTCCCAGGAATTCCACTGGAATGTAAACAATCTTCAGATCCCAGGCAGAAGCCAGCGGATTTCCTGAGCTGTCACAAAATCGCACTTGCTGGGTCCTAAGGATTTGATGCCTTTTTATTTTTAACTTTTTTTTTTCCTTGTTAGGTAACATTTTTTTCTCTCACTCTAAACATATATCTGACATCAGTTAATATTAATTATCTGAAATGAAAGGATGAGTCAACTGACTACTAATTCTGTAATATAGATGTCGTATACACAACTGTACATGCTTCTTGACTCCAGGGGTGGCTAGAATTACGAGCTCATCAGATGGCCATCGTTGCACTGGCTCAGATGGAGAGTTGAATCTCAGTTTATCTTTCATTAAATACAGATTCCTATCCATTCTGGGCCTCTGCTGTCCAGGGCAGCTCTCTAGTGCTTCAGAGACTGGTCTGTCCCCACAGGTTAATGCCACCCTGTGTGTTGATAGTGACTCTGCCTGTAATGTTTTCTGTTGTTGCTTGTTTTTGGGCCTTAGACTCTCCCTGTGCCCCATAATGGCTCAGAAAACTGCACTCTCTTTCCCCACTTCCTGAGCGCTGAGGGTGGCCAGATGCCTGAGCACATCTTGTGAAAAGATGACATCAGAAACAGGAAGATCTGGGTTTGAGTGTCATTGCTGTCCTCTTTTAGCTCTGCGATCTGGGGCAAGTTACCTAACTGCTGTGAGCAGCTGCTTCCTTATCTGCAAAGTGAGGATAATCACACTCCCCAGGGGGGATTGTTGAGAAGATTAAATGAGAAAGCACATGTATAGCTTCTAAGATGGCCTCTCCTGAATCAGCTCAGTGGTTGCTGGTTCCCTGCTCTCCTCTCTGCAGCTGCTACTTCCTGAAGTTTCCAGGTGAGGCCATGTGACACCTCCTGTAAGAGTCCGAGAAAGAGCCTAAATGTAAAAGCAGCTTCATCCTCGGCCAGAGGCAACCTTTCTAGAATAGTCTAGCCCAGTGATGCCTTATCCAGCCCCTTACTCACTATGGTAGTCAGGTGAAAAGAAATCCAACTAGCAAATATGGAAGAAATGAGTGAATTTGCAGCCCCAACCTTCACCTCCCGCTCAGAGTTGGGGGTTGGTGCACCACGAACCTATGAGTCCCCTTCAATGCAGATAAATGTTGACCACGTATTTGTTTCCTTTTTTGGTTTCCTTTTCCTTTGAAAACTATTGCAGATCTCTGAGAGCCCCCCCCCGCCCCTCCCCCCATCACCTTCCTTTTTTAAAACCTTTCATATCCTTCTTTCTATGCTGGTGGACAGCTGCCGAGGCCCCATGACTCAAGGGGATTCATAGGTTCGTGGTGCAGCAACCCCCAACTCTGAGTGGAGGGTGAAGGTTGGGGCTTCAAATTCACTCATTTCTTCCAATAAATGTTTTGGTATCTTCAGAAGCCTCCGAGATGTAAATGTGGACTCTGAACAGTCTGGTTACACTGGTATACCAGGACATTTTGTTGGGAACTCAAGCTTGATGAAACTTTTCTAGTAACTTGGGCCTCCCATATTGGGAGGAGGGGCAGAAGTGAGCTAGAGCCTAATGAGACAAAGGTAAAGCCATTTTAGTCCAGGTCCTATAATGATCGATAAGTTTTTCTTTGGCTCTTGGTATTATTTTCTCAAGCAGAAGGCTTAAGAAAATTGGAGAACTAATTTCCTAATGCGTTTTCATTCTTCAGGAAGCCATAGCCAGGAAGAACAATGGGTGGCTCAGAGTCCAACCCACACCCTCTCCAACCAGGTACATCCAGGAGTCTGGTTCAGAGCAGATACAGCCACTTGGTGATTCACAGGGCCCCATATAGGCATCATTCCCAAGGATGCTGGAAAGGTCCAATTCACTGAGAGAGAGGGCGTGAAGTGAAGGAAGATAGGCAATTCCAGAGAAGGCAAAGTCTGGGCTATTGGGCTGGAATTGCTTGTAGGAATTGCTCATCTGAGGGTCTCCATCTTCCTTCAACCAATAGGCCTGTGTACCCTGCCTTCCCCTCTAAGAAGAGGAATTCTCTATTGCTCTTTGAACATTTAAGGACTCTGTATCAGTGGTTCCCAGTTTTTTGTTTTGTAACTGTGCGTGTGCGTGCGTGTGTGTGTGTGTGTGTGTGTCTGTGTGTGTGTGTGTGTGTGTGTGTGTGTTTAATAAAAGGGATGGTGGTGGTGAACTGCTTTGGGATTGCCAAAATAAGAGCATTAAGAAAAAACCCCCAAAACTCCAAATGCATCAAGAGCCATTATTTTTTAATAGAGATTTAAAAAAAAGGGGGGGTAGAAGGACATAACTCTTAGGATAAAGGACAGTTTTAAAAAATGTTGCTAACTCACATTTTGAAAAAAACTTTCTAAATTGCCCTTACTTTTCTCATTTCACTGTGGATTGAGGCAAAGCGATTATTCTGTTATTTCCTAAACAAAGGAATTATGTTTGTTGGTTTCATGAGGGCCCCTCAGGCTCTTTCTTTGAGCTCCTATTTCTCTGATTATAATGTAGAAAACTGAGATCTGTGTCTATCTCTACTTAATCACACATTTTAGGTATTATTTCATAACAAATTTTGTTTCATCAGTTTTCCCATTTGCAACCCAGCTAACAACTCCTTTTCTAGGATTCGTGAAGGCTTGTCATGTCGTACAAAACCCAGTAATTTTCCCACTACTCTGGGAGTTTCCCAGGATTTTCTGCCAAAGACTATTTTAGTGTCTAACAACTTTTATGAGCTTTCCGTCATCAGCATTATCATCAACAAAAAACATTTCTTAAGTTAACAAGAAAAATACGAATAAAAACATGATTATATAATGAGGGAAAGTTCATGCATTATATGAAAGAACATCACTGTCCGTGCACCATAAATACACCAAGGAGCAGGGTGGGATTGACGGTGACCCTAATGGCAGCTTTAAGGGCTACAGATTGAAGCAGTAGGAGTAGAGAGAGGCCAGCATTTCCCTTCCAATCAATCCAGAAAGCACCACCGAGAGATCAGGATCACTTCAGGAGATGGAGTAGGAGAGGGCAAGGTCAGTGAGATCTTATAGGGCAGGATGTCCAAAAGTATTTCACAAAACGGAGCCACACCTTAGACCAGTACTCTCACCTGGAAATGATGTCCCCAGGTGACATGTAGCATGTTTGGTTATCACAAGAGAGTACTATTGACATAGAGAGTGTAGAGGCCAGAGATCCTGCAACACACGACTGCCCTACAACACACAGGGCAGCCCCCACAGTAAAGAAATATCTAGCCCCAAATGTCAATAGTGTGGAAAGTTGAAAAACCCTGCATTGGAGTGAGAATGATTAAGAGCCAGAGGATATTTAACATAGGTGTAAGGAAACCAGAAAGGTGACAACTTTGAGACAGAAGAGATTGAAGAGGTTGCTTCTTTGTTGAAATCTGTAGACCTCCCTTCCAAAATCAGTACTAGGAGCCCAGGCTAGGTCTGCTGTTGCCCTGGGAGCAAAGCATGGAGTGAGGAGTGGCGGGGAGGGGGAGAGCAGAGTTATTGCCCTTCCTCCTAGATGTGCTGGTGTGAAGACTGTCAGGACTGCTCTGAAGAAGAAGGAGTGAGGGCAAGTGTGTGGGGTGAGGTCAGCAGGCTCAGAGGCAAGGTAGGCAAAGCAGATTTGCTCCCTCGAGATGTATGCACCTAGGCCCGTGCTTTCCCAGCCCCGGGGAGCTGTGCCTGTCAGAACAGGGTCACTTTACAGCTGCCTGGGTTTAGCACATACAAATCTCTGACCTGAAATGCTCTGAGCAGTTAAATAACCCAAGGTCGTTAAGCAGTCCCAAAAGATTAAAAATTGTGGACTCCTGAGGGACTTGTCAGGCACCTAAAATCTCTCTATAATTTCATTTTTTGTTTAACCAATATTTATTAGAAACCTATCATGTGCCAATCCTGTTCAGGAGATGGGAATTGGATTGGAACCAGAAATACTAGTAGACACACACAGTCCCCATAGCCCTTAGAGCCTTGTGGGGGAAATAGTAGTTAAGTAAATAATCACACAAATATCATAAAGTCATAGCTAAAATGCATGTTCTGAAGAAGCACAAACTGTGAGGAAGTCTAATAGGGGCACCTGTTAGCCGTGGGGTAACCAGGGCACCTTTCTGTGAAAGTGGGTGCAGAAGGCCTTTTCACTTGGGAGGCTTTGAAGTCAAAAGGCTATAAATTTAGACTCTTGATTGTATGTCCAAACGAGGTACACACCCAGGCTCAGAGATCCCCCAAGAGGACTGAGCGAAGCTGTTCTATCTGCCCCAGAAACTTACTTTATGCTCAGTCCTCCCCATTGCAGCTGATGAGACTTCAACCTTCCATACTTAAAGCAAAAGCCTAAGTCATCCTTGACTCCTCTTTCTAGTATCTCACAATAGACCTATTCATAGACCTTGCTTGTTCCATCTTCAGATCACATCCAGAATCTGGCCATTTCCCAGCACCTCTGCTGTGACCCCAGGGTGAGCCTCCAGTTGTCCTCACCTGGGTTACCCCAGTTTGTCTCCTGGCTTCTGCCCTTGCTCCCTATAGCCTATTCTCAAAATAGCAGCTAGCATAATTCTTGTAAGAGCTGTATTAGGTCACCTTCCTCCTTTGCCCCAAATCTTCAATGACTCCTTATTGCACTCAAGAGCAAAAGCCAAAGACAAAGAGCAAAAGCTCAGCCCTGGCTGGTTTGGCTCAGTGGACAGAGCGTTGGCCTGCAGACTGAAGGGTTCTAGGTTTGATTCTGACCAGGGGCACAGATCTGGGTTGTGGGCTCCAGCCACCTGCCATTTCAAAATCTCTCCAACTTTATTTTCTCCTAGTCCCTATCTCCCCTACCTAACTCCAGCCACTCTGGCCTCCTCCTTTTTTTCCAGGAACACACCTGCCTCAGGGCCTTTGCACAAGCTGCTCCCTCTGCTAAGAATTCTCCTCCTCATACCCACATGGCTAATTCCTTCAGGAACTGCAAGTCTCTGCTCAGATGCCAGCTTCTCCATAAGGTGTACCCTGACCACCTTGCTCAAAATTACAACACGCCCCTTCACACACATTTCCCATCCCCTACATCCTTTCTCTATAGTACTTATTACTATTTCCCATGCTACATATTTAATTGACTTAATTTATTTATTCACTTTGTATCCCTCATTAGAATGCTCTAGGATCAGAGACTTATATCTGCTTAGTTCATTAATAGATCCCAGCAGGTGTATAAATATATATATCTACCAAGCACTCTGCGTTAAACTTGTGTGCCTGTGGCTCTTCACTCCATTGCTGTTGTGAGTTATGAATTAATGCTGTAAACAAATATGACAATTATTGGATAATGATTAACACAAGTTGCATTTATATTCATAAAAGCGATACTCTTTTTCAGTGTAAACATCTTAGATATACCATTTTGTTAACTCTACTTAGGCATGTCTCCACTGTTTTAATGGAAGCGGCAGGGCCCTGGCATTCAGTTTTCCTCACTAATAAATAAACCCAGAAGGCTAGTCACAATGGTGTAGCATTTGGAATCAACAAGCTTCCAAACAGAGGGGGACTCTTTGTCTTGTTTGAAAATTGCCCTTTGCATACATAACATGGTAATCTTAGAAGACCCATGAAGCAATCGGGGAGATCTAACAGATGGGAACACTGTGTTCTTTGAAATCCCTCTGACAGGAGCAGACAGTCCCTCCCTGCCTCAAACCATCCTGAAGGGGAAGTATGTAAGCTTGGAGGGGGTGGGAATTCCCCCTTCCCTTTGGTCTACTTAACAGAGGAGCCTCATGAGGGTGAAAGATGGGTCATTTCCAGCCACCAGATGCTTTAACTTGAAGCCAAGGTTGCCTGGAAAATAAGATATTGGAGGATACGTGAAATTAACTTTTAGTTGCCCCTCAAGCAAGATTGTTATAAAAGCAATTGGCATTAAAAATTGCCAACCCTTAAAGCACTGATGTTTCACAGAGCCACCCATAGATGGCAGCACATGATCCACCTTTCTTCACCAATTAA
>NW_006300032.1:2812937-2837082 GCF_000327345.1 Myotis davidii | reverse complement strand
CACCCCAAGCGAATGTCCACTGAGAAGTCTGCGTGTTTCTTCTGGTCCTCTGAAGCTGTCCCTGTCACCAGATAGCAATTTGAGGTATGCAATGAAATATTGGGGTTTTTTCTCCCTCCCTCTCCAGATTAAGCCTCTTGGTGACCTCAAACCACAGTTACCAAGTCAACGGTAGTACTGTGACCTGGAAAAAACAGCAAGGAAATGAGAGATAAAACAAAACAAAACAAAACAAAAACCATACTCTGAGCTTTTCAAGAGAGAAAAACATCATGGAAAGCAGGCAGTTAGCAAACTGAGACAGAGGCTAGTTATGTTCAGAAAAATCACATGACAGAGGGGGCAGTTTCGTGACTTGCCTTGATAGGATCCAAACACCAAGCACTTTAACATGAACACTAATATTCAGGTGATGAATGCGAGTTGACCACTGCAGTTCCTTCCAGTTCCAAAAATATCTGGTCTCTGACAAAAAAAAAGTTTCAGCAGATAAAGTTGCCAAGAGAATGAAATTATTTTTTCTAGATACTGGCCAATATCTGTATGTATTTAAAAAACAAAACAAAAAAATAAAAAATTCTTCAAGTTAACCAAAATATTTAACTGAAATGAAACAGACATATAGTAGACTAGCCTGCTTGAACAGTGACTTTTAAACCACAGGTATGTATGTATGTATGTATGTATGAATGAATGTATAGGAAATCAGTGTGTAGGCCATCATGAGTATTGTGGAATAGAAAGGAACAGAATGAAACACTGTACAATGCAATACAATACATCAGTGTATCCTGTGTACAGAGTTTAAGGTAAAAAGTCTTGCTCTGGGCCATGACCAAAGAAAATTTGCAAAACTCTGCTATGGAGGATGGTGTCTACGTCCAACCTGTATATTTTCTATGGTCTAATACCTATAAGCTCCTCACTATCAGGAAGTCTAATGAAACAAATAGAATTTGGGGTGAGAATGAGTGGCATAAATAGCAAGCTAATTTAAAGATCTCCCCAACCACGGAAATACAGAGTATTAGACCTTTTATCATCATTGTTATCCATATATCCATGATTTTCCAAAACAATTCTATTTTCAGGCATTTTGCCCTATTCTTCCATAAACACATTAATAGTCAGGATATTATCTGTCCTAAATTTCAGTCTGGAAAAATCTAGCCATTGGTTAAACCAATAGGCCAGGGGTCAAAACTTAAATGTCTAAAGGAGCAGGGCAGGTAAAATAAATGAGTGAAGCAGGCCAGGGAGTAGCAAAGGATTTGATATGGGTTTTATAGAAAATGTATACTTTTTTAAAGTTTATAAATAACCTTTAAAAAAAATTTTTTTAAAAGGCATTGTGCTGGCCAGAAACCAGGCCTATTAGTGGACTGAATTGTATCCCCCTACAAATTCCTATGTTGAAACTCTAATTTCCAATGTGACCATATTTGGAGATAGGGTCTTTAGGAGGTAATTAAGGTTAAATGAGATCATAAGGGTGGGGTCCTGATCTGATAGGACAGGAAAAGAGACAGAGATCTCCTTGCCCACATAGGAGAGAAGGGACATATGAGTACATAGTGAGAAAGGGGAACCTCTACAAGCCAGGAAGAGAGCCCACCAGGAACCATATCAGCCAACACCTTGAGCTTGGACTTCCTGTACCCCAGAACTATGAAAAATACATTTCGATTGTGTGAGCCACCCAGCCTGTAGTATTCTGTTATAGCAGCTGGAACATTCTAACATAGGCCTAAGGCCTGTGTATGCTCATGGTTTTTAAGGCTACAACCTTTCCCAGTTGTACTTGATTGAATGAAGCATGAACTCCTCCCAGGTAAAAATCTGATTTAAGTATAAATTCTCACAATGCCTTTGAAGTCTCAGTGCAACAGTGACAGGGTATTTATTGAACAAATATTTCAAGAGTGTATGTTAAAACTAGTTTTTTTCTGTGAGTAAAGTGAGCAAAAGAAAAGCTACTCTATGAGCATAGAAAGGAAATGTGATCATCTCCAGAAAAGGTGACCTCCAGTTTCAGAATGAGCGCTCTAGTTACTCCCACACCCAGGTCTGCAGCGGGCTCAGCACCAAGCAGGTCAAGGGCTGCAGGATTTGGCTTTCACTTTCCTCTTTTCCTGTTCCAAGTCATTGTCCCTCCTGTTCTAGTGCAATTCACACATTACTGGTATTTGATATAATCCTCCTGGTTTTCAGAACTTCATTTACTTTTCGACAATTACTTTTTAAGTATGTACTTTGGGCCAAGCACACAGCTAGATGCTGAGATACAGACGAAAATTCTTGTGTTTGTGGCACTTCTTGTTGGGAGAGACAGACAGGAAACAAAAAATAAGTAAAATATGGAACATGCTAAAAGGCTGTAATGTGCATTTGCAGCATTTTCTGAAAATATTCACTTCAATAGAGAAAAATCATTGGGATGAATGGAACTCATATTTAAACACAGTTAAGTAAATTAATAACATGTGAGATATGTTAGAAAGATAAAGTAATGTGCATAAATCAGAAGAAATGGCCGGGTCAAAATACCTGATATTCAAGACACTCGTAAATATGAGAGACTCAAGATTCATGAGTTCTTAATTTGGCCACGCATTTGGGAGATGCATTCTGACCTCAAGTAACCTTTGCCCAAAAAACACAAATAAAATTCCAGCTGCTCAGCTGGCTGGTTGACAAGCAACAGCCATGGTCATGTGCTGGCTCGAGACATCTTCTCTGTGTGCTGAGACCCCATGATTAAGTTCAACTCTGGTCCTGGTAACTATCAGAAAAGGCTGGTGTGGGAGAGAAAGAAACAGCCATCTGAACATTGTTGTAGCTGTAGACCCAGGTACTGTGGTCCCTTTACCCGATTGCTCAGTAGGTTAAGCATATGAACTTACTCCATTATTCTCCCAGTGTGAGTTTTAATTGATTTAATAAACCATGTGATTCAATCATCTTAATTCAATTTGTGAACCTTTGTGGGGCAGCTTGCCTGATTGTATAGAGACTGTCATAGTAATGAAATAATTTCTCATGTGGCAAAGATGAAAAGTGCTCCAGCATCAAAAAATAGAGCACAGAAAGGAGATGGGGAGTATTAAAAATAGAAAGGTCAGGAAAGATCTGTATCATTTATGCAAAGACTTCAAGAAATTGAGGGAACAAGTCATGCAGATATCCTGAGGAAGATCATTCCAGACATAGAGACCCACACATGCCAAGATCCCCAGCTGGGAGCTTTTCTGGCAAACTTGGGAAGCGCAAAGAGGCCGGTGTGGCCAGAGAGGAGCAAGCAGGCTGCAGGCGATCACGCGGTGCCCATCCACATCGTCCCTGCAGGTCCTTGTGAAGACTTTGGCTTTTACTCTGAAATGGTTTCTATAGGAAGTCTTTGGACAGCAGAGTGGTTGAATTCATATTCTAACATAGTCAGTCTGGCTGCTGTACACTGGAAAGGGATGGGGCAGAGCAGGAGGTCAGTTAGGAGATAGTTGCAATGATCCAGCTGTTCAAAAGATGATGGTGGTTCAGACCAAGGTGGTAGCAGTATAGTGGTGAGAAGTGAGGAGATTCTGGATATATTTTGGAAGTAGAGCCAACAGGATGTGCTCTGGTATTGGATGTGGGAAGTGAGAAAGGAAGGAGTCAATGAGGAAGACAAGGATTTAGGCCTTAACAACTGGAGATGGTGAGCCATTAACTGCGGGAGGAGAAAATCAAGGAGAAGTTAGTATCATTTTACTGAAGAAGGAACTGAAAATCAAATAACTTACCCAAACTCACATAGGAAGTGAGTTGTTCAAGCCAAGAATCAACTCAAGTCAGGTCATACTTTGAAGTTCGTGCTCTTTCTGTCTCTCAACCCACTGGAGAAGACTACATAGAGAAAGGAGTATACAGAGAGAAGTATATGGAAAAAGGAATATCCAGGGAATGAGGTATCCAGGTAGAGGGGTATCCAGGGAAAAGTTATACAAAGAGAGTAGTATAGAGTATATAGGAAGAGGAGTATATATAGGAAGAATATGCAAAAAGAAGGGTATATAAGGAAAGGAGTATATAGGGAATGGGGTATCCAGAGAGGGATCTACAGAGAACAATGGAAGCTGAGCCGAGGGATCAGCTAATTCTGGCTATAAAGGGGGATCAAAGATTTCACAGAGGGCCCTGACTGGTTTGGCTCAGTGGATAGAGCATCAGCCTGTGGACTGAAGGGTCCCAGGTTCGATTCCATCAAGGGCATGTACCTTGGTTTTGGGCACATCCCCAGTAGGAAGTGTGCAGGAGGCAGCTGATCGATGTTTCTAACTCTCTATCCCTCTCCCTTCCTCTGTAAAAAAATCAATAAAATATATATTTTTAAAAAGGATTTCACGGAGGAAAACTTAAAGCATGGCCTTTAGGGTGACCAAGTTGGGAGATGGGGGTGTTCCAGGCAGAAAGCAACATGAACAGGACTGACAGGTCTGGAGTGTAGGGGAAATGCAGAGAATCACAGTCAGCATATCTGAAGGTTGGGTTACACCATTTCAACAGTTTTACTTTAACTCAACATTTAGCGTGAAAATCTTGTGACATAATTTACTCTTTTATATAGACCCAACGCATTATGCAGGGATCAAGAAAAACAACAACAAGGTTTTCCAGGTGAAAAGGAGCCTTTTAAACACATTTTTCTTATGGTGCCTGTTGTCAATGCTTGTCTCACAATGAACGCCAGGGCAGCAATTTAAGACAAGATAACCGCGGGTGTGCAAAACTTAGCCAGTTGCAAGCAGATATCCTAGGTGGGCCACTGAAATTACTTGTAAACCCGAAGGCAGCTTGATACTCCTTATCAGTCCTCTTCTGTTTCTAAAGTGCCTGCAAATCAGGCAATGCCGTTTCTGATTTACTAAATTTGAAATGGGCCTCAAGATTCGGTGTTCCTGTCAAACTCCTAAGTGATGCTGATACTGTTGTTCTGTGGACCACTTTTTAAGGAGCAAGACCTGACCCTTTGTGAACTGCACTCAAGTCAACATCACATAATGGAAAATCCTAGAAACCAGAAGATTTGAAGTCTAGTCCTGGATGTTAAGCAGTCAGCATTTATCAGAAGTTAATTTATTATTTTGGAGGAGGGAAAGGTGTCAAGTTAAATGAGTGGAACTATAAAAGGTAAACTCAAGGAAATCAGAAGGACATGTTTGAGTCATCAAGACCTTGAGGAGAAAAAAACAGAATGAAAAGTTAGAAATTGCAGGATATTTGCTTCCCCACCACCATCAGGGCAGGTGAGCCATAAATCCAGCAGAAGTTTGACCTCATGGAGCAGAGGGACAGTCTGGCACTGACCTAAGCATGGACCACCTCCCAAACTAAGAATGTTCTAAAGGGAAGAACCACGTGAAAATGAAGTGAGCCTCAATTAAAGGTGGAGAAACTTGTTATTTAGCCAGGCATGCTTTGAGAAAGTTCCCATAGGTATTTGAGACGTGTTTGTGTAGCAAAGGGTGAGATCACAACAGGAAGAATGTTAATTATGTAAAAAGATGTCTGGGAGGTTCCGAGATCCAGCACAGCAGGCCTATATGACTTTTGTCAGTGCCAGTGCCAGTGTTTATAACTGACAGCTTCAGTTACATAGTTGAGGCATGACAGGGGACCCATGTTGCCTCCTCTGCTATCCTGTTTAGTCTTCTGCTATCATTTCGTGGGAGGAAACCCACAGTTACACAGCTCCTGCCATCTGTTAGCTATGCAACCGTGGGCCATAAACTGAATTTCAGAACCATCATCTCATCAAAATGACAAATGACTCTCAACACAGTCTTGCAGTTCCAGCATGGGCTCGGGAGCCAGACATCCAGGGTTCAAATCCCAGCTACACCATTTTTAGCTGTGTGGCCTTGGCCAAGTAATGTATCCTCATTGTGCCTTAGCTCCCTCATCTCTGAAAATGAAGATGCTAGTGGCACCTACCTCATGTCATTGTTATGAGGATAAACTGAGTTAAGAGTTGTAAAGTGCTTAGGACATTGCTAATGTGGTAGGTACCACACAAGCATCTAGTAAATAAGACAACAGACCTTTAGAGGTCTATGGACATTATCTTCCAAAATCCACAATTGTTTTTTAAATCTTCCTCTAACTCCAACTTATTGTCAGTTCATCTTGGATCACCTGGATGAGCTCTCAGACATTGGTGCGAAGCATGGATGATCAGGAGTGAACGAATTTTAATTAAAAGGCTGTTGCAGTGGTCCAAATAATGTCACCAGGTGTCTGTCTTCAGGGGTTGACATTCACATAGAGAGAGAAATTAGGATGGCTTGAACTGGGAGAGAGTGGCAAAGAAAAAGGGAGTTAGACTTGCAACCTATTTTAAAGGTATAATCTGCAAGACTAAGTTACTAATTGCATTTAGAGGAGAATAATTTTGGGTTCCAGTCTTGAGCAATGAGGTGATGGAAGAGGGTGTTCCTAGAAGAAAGGACCTGCGACAAGAAAAAGAATGGAGAGGAGGCTAAAAAGAGCATCAGGAGTAAAAGGCATTGTACAAGGAACCCACATATCCATATGATGCTGCATTTCCCCACAGAGAGAACTCACACCCCCCAAATCAGTGGTAAGTAACCGACTGACTCATGAAGACAATAGCTCTTTACTGAAAATAGAAATTTCTGCCAGCAAAAACTTGCAGGGCTATGCATTTTTCTTTACACTGACATTTAAAATAGTTAATGCCTCCTAGCTTGAAAAGTGGGGGGAAATATCTAGGAACAATTACAAAATCTTAAGGCATACACAAGCCGGTCCTCAGGTGTCAACTTGCTCAACACAATCATAGTTATAATTTCTTGGAAAAGAAAGAGCCTTTGTTAGAGACAGTCTGTGGCTTTTTGGAGGTCTTGTTGATTCAGAAAATGGCAGAGCCATAATTAAAAACCGTGTGTGGGGTTGGGGGCGGGGGGAACGGGGATAGTTGAATCCTTATTTGAATTGGGACAGATGATTAGAATGATCCAAGACAAATGACCCCCTTTAGGCTTCAGTGATTCCCCCTGGTGGTCTCTGCTCCATAATCACTGCAGTACTGTTCCATGCTTTACTTTTAACTGTTTAGATGTGGTCATAGGCTTTGCAATAACATCTCTGGAATTTAGGTAGATTAATCCTATCTAATAAAGAGGGATATGCTAATTGACCCTCACACCATTGCAAAGATGGCGGAGCCCACAGCCAATAAGGAGGGAATATGCTAATTGCTGCCCCACCCTCAAAGATGGTGGCACCCACAGCCAATAAGGAGGGAACATGCTAATTGACTGCCCTGCCCTCAAAGATGGCAGTGCCCAGTCTCCTCAGCCCCGCCAGAGCAGCAGGCACTCAGCTGCCTCCAGAGTTCCCAGTCCCTTCAGCCCCCAAGTCACCCAGGGCCGGTCCAAGGCACAGGCAAGCCTCAGATGGCAGCTGCCCAGCCACCTAGGGCCATCTGAGGCTCAGGTAACCAGGGCTGGCCAAGGCTTGTGCTACCAGCAGTGACAGCAGCAGAGGTGTGATGGGGCATCACCTTCTCCTGATCACTGGGCTGCTTCCTGCCCCTGAGGGCTCCCGAACTATGAGAGGGGGCAGGCCGGGCTGAGGGACGCCCCCGCTCCAATGCATGAAGTTTCATGCACCGGGCTTCTAGTAAGATAATAATTACAGGTACTTCTTCACCAGTCTTTCCTATAAACTCTGAAATAATGGGGGGAAACTCTCTAGTATATCTAACTGCCAAGAAAAAGAAAAAGTAATTCCTCCTAATTTGATTTTAAAGAAATTTTCAGTACTAATAATGATAGATGAAATCATTAGCTTCACTGGGGAAAGGGCTTTAAAATACAGGAATTGTCACTTACTGAACTTGACCCTAGAATGAATGGCTTCTAAGACTGTATTTTCAATGTATCGGGGCTTAGTATAAATTGTTTGTCACATGAAAATTCTTGCTGAAAAAGCCTGTGGGTGAAAAGAAAATATAGGTCAGTGAGAGGGTGGTTTTTGACATATTCCAGCTCTGTTTATGGACACGCTGCTTAATGGCTCAGAGCATACATAGACTCAGGAGATAGATGGTCTGGGTTTGAGTTCTAACTCCCCATCCTACCACCACCAAATTTCCAGCTAGGTACATCAATACTCTGTGCTCAGTTTCCTCTCAATAGTATGAGGGTAATAATGTACCCATTCCTAGGGTCTTGTGTGGATTAAATGAGATACTATGGGCAAAGGGCTTCCTATAATATACTACCTGAGTGTGAGCATAAACACACTCACTGTGGGCAACTGGGCTGGAAGTGGAGTTTGTATGGGTTTTAGCTCTTCATGAACAAACCACAGGAGGATGTGGTGACTTGATAACTGGGCAGCCTTAAGAGCAAATGTTTGCACCTAATTCTTTATAAAAGCATTCCTGGGTTGTATTAGAACCTAAACCCAAAGAATATAAACAGACGACTCTTGCAAAGGAATTAATAATGTTTGATCCTCTTCACTTTATTATTTTTAACTCAGCTGGTGGTGATATACGCTTTTAAGATGCTTATCCCATTTATGTATTATTTCAGGACCTTGGAGAGGCAATAAATGATAGCTTGTACTTTATTTTATTTTTTAAAATATGTTTTTATTGATTTCAGAGAGGAAGGGTGAGGGAGAGAGCTAAAACATCAATGATGAGAAAGAATCATTGATCAGCTGCCTCCTGCACACCCTCTACCCACAACTGGGGCATGTGCCCTTGACAGAAATCAAACCTGGGACCCTTCTGTCCGCAGGCTGACCCTCTATCCACTGAGCCAAACCAGCTAGGACCAGAGCTTCTTATGAAAGTGCACATTCTCAGAAGGTCTGGGATGGGGCCAGAGACCCGCATTTCTAACAAGCTCCCAGATGATGCTGATTCTGTTGGTCTAATGCCTAGAATTCAAATAGTAAGACCTTTAAAAAGTGGAATTTTCCCTTCATCATATACTAAGAAATCTGAAAGAAGTTCCAGATTTGGTTCAGTCAACAATCTCAGTGATGTGGGATCGACATGTCAGGAATTGGCTAACTGTGGCCCATGACTAAATCTAGCCCACTGACTATTATTGTGAATAAAATTTTATTGGAACACAGCCATGCTCATTTGTTTATGTTGCCTGTGTCTGCTTTCATGCTAGAACGGCAGAGTTGTAACAGACCACAGGGCCTATGAAGCCTAAAATATTTATCTTCACCCACCTATTAATGAAACACGTTTGCTGACTCCCAGCTTAGACATTATTATTCATTCTGGACTTCGGCCCATCCCCTCTTTCAAACCCAATAAGGACTGTGTTGTCATGGGAAAAAGGTGGTATGGCTGCAACATGGCTCCTCTCCCTCACATCCTGCCGCCCCCGTACATGCAACTCATCTTCTACCACAGGGCGCTGCTGGCAGTTCTCCAAAGGCATCATGCTTCATGTGGCTTCAGAAAATACCAAGTGTCTTTTGAGGACAGTGAGACAATCACTGGAGCAGCATGTTTGCCTAAAACATGGTGAAGGTCTGCAGCTGAGCAGGTTGCAATAGGGGTGAAACTGAGGGTGGACTTGGAGTCCACGCTGAAGAGTTTGGACTCACAGGTCAGTGGGGTATCTTGCAGGTTTTTAAAGCACAGGATCAGGTTAGTGTTTGAAAGATATAAGTCTGATAACTTTGTGTACAACGGCCTGTTGTTTTAGTCTGCTAAGGCTACCATAACAAAATACTATAGAGTAAGTGGTTTAAACAACACAAATGTATTACCTCACAGTTCTCAGAAGCTAGAAGTTGAAGATTAGAGTACAGAAAAAGTCAGTTTCTGGTGAGAACTCTGTTCCTGACTTGTAGACAGCCACCTTCTCCTTGTGTCCTCCCATGACCACTTCTCTGTGCATGATGAGAGAGGGAGAGAAAGAGAGAAGGAAAGGGAAAAAGAGAGAGAAGGAGACAGATGATGTCCCTGGTGTTCATTCCTTTCCTTGTTGGATTAGGACCTCACCCTTATGACTTCATTTAACATTAATTACTTCCCTATACTCCCCATCTCTAAATACAGTCACATTGCCTGCTAGTGCTTCAACATATGAATTTGTGGGGACACAATTCAGTTCATAACAGCCAATGGAAAGAGAAATTTAGGCAAGAAGACAGGTTGGAGCACCAATCAAACATTAGAAGCTGGAAAGACAGGGCCTGACTCAGCGGGGGGCTAGAGTGACACACCAGCTGCAAATCAATGGCCTATAGGAATGGAAAGGAAGGAAGGAGTGACAAGAGAGGGTGGGAAGATAAATCAGTAGGTCTTGGTAACAACGAATTTAAGCCAAGATGGACTGTCACTGACAGCTGTGTTTAAAGCCGGGTGATTAGGGGAGGGAGCTGAGAAAGAGCTTCTTTGCGCAATAATGATGGTTTGGGACCTAGTCAATGTGAGATACTGTGAGATTATCCAGGTGCATTTGGGAGACAACTAATTCATCTACCTTTACCTGAATGCTACCTTTTATCAAGAAGTTGTTGATATTGAATTTTTTTAAAAAAGTCATCACACCCAGCTCATGAACCCGTTTAATTATTTTGACCATCAGGTTACCTAATCCATTCGATCATCAGGTTATCTAATCCAACATACACGTTAGTTAGGAAATCAAGTTCTCTTATTCTGATCGGTGGGGATGATTCTGTCACCACAGTGCCACACATAATATCCTCTAAAGAAATATTTAGTGGATTTTATTGATGCATGCATTCGAATGATAAATATATAGTAAATACACACCGATGACAAGATACAGGTCTAGGACTGGGGATTTAAAGCTATCTAAAAAGGAGCTAACTCTAGTTTGCAATGGAAGTGAGCTGGTCTAAAAAATAGTTCTGTTCTAAAAAATGCTTACTCATTTTTTTCATCTAAGCGTTCACTTTCTTCAGTTTTCCTTCACTGTCAGGAAAGAAGGTGCAGTAGCATTTTGAGAAAGATCTAGGTACACTGCACAAAAGTTAAAGAGGAGGCTGGCAGAGGAGACCAGCCAAGTGATGATACTTCTGGGAGCTGATTCGACAGCCCTGCCCAGTAGGAGCTGGCTCTCTAAGAAACAAGACACCAAAGGACTTGTATGCATGCATATAAGCATAACCAATGGACATAAGACACTGGGGGATAGGGGAGGCTAGGGGACTGTCTAGGGCAGGGGGAAGTCCTTGCTTTTATTTTTGCTTTTGCTTTACTTATGGAGACCACAGACTCAGGCACCATTGTAAAGTTTCTCCCCAGCCTATCTTTTTTAGTCATTGGAAAAAGAACAAGTCAGAGCAAAAGAGCTCCAGGATCCTTCTAGCTGTGTCCTAGAAGTTATCATTTCTTATAATGTAGCCCCTTTACTCTTTGAACTTGATGCTGTGAATTCCAAACGTCTTGATGATACAGTTTGTCTTTTATAGGCTGCAGGGCCACTCTGCTTTCCCTCCGTCGCCTTTACAACCTCTTTTCATGCAGGCTCTGTTTTCGCATACAAGAACCCTACCCCAGTGCCTTTTGACTATCTCTGCTTTCCAATCAACAAATATTTATTATCTCCACATGGTATGCATGACCTTGGGCCAGTGCTATGAGTTAAAGGTGAGAGGGATGTGGACCTTGTCCTTAAATAATCAAGCTAGCAAACAACAATCATGCAGCTGGTTGCTAAGTTCTGGACTCAGTACAACCAGGGGCGGAATTCAGCTTCCCCACCTATTAGCTTCAGCAAGTTATTTAAATTCTTCCAAATTCCTGGTGTTGCCTCCACAAATGGGCATGATGCTAATAGTATCTGTCTCAGGCTTGTTGTGAAGATTAATTAGGTAATAAATGTATGGTGCCTACACATAGAAAGTGCTTAGTATAATTTAGTCTTTTTGTTATCATGATCATTATTTCCATTGGGAAGAGGATGTTTAGACTTTTCCTTCTGAACTCCCCTCCACCCTGTTCTTTTTTTTCCATTGTACCTCGTAACTGCACAGGGTTCTCCAGTTTTCAGAGCAGAGAGAAAGATGGTCTCTGCAGGGGACCTGAGACCCGAGCCAAACCCTGACTGTGGATGTACAGGGACCACAGATGATGAGGTGGTGTCTCCACTTAATCTGCTTTAGTCCTGGTTTCTTCTCATTCATGACCTTTGAGAATCATTGGTTGTACAAGAGAACAAAGAACATCATTACGCAGCCAATGGTCAGTTTTGAGGTACTTACTCAATAAATATTTATTCTGCAATTTCTGCACGCCAGGCCCTGGGTCAATGCTGGAGGTAGTATGGTCACATGGCAGCCACAGGCTCTGACCTCCTGGGGCACAGCCCAGCAGATGGCATTCAAACACTTACAGGCAAGCAGAGGTTTAGAAGTGCATGAAGTGGGACTCAACTTAGGCTGTTAGGCATTACCCTGACCTTTCTCCAGGGACCACATTGGAATTCCCATGTGCAGGATGGCAACTGCCAATTGCCCAAACCGGAAACCCAGGGTGAAATGGGTTTCAACTGAATGCTTGGGTGCTAAGCAAGGGACTGAGCAGTGGGATACTGAAAGCCAGTTATGACATTGGTTGTAAATTGCAAAAGAATGTGGGGGAAGGACAGTTTTAACCTCACCAAACTATTTTCTGCCAGGAATAGTAGTTCAGAAAAAGTAATCTGACAATGAAGGGGTGGTTGCTGATATTTCCGGTGCCCTTCCACAATTCTCAGGAAACCACCAAAGGTGACTAAACTATGATTTGAACTCAAAATAATGAGAGCACCAACTTTACCAACCGAATGAATGACTGGAAGTGCTCTCAGTTTGCTAAGCTAGCAAGGCTGAGCCAGTCTCCATGAAAATGGTAGTTCTAATGGTCACAGGCTCAGCAGTGATTTAATACAAAAATATCATCCAGCTGTCTAGCCATCTGGCCAAGATCTGATTGCCATCCCTTGAGATTCAGGAAGTCCTGATTGTCAAATCACAGCTGAACACAGCTGGGATGAGGGTGTGGGGCTGAGCCCTGCTGTTAGAACTATCCTCTCATTGGAATGAGTCAGCTGCTGGGTCAGGGCTCAGCTAACCTCAGGTTCAGCCCCTCACACACAACTCACTCTGTTGTGAGGCTGCCCAGAGCCACAATTAGATGTCACATATGGTGGGTGAAGCAAACCTCAGGCATTCCAGGATGGGCAAGCCTCAGAGGCAGTATTAAAAAGAACTAACATTTGTTGAACACTTGCTCTGTGTCTTGCAAAGTTGTGAATTCCACTTGAATTACCTGGTAATCACGATGCTAAGTGGTTAAGTCCTGTAGGGTAGGGAGTGGGGAGAAGTGTTAGATTAGTAAGTGTCCTTGGAGGACTCAGATAAGAATTCAGAAACTGAGACCAAGGCAAAGGTCCAGCTGTGTGAACAGGTGCCCTTGAAGAGAGGCTGGCAGGCTTGGAGTCACCCAAACTTAAGGGCTATTCCAAGGGGGGAGGCAAAACAGAGCTGAGCGGGGAGAGGCAAAGAGGGACTTAGAAAATGAGGCGCAAGGTTAGCCATGGGTTTGGGTTCCGGATTCCAGGTCTGTCTCAGAGGGAGAGAGAGAGAGAGAACAACTCTCTCCTTACCAGCTGCTGCCCACCTGCCAGGCTAGGAAGAGGGCGCAGGTTGCTCAAAAGCTTCCTGATTCACCACTCTTGGGTTAGCAGCTGCGGCCAGCAGCGAGGGCAGGAAGGAGAGGGGGTGGGCCGGTTGTAAAGTACAGCAAGTCAAAGACTGTCATTTACTGGAAAGGGAACACTGATTCCAATGCAAAACGGAGGCGCTTCTGAGGAAAATTTGGGATTACCTCAGGCTTTAGGAGAAAATGAATTTTCATTTTTACCAATTAACATCTCCCCTCAGTCCCTCCAAATAGGTGTCCCCCACCCCCTTTTCTCATCCAGGACAGGCAGCTGGCAGCACAGCGAATCTGTAAGGCTCTTTGTCATTAGTGGAAAAGGAAGTGGCTCCTGGGTCACTTAGGAAGTGCAGATGTACACTCAGTACGGCAGGCTGGCTGCCATCTGTCGGCTCACAAGTGTGAAACTGCACCACAGAGAAATTACAGGGACTCTTTGGGGCCCTGTCCTCACTCCTCATTGACTAAGGAGTTTGACAGGCAGCATAATGGGGGCTGGAGAGTAGACATTGCAATCAAAACAGTGTGGGTTTGGGGTTCTAATACTAGTTCTGCCAACACCTGTTTTATATAAAGTCTGAGGCAACAGGCCTGCTCTCTGTCAGCCCCCGTGTCTGTGTCTCTACAATGAGGGGGTTGTATTTGATGATGCTGAGGAATGTTAGAATCAGATAAGATGATGAGAAATTCCCTCCTCCCTCATATTCCCAGCACTTCAGCCAGAAACCATGGAGTCATGGGATACGCCTTGCCCCTGTGTTTCCCACTCCTATTATTTCCACCTCCTAAATCTCTTGAATCCATTACTTCTTCTCTCTCCCAACTGTCTCTGCCCCTGTCAGGCTCTCACACTCTCTCACCTGAATACACTGGTTCAATTTTACCCTTATTATGTATCAGCCCCATTCACTTCCACCGACCCTTCAGTAGCTTCTAGAGAGGAAGTATTTTTTTTCCCTCCACATCATCAGTTTCAGGAATGGCAATCCTATATAATAAAGCCTAATATGCTAAGTGTCCGACCATTTGTTTGACTGTTCGACCAGTTGCTATAACATGCACTGACCACCAGGGGGCAGACGCTCTGACCAGTAGGTTAACTTGCTGCTAGGGTCTGACATATCAGGACTGGGCAAGGCGGGCTAAGCATACCCTGGAGCCCTCCTGCGGTCCCTCCCCTGCCGCCTGGTGGCCCCAATCAGGACTGGGTGAGACAGCGCCCATTGCCCCAATAGGGACTGGGCAAGATGGGCCAGACATGCCTTGGATGAATCTGTGCACCAGGCCGGTTTCGGCAGGATCCCAGTAGGCCAGGCCAAGGGACCCCACCGGTGCATGCACCAGGCCTCTAGCATGAAATAAGTGCTCCCCAAAATGTTTGAAGAATAATAACTAGGTAGAGTAATGAATTAATTGAACAGCATATGCAAGCACCTTTTAAAAAAAAATTTTCCCTTTATTGATTAAGATATTACAAATATGTCCTTATCCCCCCAATGTCCCCTCATCGCCCCAATCCTGCCCTCACCCTCACCCCCTGTTGTCCACATCCATTGCTTATGCCTATCTGCATGCATACAAGTCCCTTGATTGATCTCCCCCCTCACCTCCACCCTCCCCTACATTCCCCCTGAGTTTTGAGCATCTGATCGATGCTTCTCTGTCTCTACATCTGTTTTTGTTCATTGGTTTATGTTGTTCATTATAATCCACAAATGAGTGAGAGCATATGATATTTATTTTTCTCTGACTGACCTATTTCACTTAGCATAATTTTTAAATATTTCACTTAGCATAATTTATAAAATTGTATATGAATGCCAGCTATAAGCATATGTACTATGGATCTGATACTGTGCTAAGTACTGAAGATATGAAGTTGAGTTAGATATAGTCTCTAGTGTTCATTAGGCCTAACAAAGAACTGGTGCTGTAGTTCTGAAGGTGGAATTTCCCCTTCCTTAAGGGACCTCAGATTTTTTTTCTCTTATGGCCTTCAATTGATTGGGTGAGGCCCACCTACGTTTTCAAGAGTGATCTCCTTAAGGTCATCTGATTTAAATGTTAATTATATCTAAAAAATGTTTTTGCAGCAATATTAGGCTGCTACTTGACCTAACATCTTGGCACCAAAGACTACTCAAGTGACACATAAAAACCATTCCTCAGGCACTCAGATTTTCATTAACAGCATGGTGTCTACTATCAGATGCCTGTACAGTGAGCTAGGGCTTTCCTTCATGAGAAATTTCTCTATATTCTTTTACATTTCAACTAACATTTGCTAATTGTTCTCTCTGTATATGCCCTGCACTCTACTGGGTATTTCCACATGTATGTCATTCAATCCTCATTACAATTTGTGAAGTAGGTATTGTTATCATCTTTTAAAGATGAAAGAGGTCAACATAACTTGCATGAAGTTCCACATTTAATATGTAGTAGAGCTGAAGTTTGAGTAAAGGCCTGTCCCACTCCAAGTACAATGATCTTTTTACTATATCATGAAACCTTTAACAAATATCTAGCTTGAAGCCTGGCTTTTCCTCCAAGAAGCATTTATTTTTGCAGGAATTCTGAAGTACCATTAGATTTTGTAATAGGGACTCTCTACCTATAAGGATGTGAATCAGTGCTTCCAGCTCATTTCATATTAGCTCTGCATCCAGGAGAGGCCATGATTGGCCAAAACCACACTGGATTATAGTGAGTCAATAAGCTTACCAGATATCATCGTTTTAAATGACTTAAAAAACATGTATACAATAATAATTGTCTCATAACTCTAGGACAGACACAAAGCATATAGCCACAAGTCTTTCTCAATGGAGAAGATAGAATTGTCGGTAGTAGGGTAATCAGTTACATGTCTGCTCAACACAACTTACTAAAATTAAGTAGAAAATAGACTACAAATGAAAAAAAAATGCATTGTCTCTGAAGGGCTCCAAATTTCAGTAGGAAAAAACACACATGGTATGGGCATGTGAATTCAGTAAGCATTTACTGAAGGCCTACAAACAATGTTGATCTTTTAAGGAATATAAAATATGCAGTCTTCCATTTCAAGGACTCGGGAATGAGAAAGAAGGGGAAAAGTAATATTTCTTGAGAGGTTATTAGATGGCAGTCATTTTATCTCACTGAATCTTCATAACATTCCCTGATGTAGATAGTATTGTCTCTTTTTTATAGAGGAGGAAACTTGGTCTCAGCAAAATGGAGTGATTTGCCCAAATCCTACAACTGGTAAATACTAGAGCTGGGTTCTTAACCTAGATCCCTCTTTAAATCCAAAGCTCATGTACCTTACACTGGATCACATTGCAGAGAAGATTTAAAATATACATAAACCATTACAACTAATATAGAAATATATCACTGACAAGGAATCAAATAAAGTTGGTGTTATTTGAGGTGGACTTTAGAAAAAACAGATGGTATTTTTCAGATAGAGATGAGAAAGAGCATGAGAAAGATTTGGAAGAAACATTTGAAGGTGTTTGGAGGATAAGAGTTGCACAAACTCTCATGGAGCTTTAAAATCAGAATGATCATTCTAGAAAGGGTATCTAAGGTGAATTAGAGCAGAGCAGATTGGAGGATAGGAGATCAGGTAAGAGATCCTTTTGAGTGTTCTCTAAAGGGCCAGCAAGAATGGAAAGGAAAGATGGACTTGAGAGATAAGAGGGGATTAAAGGTGGTACTGAATTGAAATGACTGACCAATGAGTTCAGAATGCAGCCAAAGCAATGAAGCCCAATCCAGGTGATGGAGTAGGTGGCCTGGGCATGAGCTAGGGTTTCAGTAAAGATGAAAGGAAAACAGAGGAAAGGAGGGAGAGAGAAAAGAAGGGGGTTTCCGGATTTGCCATCCAAGAAGTGAAGCAGATCTGAGTTGTGAACAAGTTTAAGATGTGTCCTTGCTGAGGAGTGGCTGAGACAGAATGAAAACAGAGCTCATCTGAATAGAAGAGACTAGAGGATTATGAATCTAGAAGTCACCGTGGAAGCTGCCAGTGAATCATATGAAGGAAGGAAGTACTCTGAAGGCTGAGACTATTGAGAAAGTGAGAAAAAGTACTCAGAATCATAGGTAACATATCTGGGAGAGTAGAAGGCAAAAAGGTCGAAAGTTTACCATAAGTCAGGGAAAAAAAAAGATTATCTCAAAACTGAATAGTGTATCAAATTGCAATCATAGGACAGGTATTTCCATCAGAAAAAAAGAATTCAAAGACACCTCACTGCTAACTTAAAATTTGGAAAAGAATGAAATATTAAACATTCATGTAAAGAATTACGTTCTCCATGTTTGCTGGCAAGGAATGTCAAGAAAGGCAACTAATGCTGTCAGATCACATTGAAACGCATTTCTTTCACCATTTCTCACCTGTCCTGTGACTCATCCAGTCTACTTAAACCTAGTAAAGAAGAGAAAGATAGAAGCTGAGCAAATTCTCTTCCATTTTTGTTGGATCAACCACTTGCTATCACTGAAACAGGTTTGCATGTTCAAGGACACCCTGCCCATCTCTATCAATTGTGATGTCAATTTGAATGGGCAGAGTGTTAGTGCATGTAATGTGCAAGATGACACACAGCCTGGGTGAATAACTTCTAATCAGCATGAGGTGTAAGAGGAAAGTCTGTCCAACATGGCAGCATGAGCTGCATTCCAGCCTCATGACATGGCATCAGGTTCCATGACTTGGTCAGCAATTGTGCTCCAATTGTTGCTTCTATTAATTACAGGGTTTTGCAAGCCTGGAATTTCCTCCCACCCAGAGCAGATTGCTGAATCTTATCTTGTATTTGTTAGTGAAGAGCTCATTGTATTGTCATGCATTCTCTGGTTTAGAATTGATTCAACTGTCGTATAATCCAGGGGTAAATGAAGAGCTCTGTACGCTGATCTTCATGTAATTTCAACTTTCCCATTGTTAGTGCTCTGATTGCTAGAGAATTCCTGAAAGTGTTGCTTAATAATAATGTGGTAGGTCAGGGCAAAGACCTGAGTGGTAAAGATGTCAATCATAAGGGAAAACTGAAGAAACCAGTCCAGGTTGCTGGCAACTGATAAGCTGCATTTGCTTTGTGCTGACATCAGAATCTCATTTGGAAGGAACCTTGGAGGTCAGTGAGTCCAACTGCTCATTCAAAGCATCATTGTTGGAATATGATCTTTCTGGTTTAGAAAACTGGTTGCCTCTTGGGACAGGGCTATGTTACCAAAGCTGAGATCTATATTAGGAATTATTATTTGAGGGCCTCCTGTGTGCCAGGCACTGTGCTAGTTCTATAAATGCATTATCTTGAATAGCTCTACCAGGTAGGTCTCCCCATTCTCCTTTTTTTTCAGATGGGAAACAGACTCAAGTTCCATGGAGCTAGGGTTTAAACACATATGTGTGGGTTTACAGGACAACAGAACCACATTCTTTCCCCTCATGCTCTCTACTGGTTCCCCAAGCCTTGTGTAACTAAGAAGTCCAGTCAACTCCTCTCTGGGATAACATAAATCTATAGCTTCTTTTACAATATTACTAGTAGTAATAACATAATAGATTTTAAAATAATTTGCAAATATATTAATTCCTTTTCACACAAATCTTTTAAAATGGATAGAACAGAGAGTTTAAAATTCAGTTTTCAGATAAGGAACCAAGACTCAGAGAACGAAATTTCCTAACTCACATCTGAGGAATCCAGGATTCAAACCCAGGTCTTCTATTGTGGTGGTCAGTGGTTCTTAGAGTTTGGCACCTGGACCAGCAATATCAGCAGCATCTGATTATTTTTTTTACATGCAAATGCTCAAAGCCCACCACAGACCCAATAAATCAGAGACTCTGCAGGTGGGTGCAGCAATCTGGGATTCAACAAGCCCTCCAGATGACTGCCATGCACATTAAAGTTTGGTCTAGGCCAGTGCTTCTTCCATTGCCCAGCATGGCATCTATGTCTATCTCCCACCCCCAAGTTGTGATCTCTACAATGAACAGAAAGAGAAAAAGGTAACTGGTCTTACAGAAGCTTTGGCACCTGAAGTGAATTTCCTCAGCAACTACTTAAGATTATGCTTGGGATTCTTGATGTGGGAAAAACAGGTATTGGCCCTAAAACAGGAGGTCAGTCAAGCCCAGTAAACTTAATTTTCTTGCAATGACGTGAAGGGTGACAATCCCACAAAATAGATTGTATTTTTTTCCTACTTATAAAATTTTATCTTACCTCCACAATATTGCACTTATGAAATATAACACCATCATAATCAAATGGCTCTTAGGGGATTTTTGTTCCTGATAGGGTTTTGCCTGTGATCATTAAGTAAAATACTTACAAATGGACTGTTTATTATAAACTAGAGGTCCAGCACACAAAATCATGCGCGAGTAGGGTCCCTAAGCCTAGCCTATGATCAGGGCCATGTCTGCTGCTCCGCTACACTCACTGCCCCGCGATGCTCCTCAACACTTACCGCCAATCCGTGATGCTCGCCACCACTCGCCACCCACTGCCCACTGTCCACTGCCCACTGCCACTCAACAGTCCCCAGTCCCACCCAGCTGCCACCCTCCACCCTACCCCCTGTTCACTGTGGTTCCCCATTCGCCATGCTGCGATCAGAGCCTGCAAGGTGGTGGGGGAGGGACCGAGAGGTGGTTAATGCATCTCATGGCGACTGGTCCGAGAGGTCATTCCAGTTGTTACACTTATGGTCCTAGCATTTTATTATATAGGATTAGCAATATTCAACTACTATGAAATTTAAGATGGTTATTCAGTGACCAATGGAGACTGTGGAGCCCAGAAAAATGGTTAGGCAAGTGGACAATTGGAAAGTTGAGAACTGACAACTCTGACTAAACAAATGACCATCAAGATCAGTAGAAATACCACTTATTAAAAGTCAATATCCACTGGAAGAAAGCATTGCATAGAGCACAAAAGCATGGCCTTTGAAGTCAAATGGGCCTAGCTCCAACCACACTCTGTGGCTGCCTATTAAAAGAACATTACCTATCTGTCTACCTTCATCCTCACTTTATGCACCTGAAGAATGAGGATCATATTTAAACCCACTCAAATTGATGTCATGAGAATTCAGTGAGCTCATCATATATGAAAAGCACTGAAAACATAGTAACTAGCACAAAGTAAAGCTGTTGGCAAGTATTTTTATGTATTAAATATGTATTTGTGCCAGACATCTGGTAGCTCAGATAACAGAGGTGTAGCAATGACTATACCATGAACCTTGCCCTCTGATCCTTCAAATCTGAATTCCTCTCATTCTATTCTGGCGAAGTTTGTCTTTGGTTTGTTTTTAACATAGCACTTGGAACATATCCAGAATTCACTATATAATCTGGAGGGCTGAGCACCAGTAGAACTTCTTTCAGAAGTACCATATTGTATTTTTAAAAATATATATTTCTATTGATTTCAGACAGGATGGGAGAGGGAGAGATATGGAAACATCAATGATGAGAGAGAATCATTGATCGGCTGCCTCCTGCATACCCCTCATTGGGGAACAAGCCCGCAACCGGGGCATGTGCCCTTGACCAGAATCCAACCTGGGACCCTTCAGTCCACAGGCCGATAGTTTATCCACCAAGCCAAACCAGCTAGGGCATAAGTACCATATTTTAACAAACCTAAAATTCCATCATTGAAAGATGCATCATTTTAGGTGCCATTCAGAAAACAAAAACCACTGCCAATTATAATTTTAAAATGCCACTGATTGCCAAATACTCCCTAATTTCAGTTCAAAAGGTGAGGGGAAAAAAATCTGTTTTAGAATTAATGCAATGTGGCACTTATACTTCCTCATCACTGCCCAGAATCCACAGAGACATTCTGCCTGGATTATGTGTATACACTATGTGCTAACAGGATAGAAGGGGAAGTGGCTCATGAGAAGGACATTTCACAATAGACTGGAACTAGCTTGGAGGGAACTTTATTAAGCCAGAAAATAAATAAAACATCATTGAGATAGATCCTGCATTTAGAGAGAGTAAATTCCTGGGCTACCTATGAGCCATATCGAAATGATTGCAGCCAAGGCAGTTAAAGATACATTTATTTGGTCCCTAATCTTTGTTATTTGGTGTAGGGCTACAGGCAAAATAGCATTTATTTTCTGTAGGGGTTCACATACTAGAAGAGATGGACACACCAACAGCATGCAAATCTATGGTTCAATATATTGGACTAGCCCATGAGCCATAGTCTATCCACTGAGCCAAACTGGCTAGGGCATAAGTACCATATCTTAACAAACCTAAAATTCCATCATTGAAAGATGCATCATTTTAGGTACCATTCAGAAAACAGAAAATAAAAAACAAGTTTCATGCACAAAGTCTATAAATAATATAGGGAAAATGATTCATTGGAAGGGACAGAGTGTGGGAGAGTAGGGGGAGCATATCAAAAAAGGCTTCCTGAGAAGACAGTAACTAAGCACGGTTCTCAAATATCGTCTAGAGATGAATGAGTAGCTTGTGAGAGCAACAATTGACAAGAAGGTGTGGGTGTCATTATGTCTATTAAAACTAACTTTGTTCTCTCACAAACTAGATTTCATGCCCCTCACTGAGCCAGTCAAGTGGGAGCGTAAGGAAGAGGATAGGTATCCTCCTGCCCAAACCAGTGACTTGGAGAGCTCACATGCAGTACCTCACTGTTGTTATACACATACACGAAGAAGACAAAGTGAAAAAAGCTGCCACAGACTTCACACTTTTCTTTCAAGGAGTTGACCAGCTCCTACCTTGTATAGAAAGCAGCCCTAGGAAAAGTTGAGTTCTTCCTTTTCTTTCTAATTCCCCGTATTTTATTCTGTAAGAGAAACAAAGGAGAAAATACATTGCAATAAAGGATGACAAAACCAGACTTATTGTGAAGTTGATAGAAATTGCAAATGGAGGAGCATGTGTGATTTTTCTCAAGGAGGGGTTTTGCTATGTATTTGGGGATGGTCTATATTAGCTGGGAAAATGTATATGAAATTGACTCGATTTTTCTCTGGGCACTCATTCAACTTCATTGCCTTTCTGTCTCCTATCAATGCTGATGGTGCAGTAAAGTTTTTATTATTCTGAGAAAACTCTGGCCTGCATTGACACTTCCATAGTTAGCAATTAATTTACTTGAGCTTTATCAGCTTTTACTGCAAATATAAGGTCCCTCCTTATATGGCAAAGGGACTTGAACCACGAATTTAGTGCTGTTCCTTCCTTGTTTTATTTTAATAGCTGTCATTTATCAAATTGCCTTCTTCCTACATCTGCTACCTACTCTGTACCCTCATTTGCTCTGATCAACAAACCAGGTAATAGCAGTTCAATTACAGATGTGTAGACCAGGACAACCATATACCAGATGACTCATCTGGGGACTTTCTGGGATTTCAGGACTAATTTATCCACAAAGAATATATGCATAGCTCAGTTTCCCTCTGAAATAAAATACTGAACCAGTTACACAATTCCCTGGACACCGATTATGGGAGGTAGAGATAAACAGGAACATAAGGTTATGGGTACAATCAAGGAGACCTCACCCTATATAAATATCTTTGGATATTGATCACAAAGGCAAAGCTCTTAGCACAGTGCCTGGTAAGTAAAACCATGAGAAGGTTAGTTTCCTCTACATAGGGCTATCTCAAGGGCATCCCATCCTAATCTAAGATGACAGGTATTTTGGAAGCATCCTATGCTATGGAATTGGAGAAACACAGATAAAGCAGAATCTTTTTTTTTTTTTTGTATCAGAACCCATTTTAGCTTAAAAGCCAACTCTGAACATTTTCTTCATTATTAAACCAGCTTAGGAAGACACCAAAATCTCATTTTTTAGCACATTTTGATAGAAAATGTATTGTATTGCACTATATATAAATGGAATTTAATGCTCGAATCAAAACACAGAGAATTTTTGTGTGTGTACATTATTTATAATTTTTATACAGCACAAGGAGTTATAGTTTCATCCGAAGCTTTTGAAAAAGTCCCAGACTCGCCCTGACCGGTTTGGCTCAGTGGATAGAGCGTCGGCCTGAGGACTGAAGGGTCCCAGGTTCGATTCCGGTCAAGGGCATGTACCTTGGTTGCGGGCACATACCCAGTAGGGAATGACCAGGAGGCAGCTGATCGATGTTTCTCTCTCATTGATGTTTCTCTCTATCCCTCTGCCTTCCTCTCTATAAACAAGCATTAAAATATATTTCTTTTACAGAGAGAGAGAGAATCATTCATCGGTTGCCTCCTGTACACCCCCAACATGGAATTGAGCACAAAACCTGGGCATTTACCCTGACTGGGAATTGAACCAGTGACCTCTTGATTCCTGTGTCAACCCTCAACAGTTGAGCCACACCTGGCTGGTTTGGATCAGTGGAAAGAGCATCTGC
>NW_006300032.1:2798363-2812718 GCF_000327345.1 Myotis davidii | reverse complement strand
AAAGGTCCCTCCTTATATGGCAAAGGGACTTGAACCACGAATTTAGTGCTGTTCTCTTTTTGTTTTATTTTAATAGCTGTCATTTATCAAATTGCCTTCTTCCTACATCTGCTACCTACTCTGTACCCTCATTTGCTCTGATCAACAAACCAGGTAATAGCAGTTCAATTACAGATGTGGACCAGGACATACCAGATGACTCATCTGGGGACTTTCTGGGATTTCAGGACTAATTTATCCACAAAGAATATATGCATAGCTCAGTTTCCCTCTGAAATAAAATACTGAACCAGTTACACAATTCCCTGGACACCGATTATGGGAGGTAGAGATAAACAGGAACATAAGGTTATGGGTACAATCAAGGAGACCTCACCCTATATAAATATCTTTGGATATTGATCACAAAGGCAAAGCTCTTAGCACAGTGCCTGGTAAGTAAAACCATGAGAAGGTTAGTTTCCTACATAGGGCTAAAACCATGAGAAGGTTAGTTTCCTCTACATAGGGCTATCTCAAGGGCATCCCATCCTAATCTAAGATGACAGGTATTTTGGAAGCATCCTATGCTATGGAATTGGAGAAACACAGATAAAGCAGAATCTTTTTTTTTTTTTTGTATCAGAACCCATTTTAGCTTAAAAGCCAACTCTGAACATTTTCTTCATTATTAAACCAGCTTAGGAAGACACCAAAATCTCATTTTTTAGCACATTTTGATAGACCAGAAAATGTATTGCACTATATATAAATGGAATTTAATGCTCGAATCAAAACACAGAGAATTTTTGTGTGTGTACATTATTTATAATTTTTATACAGCACAAGGAGTTATAGTTTCATCCGAAGCTTTTGAAAAAGTCCCAGACTCGCCCTGACCGGTTTGGCTCAGTGGATAGAGCGTCGGCCTGAGGACTGAAGGGTCCCAGGTTCGATTCCGGTCAAGGGCATGTACCTTGGTTGCGGGCACATACCCAGTGGGGGGTGTGCAGGAGGCAGCTGGTCGATGTTTCTCTCTCATCGATGTTTCTAACTCTCTATCCCTCTCCCTTCCTCTCTGTAAAAATCAATAAAATATATTTAAAAAAAAAAAGCAAAGAAGGCTACATAAGATGCATGTTTCCCTTCTTCAGTGTCTGATATCAGGTCATCCTGATTTATGATTGGGAGCACTGGGGAAAGAATGGATGACAGAAAGCATAAGGAGCTAGTGGGTTTCAATTTGTGTATGATACGTAGATAAGTCATCTGTCTTTTCCACACTTCCTTCTGACTCCATGGATGGGCTGATAGAATAATTACAGTAGAAAAAAAAATCAAATACCAGTGATGACTTTCCTCTCCCCCTCCCTTCCCTGTGAAGTTGCTTATTACTTTTCATACCAGCATTTCAAATAAAGGTTTCGATGGCTCTCGGGGCTCCAGTCAGCCCCAATGACATGTTGTTCAGTAAATTGTGATGAGAACATCACCATGGTGTGCAGTGTCTAGAAAAAAGGTTTTTGCTAAGAAAAATGTGGGTATTGTGTTGAGAAATTAAATAGTTAATACATTTTTGAGCCCTCATCAACAAATGTTTATTAAAATATTAATGTCTTCAAATGAGACATTGAATATATAAAAAATTACATTTCAATATTTAAATGATATTCATGGGGAGACATACATTTGGATTTTTTGTGAGTAAAGGGCACTCTGAATAATTGTGCTTTTCAAAACCTCTTAAAAATTTAAATTAAAACATTTTAGATATTGAAAAGATCTTAGGCATTGCCTAGCCCACACTATTTGTATTCTATAACAAAAATGTATCTACATCCTGAATGCCTCATTCAAAAACATCCAACTAGATAAATGTTGAGGGTATGTAGAGGAATATTTCTTTTTTCTTTTTTAATGCTTGTATTGATTTCAGAGAGAGGAAGGGAGATGGAAAGAGGGATAGAAACATCAATGATGGGAGAGAATCACCACTCAGCTGCCTCCTGAATGCTCCCCACAGGGGATCGAGCCCAAATCCTGGGCATATGCAACCAGAAATCCCACCATGACCTCCTGGTTCATAGGTCAATGCTCAACCATTGAGCCACATTGGATGAGCAAGAAATCTTTCTATTTTATCATGATACTCCTAACTCAACTCCATGGATACACTATACTGAATCATAAAAAGATTTTACAATGTACTTGTAATAGTAGAGTCTAAGGATCTTATCCAACATAAATACAATTTGCCAATATTTTCACTGACATTCTAAAGAAACAGGATCCCAACTAACAATTATTTCTTCATATTGTACTTTTGTAACTGACTAGTCTACCTTATTACTAACTCTGGCATTACCCTTTATTATCTAAATAAGCACTTAAGTTTGACTCACGACAACGTCTCTTGCCTGGATCTGTTTTCATTCCCTTGCTGGCCGTCCATCAGTTACCACAACATCTTCCCAATGCAGTTCTTTGGCTAGCAAAGAGGATCTTGAGCACCAAGAAGAATATGTTCCTGTCCAATTAGAAGCAAACATTTCTGTGAATTTCCTTTGATAATTATAAATTCAATTATTCACTCATTCATTCATTTAAAAATTCTTTCTGGGACACATCCCAAGTCCCAAGCACTAGATTAAATGCTGTGGACCATCAGAGCTGAATGAGACACTGTCCCTGGACTCATGGTGTCCAAAGTGTGGTGAAGGCAAGATGTGCATACCAGGACCCGTGAATACACGGTAGAGGAAGCAATAAACAGAAATATAAGGCAGGTGTTTTGGGGAGTAAAGAGAAAGGAGCCATTTCCGGGAATCATAAGGAAAAGCTTTGTCTAATTATGCAAAATCTAAGAAGTCAAGGCACAAAGATGCTAGAACTCTTCCAGGAACAGTTTCATTCCCTGGCAATGAGGAAGACACAACCCAGCTGAGAACCAGCATCTGGGCATTCTGATCATAAGAATGTCAACAGTCATTGCCAGGTCACCAAACAGAACAGAAGGCTGGATCTCGGGACCCCTGGAGTGCAGATAGAGGTCCAAATTGGAGAGAATGGATCAAGAGAATCTACCCAATGATCAATCCAACCATCTGTAAGCACTTGAGGAATAGTCAATTTAGACAGCTCTGGGAACACACATTGTCAGCTGCTTGAGCAGGCAGGCAGATGAGCCTGGGCCGACTCTGAGAGCACTAATCAGTCAGAGGCACTTCTTGGCATTTTAGGTCCATTTTAGTCAAAGGGGTACACTGTCACTGCCCGATGGAGGCTGAGGCATAACAAGCAGCGCTATCTTTACCGGCGTTGATGCAGCTCCTGAACCAGTCAGTGCACTCCAATATACCTGCATGTGACGCTCACATTGCTGTGTTGCCTAAACCTCAGACCTCTCAGACAATGTTGGGTGCCTCTCAAGGCTAAAACTAGGATAAGGCCAGCAAGGCACCTAGAATGCAAAATACAAGGAGACAGTCACTGTCAGGAGCCCACCCTGAGAGTGAGTGAGTACTTCCTTAAAACCTGCCTCTTCCACCATTACTTCAAATTCTAGGAGGGGGAAAGGCTTCAGCAATTCTATGTCAGGTAGATACTTACTGTCAAACACAAGTGAGGGGTGCAGCCCAAGAGTCCATCAGTAGATGAGTGGATAAAAAAGCTGTAGTACGTTTACACAATGGAATACTACTCGGATGTAAAAAAGGAAGGAAATCTTACCTCTGTGACAGCATGGATGAACGTGGAGATTTTTATGCTAAGTGAAAAAAGCCCTATTATGCTAAGTGAAATAAACCAGTCAGAGGAAGACAAGTACCATATGATTTCACTTATATCTGGAATTTAAGGAACAAAAACTAACGAATAAAATAGAATCAGACTCCTACAGAGAACAGGTTGAAAGCTGTCAGAGGGGAGGGGGGGTAGGGATGGGTGATAAAGGTGAAGGGATTAAGCAAAAAAACCCCAAGAACAAACAAACAAAAACACAAACTGATAGACACAGACAATAGTATGGTGATTACCAGAGGGACAGAGGGGTAGGGTTAGGTAGAACAGGATATAGGGGGATAAATGGTGATGGAAGGAGACCTGACTTGGGGTGGTGAACACACACTACAGTGTACAGATGATGTATTATAGAATTGTGCACCTGAAACCTATATAATTTTAATAGCCAATCTCACCTCAATAAATTCAATAAAAAAACAACAGCAAAAACAAAAAACACAGGGTGGGGCCATGAGTAGTCTTGTCAATTTCCCAAAGATCTGTGATGAGAAATTTCTGTTGACAGAGTCCCAAAGGCAAAGTGTTTCAAGCACCCAGTCCAAAATTACAAATAGGGGTTTTCTTATTTCTTTTTTTTAAAGGAAAGATTTTATTCATCTCTTAACTTGCCTCCTTCCATGAGCCCCCTTCAGACCTCCCCAACTGAAACACATTTCACAGCCCCTTCTCATTCTGTTCATTGAAAACAGGCATTCAATATATACACTCCTGAGAAAAAAGTGTTTCCATGTAGGATATTTTTCTAATTCTGTTGTGGCTTCAGCCTCGTTGGTAACATCTGAGTCCTGCTAAGGTGTGCCAGCTCTCCTGTTCAATCTTCAAACACTATTTTAGGATTAGTGCATATCTATTACAATGCCCGCAGGCTCACTCTCCTAAATGAGACCTGAAATTGGCAATCATTTTTATAAACAGAGCAATAACCACAAAATATTTAACAAGTTAAATATATGGTTTAACAACTACGTAATCCAGAGAGAAAGCATAGACATTATCATTTTCATAATACATCTGACTTTTTCTTCATCATCCAATCTGCTTTTTTTTTAAAAAAAGAGCTAGATTATAATAAATATGTTTCCTCCTCAACCACATCAAATTCTTTTTTTCTTTCATATTCATTTATACTCAAAATAAAAATTCTATTTGAGAAAGAGAAAAAAAATGTTTACAAGGCAGGGGAGATACATGTTGTTGTTTACATTCTACCACCCAAAAGAAATTGGTAGATTTTCCTCAAAGGACAAGAAAATAACTAAATATACTATATTTCACAGAGTCACAAATCTTCGGATGCAAAAAGATGAATTACACCTCAGACAGAGCACCCTCTTTCATTAAGACACAGAAGTCGGAGATTCACACAAAACCTTTCTAACACAACCTATCATGAGCCCTGCGACAGGAGTCCCATATGCCAGGCTTCCAGGCAAAGGTCATTTTCAAATAAACCTGTGTGTAACCTGGCCAACCAATAAGTAGTAATCTCCAATGCATGGAAATGTGGGCCTTTCCCTCCATGATTCATCACTGTCAACAATCAGACAAACTGTCGCCGAGAGTCTGAGCATGAATTACTTCATCGTTGTCAATTTTAATTTAAAGCCCATTGACATCTGAAAGAATTGAGGAACAGCTAGCTCATTTGTCATGATGAACTCTAGTTAAGAACGGGAAGACAGAATGAGTGATAAAATATTACAGTTTATCCAACTATAACTTTAAGAGAAATCCTTAAATATTTAGAGAAATGTTTAGACTTCCTAGACTGCTACATAGGATTCTGTATAATTTGTTAATAACATCCGTCAATACCTATGAATATAAGAAGCACATTGAGGCAGTAATAAAATGAACAGTAATGAAAAACCAGAGCCAACATTTACATTTTATTTCCTTGGATCCTCATGAAAATTTTGTGAGGTAGTGTTGATATTTTAATCCTATTTTGCAGATGAGAAAACTGAGACAGAGGGATTAGGAAACTTGTTCATGGGCAAAATTCTTGTTAGCAGCAGAGCTGGGATTTGAACCAGGGGATGTTCTGAATCCCAAATCACACTCTTCCTGATAGACCACCCGTGGTCGGCAAACTGCGACTTGCAAGCCACATGCGGCTTTTTGGCCCCTTGAGTGTGGCTCTTCCTAAGCCTTAGGAGCACCCTAATTAAGTTAATAACAATGTACCTACCTATATAGTTTAAGTTTAAAAATTTGGCTCTCAAAAGAAATTTCAATCGTTGAACTGTTGGTAGTTGGCTCTGTTGACTAATGAGTTTACCGACCACTGGACTAGGCTGTTTAAAGCAGATGATGACTGAGTTTATTATGACCTGTGTACCCAATGGTAATGAGTAAAATCAATCTGTGTAGCAGACAATTTATTTCTGTGCGGTGGAAAGAGTAACCCCATCTTGGAAGCATGTACCTCTTCGGAAAGATGGCCCTGAGAAGCGTGTCAATGCTGCAGTCAATTGTGTAAGAAGCACAGCAGGGGAGAAAAAACTGATATGTGAATAAATTTAGTTGTGTTGGAAATTGCTTCCAGCACTTCCATCTTCCCACTTGTTCTGTGCCCTGGGAGGCTGACCTCTATGAACTGCATTCAGGCTAACCTTTCCTCACCATCTGGGAATTGGTCCAACCATAGAAGGTCCTGGCAGGGGTAGTGGGTGGGAGGAGATTGTGTTTGGGCTTTGAGTTTCCCCTCCTGGTTGCCTGCTGGCCTACAGGTTGGCAGTGACTACATTCCTCTTTAGAAAATTATAGTTTGTTTGTTACGGCTCTCTCTCTCTCTCTCTCTCTCTCTCTCTCTCTCTCTCTCCCCCCTTAGTAACTCTTTAGTCCCCATGCACCTGCTTACTTAAGAGTAGTTTCTTAGCCTGGGTTTCCCTTAAATAAGAGACTGAAATGAAGGCTTGTGTGTGATATATGATTTGAGAACTTATCTCAGACAAAAGGAATATCTCAGAGAGGCAGGGAGAGTGTATAGGAGAAAGAAGTAAAAAGCCAAAACCAGGATAAATAGTTCAATTGGTCACTGCTATCAACTGGTGCTCAATGCCTCTGAACCTTCTGAGGAATTTAATGAACAGTCTACTAGGGAAGAAATAGGGGAGTGAGCTTCAGTTGATTTCTATCACCCTTCTTCAAGGGTGGCACAGTCAGTATTAACTCACCTATTGCCAGGTTGTGCATGCTTGAATGTCAGGCAGGGTCCCATGGGTAGCCCACGTCACTGCATCAGAAAAGCCCCGAAGCAGGACTAGAGAGAGGTCACGGTGCAGGCCAATGGCAGAGAAACTGGTCAAGGCCGACCTGTCTCCATGGTGGTGGGAGGAGGGGAAGGCAAGAGGATATGTGAAAATGGTGCCCTGCTACTGCTAATTCTGGGGTGCTTCTTCACCCTCTTGTGTTTTGTTTGTTTGTTTGTTTTTACTTAACGTTGCTGCTCTTGATAAAGAGTGTCTTCTTTAAACTCTCAGTTACCCCATTTGAGATGTCTGTTTTTTGTAACCCAGTCCGCTTCACTATGCTGTAGCTTGAAGCCTGCCATCAGAGATAATACTCTCCTCTCTTCAGCAGTCTCTCTCCAGACAGTAACACCTAATGGCTTTGCTCCCCTCTTACATTGGTTTGGATAGTGCCCCCCACCTTCCAAATTCATATCCTTCCTAGACCCCCAGAATGTGACCTTCTTTGGAAGTAGGGTTATTGCAGATGTGATTAATTAAGATGAGGTCAGACTGGAGTAGGTTGAGGCTTTACTCCAATATGACCAGTGAGCTTATAAGAAGATGGGAAGAGACACAGAGACAGAGGTATATGGGAAATAACCTATGAAGGTGAAGGCAGAGATTGGAGAGATGTGTCTACAAGCCAAGGGAAACCAAAGATTGCCAACAATCACCAGAAGCTAAGAGACAGGCATGGAACAGATTGTCTCTCAAAACACTTAGGGAGAATGAGCCCTCCAACACCTTGATCTCAGATTTCTAGCCTCCTCCAGAGCCGTAAAAGAATGTTTTCCTGTTATTTAGGCCACCCAGTTTGTGGTAATTTGTTATGATGGCCCCAAAAAACGAAGGTACCTCTCCATCAAGCCTCTCCTTCAAAGTCACACAGAGGTCTACAAAGACTCATGTTTTATTTTCTCTTAATCCATCAAAACTTATCTGTCCTGAGTTTATCATTCAAGGTCACAGCCATTACCAGCTAGGAGTAGGTGAGGAGACTGAGGTTCCCTGCCAGTGCTTTAATCACTAGCTAACACGATACCCAACAACTCAGCACTCCCTTCCTGTTAAAATCTCCTGTCTGCTTAAGAAAGTGCTTTAAGGTCTAGCTGGTTTGGCTCATTGGTTGGACTATCAGCCTGCTAATTGAAGGGTCCTGGGTTTGATTCGGGTCAAGGGCATGTACCTTAGTTGCAGTCTTGATCTCCAGTCCCAGTTGGGGGAAGTGTGGGAGGCAGCCAATCAATGCATCTCTCTCACACATGGATGTCTCGCTCTCTCTCTCTCTCTCTCTCTCTCGCTCTCTATCTATCTCTTTCCCCCCTCCCCTCTACTCTGTCTAAAAATCAATGAAAAAAATAGCCTCGGGTGAAGATTAACAAATATATATAGGGCTTTAAAAACCTTTAACAGCCAATTAGTGGAGAGTGATTTGGGCTACTCCTCAGACCATACTCTGCGGGATACAAGCTGCCATTGCTCTACCAGCTTGAGTGAGAGGCTCAAACTAGCATAGAGACATTCTAAAAATGCCTGCCACCTGTTAGTTATCCTAACGGTAACCACACAGAAATTGGGACTACCTCAGCACAGTCCACTGAGGAATAAACCTGTGGATCAGCCAGGGTGGGAAATAGACACCTCTGTGGATAACCATTTTTCCAGAAGCACAATCATCTCTTGATATGCACTTGCTCATCATCCCCTACCTGTTCTCCTCCCTCACATTTTCTTGAACCCCATTTTGGTACACAATTAACTCTACCCCAAGAAGAAAAGGTCAAGAGGAAGAATATGCAACTCACTTCTCTTGGATTTGTTGCTTAGATGTAGTTCTTTAAATGAAATACTGGTCAAAAGGGGAATTTTGCATGCTAAGTGTTTTGTTTTGTTTTCCTTGTTAGTGTTTGCATGTGACAGAGAGTGGAGACTTAAGTGTGGACTTCAGAGAGAAACAAACCCAGTCTGTCTCCAGTCCTCTCACCAACTGGTGACCTAGAGAACAAGAATCAGTGTTCTGGAGCCTCCATCTTCTCACCCGTGACCCGGGGAGAAATGCTTCCTCATAATGTGGTGGTGAGGATTAAACAAGTGGCGTGCTGTCTTTCCTACCTAGCCATGCTGCTGGTGGTTTAGACTCCGTGCCCCAAGACCGGTCTTCTTTTTGGTAGGCATTTTTAGCTCAACAAAATCTTACTTTAAAAAATACTTTAGTTGTGGAAGTTAAAGATTTTTAGTTTAACAATTGACTGCTACCTATACTAAGAAATATATTCGATGTCCAGAACACCACACACACACACACACCTGAAACAAAAATTTCACAAAACTCACTTTGTGTTATGCAATCTGATATCTATTTCATGAAAGAAAACATGCTAGCCATGACCCACTAATTGACTTCATGACCCACTGATGAGTGGTGACCTACATTTTTAAAAACACCATTTTAGACTGAGGACAAAAGCTCCCATTCTCGAGATTAAGTTGTAGAAGATTGTCCCTAAGTCTGTTTATAAGTAGAAAGCATGTGATCCTTGCTGATTACATTGCCCAGGACTCTTGTCAGTTTCTTATCTGATAGATTTTTGTTCTCTAGAATCCTTTTCACTGTTTTAAGATTCATGCCATCTGCACTTGCTGCAAATTTTTCCTAGTTTCAGTTTGTTATATTATCTCACATTTTGGTCACCTTGTAATCTTAAAAGGCTTCTTACTCTCTGCTCTCACTTACCTGATTAATAGTGCCCGTGTTTATGAACAGACTATCAACACAGGAACGGACAGGAAGCTAATGAGACTCAAGTCTTTTGGGTTCATTGTCTTGAGAAGTCAACAAATCAAGTCACAGACAAGAGAGAGGTAAGCAAAGGAAAGGAAGTTTGTTACAGCAAAAGTAACAAAGCTCTTGGACGTGAGAGAGGGGTCCCGAAAAGGGTTTCCGAAGAAGATCACTAGTCCACGGGTTTTTGTTTTTCTGCTTTTGCCCTCTGTTGGCTCTTTTAAAAAATTACCAGCCAATCTCCTTTTGCCCTCATCTTCCTGCTTTTAGTTCCTGCTCTTGGGTTCCGGGGGAAGGGAAGCTCTATTGTTGACTGATGCATTCCACCTATCTTGTTCATATCCTGACCATCTGGTTGATTTTTTTCTCCTTATCTACCATCTTCCCTCGTCAGGCCTTTACCCTAAACAGCCTGATCCCATCTAACTCCTGACTAAAGCTTCAGGGCAAAGAGAAATGACCACTTGGCTTTCACCATCTGTTGTTACTAGTATACAGGTTTGAAAGTGAAGGTGCCTCTTCTAATCTTTGACATCTTTGGTGGGTTTTGTCCTCATTTTTATTATAGCCCCTTGGCCTGAAGAGTTGTCACAAAGGGGCTTGAACATTGTTGATGAAGCCACCCAAGCACCGGAGGCCATTTTGCTAAAGTGAGGAAAACTTCCTCCATCCTACCACTGCCCACAACTTCCTGGATAATCCCAAAGAAATACAGCTCTGAGCTCCCAGTGGCTCAGACATTTTGTGGGGGATCAATGGTCTATTCTTGCTAATCAAGCAAAAGAAAAATTGCAGGCCAGTAAGCTTAAATAATGTGTCCCTGTCACATCACAAATAAATTGTAAAGTTAGAAACCAAACTCACATTTCTGAACTTCCCGTGCACTTTCCCATATGTTATAAAGGGTCTTCATCTTTTCTCAAGATGGCCAAGGGCAGGCCATATCTTCAAATAAAATCTACTCAGAAATTCTTATGATTCTCTGAAGACACCCAAGTCCTAATTTTGCTCTAAATATTGACAAAGTTGTGATTTGTTCTTTTTTCCCTCATAATTATCTTGGCATATCTAGCAGCCCCTCTCATTCACCCCTCCTCCACCATCATAGCTCACATTCCTCACATTTGAAAGGAGGAAACTGAGCTTAGAGCTCTCTGGTGGAGCCCAAAACAAAACAAAACACTACTGATTTCCTTCAAGACTAAAATTCTCACATTTCATACTTTAAATCATTCTGAAATGAGGATTTGTGTCCTTAATGTGGTTTGCTTTTTTTGCTCAAAAAAAATTAAAAATTTTAAATTGATGGTGCTTTGTAAAATATGTAGCATCTTAAAACTTATTTATATTAATTTTACATAAGTGTCCATAATGCAAACAGGTCTAAACTTACAACTTTTTATGAATTTTCTAGCATTTCAAGAATTACATTAGAAGCAGATCTCAAATCTTAACTAACTTGTTTAAGGTAGGATTGTAGACTTTTCCCTTAGGATTAAGGCTCTGTCAAGACTGGCTGATAATTGAGCCTCTCTCTCTTACCTTCTCTCTGCTCTTCCTGGTTCTCACTTAAGCATCTCACATTCCACATAATTCTACATAAATGGTATTGACCAGTTAGCATCCTGACCTCTTGTCTTCAGAGGTCAGGAGGTGTGCACAGTGAGTCTGAAGTCAATGCTTCACGGAACTGGCTGCTGTTGGGGGAACAGGAGTTAAGGGGTTTCCCTATAATTTGCACCCTGAGTGCACCATGTAATTCTTTTGGAAAGCCCCTCTTAGGAGTATTTTAGCCTTTAAAAACAAAGGTTTTTGCTGCTGCACTGATATAGAACCTTGATATTTCAGATCTGAAAGGAACAAAACTCAATGACCCAGGAAAAAACAATGGTGGGAAACTAAGTAAACCAAGTCTAGTGTAAAAAGAGATGAAGAAATCTTTTTTGTGTGTGAAAGACATAAGAATTTTAATGACAAGCAGGAGTAAGATTGAGCAAAAATAAGAGATTTAAAAAAAAAACTTGGCAAGGTCTCCTCAGACAGCTTACATTAGCCAACAACTTATTTCTGGTCTGTGAAATTATTGGTTTTATTCAAGAGGGGGTTTGTCATTAAGAAGTCTAAAATTACTTGTTAATAAGGCTAAAAATGATCAACTAATATAAATTAATATAAATAAATTTTAAGATGCTACATATATTACAAAGCACCAAAAATGATCAACTAATAGCATACATTTATTATCCATTAAAATATTATCAGTGCTTATTCCTACTAAGCCTACATATGACTTCTTGGGATATGGCATTTATGGTTAGCTAATTGTTTACACTGCTACATTTTTTTCAGTTACATGTAATAGGGAACCTAAATACAGTAGCTAGAACAAATATGAGCTTACTTATTCTTATGTAACAGAAAGTTCCTGGGTGGTTGCTGGAGTTGTTTTAATTTCAGGGCCAGTGTTTCACATGCCCAGTTTACCCTCATGATTACAAGATGGCTGCTGAAGCTCCAACTCTCAGGTCTGCACTCAAAGAAAAAGGGAAAATATATGTCCCTTTAAATTATGCAAGCAGTTTTCCCAAAATTCCCAACATATTTTTACTTATTATCTCATTGGCAAGAACTGTGTCACTTGGCCATTTCAAGGAAGTATGGACTTTTGAGCGAGGCAATGAAGGGAAAAGAGCATTAGAGACAGATGATGGATAAGCCAACTTCTAATTTCTACCTGAGTTTTTATATGGATATTTCTGAAACATGGTAATGTGTAAACAATCCTGAGAAAGAACAAATTTGATAACTTTGAGTAAACTGACAGAGAAATTCCAATGTCACCTAGTCTTTTGGGGGTTTTTTCAGTCTTTTGTTTTTAATGAAGATGAGAAACCAAATGAAATCTTAAAAGCGGCTGCAATAAATGGAATAATAGATCTCCAGTTATATCCACCTCCTAACCCCCCAAACCTGTGATCTTCAGATGGAGAAATGGGGGGGAGGGGTCATGTGAATTCCCTGGGAGGGCCCTGTGTAATTACAAGGTTCCTTAGAAGAGGGAAATAGGAATGTCAAGTCACAGAAGAAGATGTGATTATGGAAGCGGTGGATAGAGAGATGGAGAGTTGAAGATGCTATACTGTTAGACTGGAAGATGGAGGAAGGGGCCGTGTGCTGGGGAATGCAGGCAGTCTCTAGAAGCTAGAAAGGACAAGAGAATGGATTCTCTCCTGGAGCCTCCAGGAAGAATGCAACCTTACTGACAACTTGATAAGATTTCTGACCTCCAGAACTAAATGATAATAAACTTGTATTGCCTTAAGCTACTAAATTCGTGGTAATTTGGTGCAGCAATAGGAAGAAATTAATACAGACTTTAGTACCTGGAAATGAGGTACTGATGTAACAAATACCTAAAAATGTGAAAGTGTCTTTGGAGTTCAACAGCAGCTGGAAGAATTTTTTTTTTTTTTTTTGCTACCTAGTAGAAATAAGCTTAGACTGCCTCAAATAGGCTGTTGGTAGAAATATGGATTTTGAGACTACCACTGAGAGTTTAGAAGGAAGTGAGGAACAGAGTAAAGAAAAGCTATATCATATTAGGAAGTGCCAAAATCATTATGAACAGCCTGTTGCTAGAACTCTGGATGTTAAAAGTGCAACTAGTGAAAGCTCAGAAGGAAATGAGGAACAGGTTGATTGTACCCTTTCCACAAAGCAGAACTTGTAAGTGAGGAGCATAACTTGTATTATATGCCTGTCCCACTATTGCACTGTGGGAGCAAATAACTTGTTTTCTAATTTTCTAGGTCCACAGAAGTAGAGAAATTTTGTAGCAGAATGGATCATACACAGAGTCTCACCCATTCCATGATATAGATGCTTTACATGATGAGATTGGGGCTTTTGAGCTAAGATTTAGATGAGATTTTTGGCTTCAAGGTGAGCAGTAGTAATAGGTTGAGACAATAGGTTGAAACGTTTAGGAATATTGGAATGGGATGAATGTATTTTGCATATGAATCAGACTTGAATCTTTGGGAGCCAGAAAATGGACTGTAGTAAACAGAATAATGCCCATTCCCTCTGCAAAGATGACCATATTCTAATCCTAGAGCCAATAAATATGTTGCCTTAAAAAGGTAAAGGGGTTTTGCAGGTATAATTAAGTTAAGGTTCTCCTAAATTATCTGGATAGGCTCAATGTATAACAAGTTTCCTTGATAAGAGAAAGAGGGGGACTGGGAAGTCAGAGCCACAGAAAGATATGTGATGATGAAAAGAAGAACAAAGAGAAGAAAGGGATTTGAAGGTGCTACACTGCTGGCTTTGAAAATGGAAGGACAGCCCATGAGCCAATGAAGGCTGCAGCCTCTAGAACAGTGGTTCTCAACCTTCCTAATGCCACGACCCTTTATTACAGTTCCTCATGTTGTGGTGACCCCCAATTTCATTGTTACAAATTGAACATAATTAAAGCAGAGTGATTAATCACAAAAACAATATGTAATTATATATGTGTTTTCCGATGGTCTTAGGCGACCCCTGTGAAAGGGT
>NW_006300032.1:2777649-2796881 GCF_000327345.1 Myotis davidii | reverse complement strand
GTTTTCTTAATATTATGTTGCCTTTTGATACTTTTATCTATCACAAACACTTCTGAGAAATGTAGTACCTAAGTCACAATATGATAAAATGGACTATGACTTTTTAAAAAGCCTTCAACATTTATTTATTCATTTATTTATTTGTTCATTCATTCATTCAGGAAATATGATCTAGAGCTTACGTTCTCCTGAAGGAGAACTGTGGTGTGGTCTATTCTATGATGACAATGTGAAATCATGTACTTGAGACTTCAGTTCAGGAATTTTTTAGGGATAACAGCAGTAAGATTTACTCAGATGTCCCATATTTGTTTAGTATTAACAGACATGTAACAGTTTTTCCAATAAGAAGGAAGATATGAGATCCTATATAATAAAAGGCTAATATGCAAATCAACCAAATGGTGGAACGACCAGAACAACCAGTCAACCTGTTGCTATGAGGTGCACAGACCTCCTCTTGGTCCCTCCCGCTGGCTGGCAGGCTCTGATCGCCCGATGGTGAATGGGGAACCGGGGGTGGGTGGTGGCAGGGGGTGGGGCTGGCTACCAGCAGCTGGGGAAGATGGCCCTGATGACAGGCAGGCCTAGGGGCTGTACCCATAAGTGCACCAGGCCTCTAGTATATTATAAAATACTTACCACAATAAGATTTGCTAACTCATCTATCACCTCACATTATTACAATTTGTGTGTGTGTGTGGTGAGAACATTTAAGATCTCTCTTAGCAACTTTTAAGTATATAATACAATATTGTTAATTATATTCATTTTAAAACTGGAAGTTTGTACCCTTTGACCAACAACTCCCCATTTTCTCCCACCCACCAGCCCTTGGCAACCACCATTCTGTTCTCTGTGTCTATGAGCTTGTCAGCACAAGTTTTCCGTGGTCCACCTTTTGAGAGTTGCTGAATTTCCACATACTTTTTCTCGCCTCCTCCTACTTCACATTAAGCCTGGAATGTGAGACTGAGGGAGATACAGCTCAAAGCAAGCCCTTTGTATATGGGAATGTTTCCTTTATCAAATACCCTTTAGAGTCCCATTGTGTGTAATTCAGAGGGAAATACTTCCTTTTATTCACTTGCTTCAAATGAGATAAAAAGGGAAGCACATTAAGCCCTGGCTTGGAATCTAGCAGTGAGGCTATGCCATTGTGATTTCCATGTAAGAGAAGCAGCAATATAATAGCTTTCCACCCTCCCACCTTTGTCTATCCCTGCAGCTGGACTCCAAGGCAAAACTAGCCTGAATTCACTGGTGATAAAGGTGCTTAAAGAGAAGTTGTCTAAGATAATAAAGCTAAGATGCCTTAAACACTTATGTGTCAATGTTCTGTATGCCTGTTAATTTATTGCATCCTCACAACTCTATGAAGCAAGTACTACTGTATTATTATCTCCATATAAAGGCACAGAAGAGGCACCGTGAGCTGGGGTCATGTGTCAACAAAGTAAAGAAGAGCCGGTATCAGCAGCAGTGGTCCTGACCACTGGCGTGGGGTGCATTCTTAGAGAATGAATACTGTGGCCGGTACAGGAAGAGGTCTCTGTTGTTCAGAGATAGGACAATGTTTGAAGAGGAAGAAGTAGGAATATTGATTTTAGCAAATTGGAGTTGACTACAGTGATGGAGAGACTGTGAGAAAGCAATCCTCTGGGTCTGGCAGGCAGGCAGGATTTGAGGATATCAAAGAGCTCATCAACAGAGAGCACACCTGACTGCCAGGTCAGGATCCAGGTTCTGGGGAAAGAATGTGAAAGCCCAACATCAATCCTGGTACTGAAATAAATCTGGGTTGTTAAGTTTCTGAATTCAACTAATTCCTAAGTGTGGGTTTTTCCACCGCACCACCAACCTGTTCTCTGATACCAGCTGGGTGTCCTATAATTCAACTCAATTCTGACACTATCTACCTAGGGTAGCATCAGGCCTCAAAGTTGATGGCTCAGTCCTACAAGACCCCCTCCCCCCAGTGACTCATTTCAGATGTCAATCACAAACCCAGGTTAGCACCCAGGCTTCTGACCAACTGGCTATACATTGGAGGTTCCAATGCCTCCAGCTTGGTCCTGGCCACTTGGAGCCCAACTAAGCCTGTATCTACCTTCCTGGTCCAGTTGTGGTCAGATGGCCCAGTTATCTGCCAGGAAGCGAAGGAGAAGCAAGGCTGATATATGAAAAATGTCCATAGATAAAGAGAGCATGAAAGCAGGGAGACCAGTTAGGAAGCTGTTGGAGCAGTTCAGATGAGAGACAATGATTTCTCAGACTAGCCTTGTAGCAGTAAAGAGAGTGAGATGTGGTTGGATTAGAAATATATTTCAGAAGTAGAGATGATAGGACTTCCCAAAGAATGGATGTCAAGGAAAGATTAGGGCTGATCCCCAGATATTTAACTCAAGCCACAGACTGAACAGTAATGCCATTGCTAAGATAGTGAAAAGGAGGGGAGGGAAGGTTGGTGTCAGAGATCTCAGTGGAGATGCCAAGCAGACATTTGGACATACAATCTGGAAATCAGGACCACTGCTGGAAGATAATGTTTGTTTAAACTGTAATATAAACTTACATTATGCAAAATGTCCAATTCAGTTTTACCAAACTGAAAAAGCACAAAGTTTAACCCTATTAACAGGTGATATTCGCTGTTGGTTTTCCATGAAATTAGATCTTTTTATTTAAGTGAGTCTTAAGCTACCTTTCTTGACACACAGGTTTGGCTCAGTAAAAACTATAATTTATCTTTGGTCATCAAAATCTGGTAAAAGTGATGATTCAATTGCAATATCAGAAACAGTTTCCATATCAACAAAATTCTTACAATATGGAGTCATTGATTCTAGATAAAATCCTGGTTCACTGGTTCATATCTTATGATGGGTGGAGTCAAAATCCTTTTTCCTGAAAAAAAAAAGAGAAGAAAAGAAAAAAAGAAAGAAAAAAAGAAAGAAAGGAAGGAAGGAAGGAAGGAAGGAAGGGAGGAAGGAAGGAAGGGAGGAAGGAAGGAAGGGAGGAAGGAAGGAAGGGAGGAAGGAAAGAAAGAAAATAAAGAGAGAGAGAGAGAGAGAGAAAGGAAGAATGGAAGAAAGAAAGAAAGAGAGGCACCCTCCAAACTGGTCTGATTTTGATTAAATTCCTCTATTCTGCTTGGAGGGGTCCTAAGCCTAACCCATTCCCATGATCTCAGAGTTACGGTATTAGGTGATAAACCCAGTTACTATGCTATGTACCCAAACCTTCAGTGGAAGTGAGCATTAGTCAGAGACTAGAATTACCCGACTCTGCTCAAACACCCAGTCACATTTGTCTGGAGAAAATCAATTATTTGTGACTCCTACTTATTAGATTTCTGCTCTATGCCAGGCTTATAAACTGTCTTATTTTAATCTTCACTATAAATTTGAGTTTCTTTATTTTAGAGATAAGAAAATTAAAACTCAAAGAGATTATTTGCCCATAAGTAGAACTTGGATTTATACACACAACTGTATCTATATCTAAATGTGGTTCTCTGCTTACTCTGTTATATTGTTCACACCAACAAGATAAGCACCATGAAGAATTAATGACAACAGAGCAAGCTGAAGATGTAAGGATATTTGAGCTTCAGAATCTTGGATCTTCAGGAGGTATCTGATGTAACAGGTTTAGAACACAGGATGCTTTCAACAATTATCCACAATTAACCTAAAATAGGAAGGCCATGAATCAGAAATTGAGAAACAGAGCTAAGGTGTTTTATCCACATAAATGGTGAAGCAGAAGAAGGAGGTCGAGAGAGAGAGAGAGAGAGAGAGAGAGAGAAGCATAAGGCAGACAAGCAGAGAGAAATTGTGTGGTAGGTAGGAGGCTGGCTCATCAATCACCCTTCCCCACCCTTCCCCCTTTCTTACCTCACTCACTCTAGTAGAGAATAGAAATTCTAAGCACCTGTACCCAGTCTCCTTTGTAGCCAAGAGGTCATATGACATACTTTGGGCCAATGAGAGGTACATGGAAGTCTGCTTTGTTGGGGGAGGGCATTTTGGGAAAGCTTTCCCTTTGTGATGGAAGGGTAGCTACAGGCACAGTTGCCCATTTTTGCTCTTCTTCCTCCATAACACCTTGAGCAACAGTCATCTGTAACCATGAAGCAGTAGGCACCAACACAGGGTCAATACACTGAGGGTGTGGAGTGGGAGAAAGGCTCAAGTGACAGACCCAGTGCCCTGCCCTTGCAACTGAGGCCTGTATAAAGTAGAGTATGTTTACATCGTTAGTGACTTTAGAGAAGTGTACTCGGAACCATGGGAATAAAACTGAGGATGAGCACACTCTCCAGGCAATCCTGGAGTTGTATCTATGACAGGAAGAGCCTTTCACTGCTGCTGGTATCCTGTGATGACCAGGTAGAAACAGTTGAGAGCTAAAAGGCATGAATAATAAATCAATTCAGAAGCAATCTCAATAGGAGCATTCTAAGATAATTAAAAGGAGAGCTAATTGCCCACCCAAGAAAATGAATCTGCTAGATTTTCCTTGCTGGTATAATAAATTACCAGTAAGACATACATAATTATTCTATAGATGTTGCTTTACTATACTAGTAGTTATAGTCCGAAAAGAACTTAAAGAAACCAAGTCTAAAAAGAAACAAAAAACCAAGTCTATGGGAAAGGCAGTTAAAATGTAATGGCAAAAGCAGAGAGCTTTATTACAGGAACTCAGCCTATGAACAGGGGCTCAGATTTGAATCACCTCAGCCTGTACAATCAGGTCCTAAGACCCAATTGGGTTAAGGAGTCAACAAACCTAGAATGTGCAACCTCAGCCGACCTGAAAATTTTTTACACTTGGGATGGCACAATTGCTGAAATCCTAGGAAGGTAGACGTCCTGAAAACCTAGGAAAATGGAAAATAAGATTAAGAAGAAAAATCATATTCATTGTATATTTTTAACCTGAAATGATGAGAAGGTTATTAAACAGTTTTGTAACCATAGTGACATTTTATGTTGGTTTGTTTGCTTCTTAAGGTGCTAAAAATTATTTGCTTCCTGTGTCTGCTGTAGCAAATTACCACAAATTTGGTAGCTTAAAAAACAACAGAAATGTATTCTCTCACAGTTCTGGAGGAGGGCAGAAGTCCAATATCAAGGCTACCCTGCCTTCAGAAACTTTAGGACAGAATCTATCTTTTGCCTCTTCCAGCTTCTAGGGGCTGCCAGCATTCCTTGACTTATGGCAACATCACTCCAGTCTTTGTCTCTGTATTTACATAGGTTCTTCCTCGTCTGTGTGTCTGTCTAATCTCCTTCTGTCTTTCTCTTATAAGGACAACTGTGACCGGACTTAAAGCCCTGCCATATGACCCAGGATAAGCTCCCCAGGTTAAATTAAGTTCCTTAATCACATCTGCAAACTGAGAGTGACATGTTCTTTCCTTACAAGGTAACGTTTGCAGGTCCTAGGAATTAGAACCTGTTATTTTGGGGTGGCCATAATTCAGCCTGGAATAGGGAGTTACTAAGAAAATATGATCTACTTGACCTGTAATTTTAATTTACCATTTAGATATGTTTAAATTTACAACTAATATGCCAAGTTTAGGGAATCAAATTTTTATTTGGATAAGTATATGAGTATTTAAAGGAATGTTGCTTGTTTTTAAAAGTCAATTTTAAAATAAATTTGATATATTCATAAATTAGACTTTCAACAAAATACAAATAGTATTGAATAATCTTCACACAAAAGACTCTTGGATTTAACATTTTTATTTTTATTTTTTGTTAATCCTCACTCGAGGGTATTTTTCCATTGATTTTTAGAGAGAGGGGGAAAGACAGAGAAATGTTGATGTGAGAGAAACACACCAGTTGGTTGCCTCCTGCATGAGCCCTGACCAGGGCCCCGGCAGGGGAGGATCCTGCAACCTAGGGATGTGCCCTTGACTGGAATCAAACCCAAGACCCTTTGGTCCACATGCTGATGTTCTATCCATTGAGCAAAACTGGCTAGGGCTATAATATATTTTTACTTGCTGTCTCTCTTGGTTTACAATGTGTATGTTTCAGTAATTCTTGGCAGACTATTTCCCATTCCTACTGTAAAAGATGAGGGAATCAGAAATCTGAAAAAAGCAAATTTATATGTGCACACCCACCTGCATGTCCCTTAATGACAAGAGCAGGGCAAGCAAGATCAGGCACCCACACTGGGTCATTCATAGGAGTGGGCAGTGGCCCAACTGCAAATGCACCAATGAACTGGAAAGGGAAAAGGGGGCTAAGTATCATAATAATAAAAGGCTAAGAGACGTCACAGCAAAAACAACCAAACGACCAGACCAGTCACCATGAGGTGCATGGAGCACCTTTCGGGCCCTCCCCATGGCCCACAGGCTCCGATTGCAGCAAGGCTGGCAGCCAGTGGGTGGGCGGGGCAGCACATGGATGGGTGGGGCTTCCCATTTTCTCACACTGGTCCTCTAGTATATAAATTTGTGCAAGAGTAGGCTTTCACAGCCCTGGTGGATGCCTCGGTCCCACAGCTGCAGCCCCTGCTTCATCCGGAAGGTCATTTGGATGGCTGTTTGGTCGATTTGCATATTACCCTTTTATTATTATAGATATATTTTGGTCTTGTGCTTGTGGTTTTGGATCCTTTAAGCAATGGGTCACAGGGCTGCTACAGAATGCTTTGTTTTGTTTATTTTCATTTTCCGTGCTAGATGTGTTGTAGGTTTTGAACCTTTTTAAAGAAGGATGTTTGCCAAGATGTATTTTTTCCAGTGTTCTCTATTTCATGGAACACACAAATTCTGGAAAATAAAAACCAAAACAAGGCATCTTCCCCTTCCTTCAGCATAATCAGTTCCTAAAGCCATTACTTTCTTGGTTATTGGCACTTCTTTTTCTCCAAAAATCTGCCCCTCCCCCCTGGCACCCCCCCTTCCCCGCACCCTGCCACCTCAGAGATTTCTTCATGCCTGAGCACAGCCCGTCCCACCTCACAGGATTTGCATAAGTTGCATGATGTGGGGCACTCCTGGAAAGTGGTGATTGACCACAGCATCTCAAAGGCACTTGGAATGTTTCTCACCTTCCTCGCATGTTCCGCTTTTGGCTATTTTGTGTCTACTGAAACCACAGCCACCACTGAAGAACACTTTTCCTCTGGTCTTCTTTTAATTTGCTGTGCGGTCAACATGTTGAGCCAACACCTGATTGCATGCTACTTTCCTTTTTGAGAATTCTTGACTACAATGCACAGTATGAGTCACAGTAATTCAAGGCCATTATCTCCATTGGTTACACCACGCATTACAGACTATTACTAATTATGCCGTACACATATGGCTTTTGATCTTCAAGATATGTAAACAATAAGAACTCAGTCACCTTCCTTACCATGCAATCAGTTCAACATGCCTGGCCTCATTTTTTGTGTCTTGTTTTTGTTTGTTTGTTTGTTTTTTGCAACTGAGGAAATTGGAGGAAGGTAGCTTAGGTAATATACCCTGGGTCACAGAGAGGCATCTGTGTCAGAGAATAAATATGCTCATTAATGATGACTAAATAAAGTACAAATCACTTCAACCTAGAAGCACTTTAATAGTGCCAAATTAGAATAGGTTTGAGTTACTAGAACAGCATTTTCTGAAAACTGTGAAAGTTTCCTTGGACACCTTCCATTTGAATACAAATTAGTCCCAACCCAATTAAATCTTTGAGAAGAGATGAAGTTATGGGAGGCCTACATGGCTCCCCTTTTTAGCGATGTATTGATGGATTGGAGACAAAAAGTAGGTAGTCAAGAGCATTCCATAAATTGAGGGAAATGAGAGGGGAGATTAGTAATGACCTAGACAATTTTAACAGGGAAGGTGATAAGGTTTACTTCTCCTCTCCTAGTACTATGTATGCTCTCTAATGTGGAGTCTTCTAGTTTCTTTCAATGACTGTAGAATATTGGAGAGGATGTGGATAAATAGCACATATTTGGAAGCCTACAGGGAATTCCAAGTTCTTGGTTGAAGATACATTTTACACACACCTTGACCTGCTGAGTCACTCCAGTGCCTGGGCTTTGTGGGTGTTTGTTTTCCGTCTGACTGTGGGCTTCCTCTGTGGAAATTTCTGTTTGTGCTATTGAGAATGGTATATATGAAATCTCAAAAGTCAAAGGAAAGGTGAGTGACTAACTTGAAATTCCTTGAAGTGAAAATGGGGAAATTTCACAAAGGTCCCACCAGGCGTGGAAAATAATGAGTCTGAAAGTTTTGGGAACTGATCACATAAGCACACAAAATCAACGAACAGCTAGAGTGGGAAAATTTATTCCCCAGGGAGTCCCGATGGCAGCTATGCTGAGTCATCCCAAAGCCTGCATCACCAATAAATCCCCCAAGCTGGACCTCTGTTACCCCAGAAAACATGACAAAACTCACACAGAAATCCTCACTGTGTCTGGAAAAAATCACATTGTTCAATCAGATTAAAATTTAAAATACATATGCGGTTGGATATACATACACAATATAGCTCTCCATGTGAAATATAAAGAACATCGACTTAAGAACCAGAACACTTGAATTGAGAACAATCTCTACCTCTGAGGCAGACTAGTAAGAAGCTAGAGAAATTCCTTGGCAGTTGGAATAAGGGAAACTGAAACAAAATAATTAAACAAAGCCAAACAATTTGAGCAATTTACAGCCACAAGGTTTTATCTTCCTTAACCAAGGACACTTAGGAGCAAATGGTTTACACATTCCAGACCATCCCAGGGCAGACCTGCATTGGTCCCCATTCCTCTTCAATGACATTCTTTAAAAATGAAACCAACCAGAAAATAACCCTGATCTCCCCATATGCATATTTTGACAAATCAACATATCCACCAGAAAAACTAATGAACCTCCTCTAGGATTTCCACCAAGAGCCTCAAGACAATGGACTCACTACATTCTTGCTAGACCCACATGCACACCTGGCATCTCTGCTCTCTTTCTCTGAAACTCTAAGGATCCCCAGGAGACTTAAAACCAGGAGAGCAGCAGGTAGTGGCAGCTTATCTTGAGCGTAACCCTGAACTAGTCTCCAGGGTGCCCTATTTCTCTGACCTTCCAGTGAGCTAACAGCACCAGCTCCCAGGCTCTTTCCTATTGCTTCTTCTGTCCTAAGCCCTTCCTTTGTTTTACTCTCCCCAGCTGTAATAAACATATGTTCAAAATCACCTGGGCTTGTATTGTAAAATCTTTTCTGCATTAAGTAAGGAACCCACACACTATCCGCCAACTCAAGGCAGACCTGTTCTGGGCCCAGTCTCTGTCTTGTAATACCTCTGTTCTCCTGGAAAATCTTTGGTTCTTTGAACTTCAGTTTCCTATTTATAATATGGAATAACTAGAGACCTGGTGCATGAAATTCGTGCACGGGTAGGATCCCCAGGCCTGGCTGGCAATCAGGGCCACTCGGGGCCTTCTGGCTGCTGGCTGGGGCCTTCCTCCATTTCACGTCGCCCTTGGTGGTCAGCGCATGTCATAGCCAGCGGCAGAGCTCATGGTCGGTCAAACTCCTGAGGGGACAATTTGCATATTAGCCTTTTATTACATGCGATAATGCTTTTCTTACCTAAAATGTTATGAAGCTCAAATGAGGAAATAAAGGTGAAGGCACTTTGCCAACTAAATAATTATTCAAATATAACTTATTATTACTTCCATCATTATAAGCAAATTGTATAATTGGAAAACCTCTATATTCTCTGATGCTAGGGTTATACCTACAAAACACATGCAAACCAAGACTAATTCTAGAGCTGTAGGCACAAGAGTGGGAGTGGGGGTTCTCCCTTATTTTATTTTATTTTATTTTCAGACCAACTTAAAATAAGTTAGGAGTCACACATAGGTGATTATCCACTTATCCTCAACTTATTCCACCAGAGATTTCTCTGGGTTAATAATGTCTTTACTAAAGTGAAGATACAGTTTTGATAACTGAAGTGATTAGGAGTGCGGACTTAGGCGCCATACGACCTAAGTTCAAATTCTGGTTTGGCCACTTTACTATCTGTTCAACCTTGAGAAAATTTCTTGATCTCTTTGAGTCTCCTTTTCCCCATTCGTGAAATAGAGATGATAACTGTTTCTACATAGAAAATTCTCAGTAAATGTTACTAAATCGTAGTTTGAATGACTTCAATCAATGAAGAAGAGCAGTACATAAGAAATAGTTCCCTTCTTTATATCCTTTGAATAAGTCAACTTGCTCCAGAGCAACTTGCTCAGCTGTTAGTCCACACAGTGCCCCCATGCACAGCAGGGAAAGGCACTCAATCCTCAGGACACTACCACCCTCAGTGGAAAAAAAGTCTCTAATGACAACTGCCACTGGTATCCCCACAGTGGTTCTCAACCTTCCTAATGCCGCGACCCTTTAATACAGTTCCTCATGTTGTGGTGACCCCCCATTTCATTGTTACAAATTGAACATAATTAAAGCATAGTGATTAATCACAAAACAATATGTAATTATATATGTGTTTTCCGATGGTCTTAGGCAACCCCTGTGAAAGGGTCGCGACCCACAGGTTGAGAACCGCTGCCCCAGAACTTGGCAGTGAACAACCGGCTCATCCTTATGTGTCTCTGAAACTCACTCTCCTCTTGTGGAAAAAAAAAATCAGTTCTTGGGTTAGAACATGCTGTATCCTCTCATAATCCTAAAGAAGTTGTGATTTTCTCTTTTCAGGTCTTTAGGTTGACTTCTGGGTCCGGTACCTCATTCTAGCCAAGGACCCTCTTTTGGGCCAATGAGAGACAGTGTAATCTCAGGTTCCTGGGGACTGGGAAAAACAACAGAGAATTTTTCAAACAGAGTAAGTGAGGTTTGCATGTTCTGGCGAGGTCAGCACCCTTCCCACAACCTCCCCCCATAGAGAACCCAGCTAGCAAGACAAGGAGTAGATTCTGAGCCTTCCTGACAGTTCAGGAAACAAACAAAGCCTTCAAATGCCTTTGCTTGCCTCTCATCTTCACTAGCTAATGCAAAATAATAATAATAATAACTATTTGTTACATTGTTGAAGAACATGATGTCTGAAGAAAGAAAAAGTATTGAACCCAGCCAGCACGGCTCAGTGGTTGAGCATCTACCTATGAACCAGGTCAGGATTCGATTCCTGGTCAGGGCACATGCCCAGATTGTGAGCTCGATCCCCAGTACCGGCATGCAGGAAACAGCTGATCAATGGTTCATTGATGTTTCTATTTCTGTCTCCATCTTCCTTCCTCTAAAATCAATAAAAATATATTAAAAAAAATAAAAAGTAGGGGAAGTTAATATTAATGGTGTGGACAAACAAGGGGGACTGTGGAAAGTAATCTCAGAGGGTGATCTGATCATAAATTCCTAACTGGGAAGCTCATGGTGGGTAGTTACGCCCCAGGCATATGCAGTAACTTCTTCAGTAAAAGGTTTATAATTGCCCTATGTAAGCCCTGTCCATTGTTTCTGTGCATGCACACACCTTTAAAATGACTTCTTTAAGACCTCTCCTTCATGTAATCTTCCCTCCTTCATCTCAAATGCATAAAAGACATTGCAAAACAATCATTCTCCAGAGCTTTTGAGATCTTGCTCCCTGGCATATGCCAATATTTTGGCTCAAATAAACTCTTATAAAAACTCCCTACAGATTTGGATGTTTCTTATGGCAACAGTGGTAACTAGGATGGTAAGAGCAGGTTGTAAGCAGCTGAGCCTGTTGCTCTCAGGGACCCAGTGTAGACAAGCACTTGGCACCACCAAGACTTCCTCCTCACTCCATCCAACCTCTCCTCACCATCTCTTCTCATCTGGTCACTTCTCCAGCCCTCTTTGATATATCCTGGCCCTTTCTATCCATGCCCCTTCTCCCATCACTACTGTAAAGGTTCTGCTTCGTCTCACAAATAACTACCTATGATGGAGCCACCTGCTTTGCTCTTAAGCCACTGTAGTGAGCCCATGGTTAACCCTATCATATACCTCTGGGACTGGGGTAGCAGTTAAGCCTTAGTCCAGCAAAAAAAGAAACCAAGAAGTTCCCTTCTCACAGGACCTGTAATTTGACCTCCTTCTCAGAACAGAGATAAGAGGGATGTGGTTTCTACTTACTGGCCTAAAAGCCCATTATACAGTCATTTTACAGAGGCCCAAACATGGAAGCCCCAGAAAGACTGAATGTTTTATGAGAAATTTTATAAGGAGAATCTCCCAGCATGTCTCAAAACCCAGAGACAATTAAACTACACCTGAGTGTCAAAACTGCCAGGAATTTCCCGAGACCTATCAAAGAGATCTATCAACATCAATCACCCTGGGAAGACTGAGTATGCAATGAAGATAATACCTTAGACAAGCGGAGTGCTTTGGTTTACAAAGGACTTTCATTTTTACAATCTTTTTTTGATCTACATAACCTAAGGAGGTAGTCAGGCCATATATCATTATAATTCCTATTTTAAAGATGACAAAAGGAATGCTTCAAGAAGCAAAGTGACTTCTAAAATCACACAGCTGCTAAGTGGAGAATGGGGTAGACTTAGCTTGACTTCTAATCTATTCTTTCTGAAAAGAGCTGGAATTTGAGTGTGGTTGGTAAACAGAGCAGGAAGCAGCTGTCAACAGCTTTGTCTATTTGCTGCAGCAGTTACTTTTGGGGCACCAAACACCTATTAGACCCCTCTGTTTACACAGGTACATCAGCTCTAGGCCCCCACAATGAGGCTTCCTGGCTGTTTGTCTATAAACTACTCTCTGAGGGGCGGATCGCAGATGCCCAGGGGCTTTCTCACCTTCAGTCTCTCCTCTAAGTCATTGCATTCATCACCACTGTTGCTACAAAGCTATCTGCGAAGGTAACACATGACCCACTGTCATTCCTTCCTGAGTCACCAACCGTGTACTCAGTACCTGCTCTGTGCCAGGTTCTTTGCTAGGCACCTGGAACACATGACTTCATCAGGTGAAGTCATGAGCTAAGTGAAAGGATGGAAAGATGCAAACAAGCAAGTCCAGAATTGTGTACAAAGAACAGAGGAGGGAGGGATGGCAAAGGAGAACATCCGATCAAACACATGATCAACTTCCTAAACTGAGAGTAGGAAAGGAATAGTTTTATGCCTAGGATGGCCAACATCTCCACATTCCTGAAGGACATCTCAGAATGAGAGGTAGAGGTCTCTTCCAGAGGGATAGCAACATGCTGATAAGAGGCAGGTTCTAGGGTCTGACACACCTGAGTTTAAACCTGGGCTCTACAATGAACCCTCCCTCAGGTGGTTACAGTCCCTCTTTTTACCTGCATTTCCTGGTATGTACAAAACGGAGCAGCTGTAGTGCCTACAGCGTAGTCAGCTTTGAGGATTAACCCACTGGGCTTCATTTAATAAAGGGCTCCAACACTGGCACCCCCCTAACTCTGGGTCCTGAACAAGAAAATTCCTTTACCCCTCAAGGATCTCATCTATTAAAAGAATTAGAACAGCACCTCCTTCAGAGGGTTGTTGTAAGAATCGAATGGTGTAATGTGTGTAAAGTCCTTCATACTGGCCCTGGCACATGGTAAACGCTCACCAAATGCTGTGTACAAAACCATGTGGCTCCCATCGCAAGAGTGAAATTCTTCCTGGCAATGCTTTTAATTCCCTTTCAAACTGGAGTTCATGCTCCCCATGAGGGAACCAGGGCAAAACAGAGCTATTGTTACTGTCTTCAACTTTTCCTGGGTTGTGTAGGAGATGAAAATATGCTATCCCAAAATACGCCAGTTGAACATAATAATTATTTTGAGCTGGAGGCCACTGAGAAGAAGCAGACGCAAGGAAACCTGTCTGGCCTCCCCCTCTCTACCAGGAAGGACAGGATGATTCTTAATCACAGAAGACATCCCTGGGCTAATATGAGATGACACCAAAGGAATCTCTATAACAAACTTTACTGAAACAATCCTTATCTTCTATTAGCTTCCCCCACACATTTATTGTCCCACAGTTTGCCACCCCTAAAAGCCTAAACCCCTTTTATTTGTTTTATAACTTCTCTATAAAAATTATTCTCTATTAATATGCTTTATAAGCACCAGATCTAACCACCCCTTTGAGTTACTCATTACTGGGTTCTCCCACATGTTCTGCACCATGCATGTATTAATAAACTCTGGTTCTTTCTTGTTAATGTCATTTGTTAGTCAAATTTGTAGGGCTGTAAGCAGAAGAACTAGGAAGGTAGAGAAAAAAGGTTTATTTCCCTTCCCAGCTGACAAGTCATCCCAAACAACCCTAGTTCTAAACTATTGTCAGGAGACAGACAGTCCCCACACCTGACATGGTGCCGGTGCTGAAGGTCAGCAGCACTGTCCAGCTCCAGGGCTCACCTGGCCTGCTTGCTTCTACCTACCCCTCCTTTGGATTCAACATGAGGCTGTCTGAGGAGGAGCCTCTACCACAGTGGGCACTGATCTCATGAGGTATTGCTTAGAGTACAGCTGACCAAGAGCCAAAATAATTGACATTGTTACCGTCTCTATTATGCCTGTGATCAGCATGGATCCACAGTGTGGTGAAGATAACCTTGAAGCAAGCTTGATACTTATGAAAATAAGGACTGTGAAATTTAGAGTTGTTATATGAGTACTCATTCAGTGTTCTTAAATTTGTCTGGACAAGGGACAGACAACTAGAGACAGCCATCTCTACCACACAAAGCCGTGAGCTATAAAGACTGAGTACATATCAATAGAATTTAGATTGTGTCTCAAAAGGAAAACAATGTATGTTGACTGCTAAATGCTGGCATTGCATCCAAGAGGCAGAGCTCACCAAGGACAAGGCTGAGCTGACATTGTTTCATATTTGGTGCCATGGAACAGAGAGCTGAGGTCAAGGACCTGCAGAGTGCAATGCCCCAAATCCCGAGAGTATGTCATTGTCCAACTAGAGTATTCTTTTGGATCACAGAAATTCCCTCCTTTCTATCTTTATATTCCCAGTGTTTGGTTCAGAATGCATCCTCATAAATGATAGAGGATGATGACAGATATTCCATGTTTAAAATAAGAAATTTTTCAGAGTTAATGTTTTTGTATGGAGAGATGCATATATAGACATACTTGGGTATAATATGCACCTACATGCATGAACCTATGTGGATATAGTCAGTAAAAATGTAAATCTGCATTATCTTATGGAACAAAGATTGAACTGGTAGGTCTAGCATAAGCTAATGAGGAACTAGTACTCTTGTGTCTCTCTCTTTACCATTAATGGTAAGAACCATTAACCACTGACTTCCTCTGAGAATGAGTCCAACACATACATTCTAAATGAAGAAAGAGCCAAGCATTTACTTCCAGGATGACTAAGCACTTATGTGTGTGTGTAAAAGTTTATTTTATAAGGCCATGTAATTCATAGGAAATTATAGCTGGGTGAATACTGATTGTGCCACATTGAAGAATCATTTACTGTTTTAATTGTCCAATCCCCATTTTCATCGCCATTTTTCCATTTAAGGAGCTGCTTAACCTGCAAGTGTTGATGGAAATATCTAAGGAAGTAACATCATAGTTACTATCCAAAGCCAAAATCACCTATCCTATCCGCCACAATGTCTGTCTCCTTTGTGATAAAAGGGAAAACACAACGTCTGGAAACTAAAGCCTTCTCAACACATTGCATTTGAAGTCATACTTCATCTGAGTAGTTGAGACTTGATTGAAATTCCTACTTTTTGAGACTCTTATTTGCCTTGTGTGAGTCCATATTATACAGAATCCCTCTCATTTTCTGGCATTAGGGGGCAATTAGAAAAGTTCAAGAAAACTGAAATACTAAATTGGTGTCCTTTTCCTTTTTAATGAGAAGATAGAAACTGGGTTCTATAGAACAGTGAGGTAATGTTTATTCTTGGCAAATTTCCTAAACCTATTTCTAACATGTGATTTGGTAGCATATTTTTTAAAATGTAGTTATCCCAATGGGTTTCTAGAAGCATCAATATCCGCAAATAAATGAATAGACTTTTTAATGGTGGTTCAGAATGATTGCCTTTCATGCAAGATTGTTCATAAAGATATTGCATAATTCAGACTCGCAAGAGGTATCTTAGAGGGTGTCTCAACTGTCCTTGTTCAAGCAGTCTTCTCAATTATTTTCTGGTTTCCACGGTTACTCTCTCTTCCCTGGCTGTCTTTCTGTGATAATCTGTACTTTTGAAGACTTTAACCCCTTCCCCAACAATTTTTTTGTTAAAAATGTTTCTTTTTCAGACTAATTTTTTTATTTTGGTTCTATATAGTATTTTTGATGCTGGTTATGAAAACAGTTTGTATCTCGTCTTCCTATAAACCATATTTTTTTACCATATTTTCTTAGTATACTCGTCGACGACTGAAAAAGAACATTTTGTGAAAACGAGTATACACGTTTCTGCCGGGGAAGGTTAATACCCTATAACATAGTGATTTTATTTTGAAGCTATTACATCAGTGAGATCTTCATCCCCTTTTCCATACATCCTGTGTGTAATGGCCACTGTATCATTATAGTCTAAGGGGAAAGGGTGAGAGTGAGTGACAGTTCAGAAGGTCACAATGTTGGGGTAAGATCCATCAGACAGCAAAAGGATATGAAGTGCCTGCCCATTGGATCTTGGTGGGTGACAGGAAGAAGAAGAGAGACAGAGAAGAGCAGAAGGTCCAGACTTGTAAGATATCACTCTAATGGTGGAAATATGCATTTGGGTGTGGGAAAGATGGAGGTTATTCAGGGCCTAGCAGTTCGTCTGGGATTCAGTCACATCAGCATGGAGCAGCCATACCCCAGCATTGGGAGAGCGCAGTGGCTAGATAGAGGCACCTGAGGCAGCACTCAGGTTTCCCATGAACTGCACAGAACACACACTGTAACTAGAGATTTCAATGTGCCATGTTGAGAGACACCAAGAGAACGAAGACACAGTATATGCCCAGGTCCACAGTCTCCTGTGAGAGTTGTCAGGATGATGGCCAAATGACCACGCAGGCACCACATGACCCTTGGATCTTGTCTCCCTTCCACTGCCACAGGTCACACAAATTTCATCCCTCTCACATCAAGATGCCACCTTGAATGACTGAGCAGTTCTCTGAAATAGTCTAAATCAGAAGAGATAGCAAGGTCATAAACTGTCAAGCTTAGAGTCACTTTCCCCTTATGTTAAAAGATAATTTTAAAGAAGATAAAACCATGATTCTCATGTGTTAAATGTTAAATATTTTATTAATGCAAGTTACAAGGGAACCGTTAAGACTTTATAGTAAATTCAAAGGAGAAATCAAACACACACACACACACACACACACACACACACACACACACGTAGTCCAGCAGGAAGACTGAAATGAATCCCCCAAATTGGCCAATGCACACAGTGCAATAACTAACTACAGTTGCAAGGCACATTTGCATTACTATAGGTAATCTAGAACTTACAGACTGTAAAATAGCTCAAGGTCAATGGGAGGCAGAGATAACCCAGAAAGGTGTACTAGAGAGGGCAGTCATCTTTTTGCCCACTTATGTCTTTCACAATTTTCTTCAATATCTGCTAGCCAGGGCTGTTTACTCTTACAAAAGTTCAAATCTGTTATAGAAATTAAAGTTCCAAGTTCTTTGTATATTTTAGAAGCTATGAGTACATTTGCAACTTTCTATGAAGTCGCCTTCCAGGGACACTACTATCATCTGCCACGAACATCCATCGGACTGACCCCGCATTAGCTCTGTAGGACTAATGGTGTCTTACTGAGCCAAAGACTCTCAGAGCCTGAAGTGTTCCTGTGAAGGGCCCTTTAAGCCAGTGCTGCCAGGGTCTGAACTTTGACAAAGTAAGAAGAACCCTTCTCTCCAACTTGAGTGCCAGCCTTGAGTACATGAGGAGACACAGAACCGTGCTCCACTGGCAGGCATCATCTCAGAGAACTGTGCTTTAGCTTTCCGTTGGAGCCCCTCTTTCTAGGATTCCTATTAAGATCATGCAAGTCAGTTCAAAGGGTTATCTGAGATACAGGAAATTATAATTAGAGCCATCCTTTCATTCTTTGGCAATTTTAAAAAGCCTGTTTGCGACACTATTTCATCCATCAATCTGTCCACCCATCCAACCTTCCAGTCTCACAGAGCAGGCCAGACACTGGGCTGGGCTTATAAAAAATTAGTAGAAGCTTCCTAAATCCTATCAAATGAGTTCTTTCCACCAAGTTCTGTCTCCTGATCTGGGGTAATTAACAGAGTGTCTCAGGGAAGGAACAAGGTGCATGAGCCAAAGAAACCCCAACTTAGTAGCTCTCTCTCTCTCTCTCTCTCTCTCTCTCTCTCTCTCTCTCTCTCTCTCTTCTAGCAAATTCTTACCATCTGCAAAATATGAGGGTGTAACTCTCACCACCTGTAACCTTCTAAGGGCCACCGTGCAGCTTGGTCTCAGGTTCAGGCCAATTACTGGTAACATGTACTCTCTTCCTCATATTCTTATTTTACTTCCACATCAGTAATTCATGCAAAATGTTACATTTTCAATCCTTTCTGATGGGCTTACTAGCATGATAGTATCATTTATCATATTATAACTAATATAATTAAGCCATAATCCCATTAATTGATATATAGCCTAATTAATGACTGCTTTGGGCTCGAAGTATTTCTTCTTTCACTAATCATGAATGATTTCATCATTTCTTAATTTTTTTTATCACTTTCTTCTCAACTCCCGACTGCCCACTGGATTTTCTAATTTGTGATTTATAACTGGGGTTTCTTATATTATAAAATCCAAATTCATCAGCCTCTCCCAGAATCTAGTTTTTTTATTTTTTATTTCCAAGCATCATCTTTGTGACCTATAAGGTATTCCAGCTTCCCAGTTTGTTCATAATCTGGACCCTTTCCAGCTTTCCACTGTTCCACAAACATTGTTTTTGTCAAGCTGGTGCTGAGGCCAGAAATATAAAGAAGAGGGAATGCCCTCCAGAAGCTCAAAGCTACTGGATGGGAATAAAAAAGACACAAGATGTTTAATTCAACACATGGAATAACTTACTTAAAAAAAATTTTAAATTCCTCATTGAGGATATGTTTTTATTGATTTTAGAGACAGAGGAAGTGGGGAGAGGGACAGGGAGGAAGGGGGGAGGGGAGGAGGTGGGAAAGTAGGGGAGGG
>NW_006300032.1:2767846-2777614 GCF_000327345.1 Myotis davidii | reverse complement strand
AAAGAAAGAAAGAAAGAAAGAAAGAAAGAAAGAAAGAAAGAAAGAAAGAAGAAAGAAGAGAAGAAGAGAAAAAAGAAAAGAAAAGAAAAAAGAAAAGAAAAGACCAATGAGAGAGAGAAGCATCGATAGGTTACCCCGTGTATGCACCCTGACCGGGGATTGAACCCATGACCCTTGGGTGTACTGGACAAAGCTCCAACCAACTGAGCCACACCAACCAGGCCTTTCTAAAAATTTTGTTACTAGATTTGAATAGGCTATTCCAGGACATGGTGAGCTTTCTTTTACTTTTTAGCCAAGGCTAACAGACCATCCTCCGGGAGTGGGAGAGGACATAAATAATGTCCTCCCGATATTTCTGGTGGGTTGCCTCATGGGATAATGAAGAACCAGCTCTGACCAGAGTGAAAAGGTCAGCCCCTGCAGCTGCCTCCTTCTCCCTGTCCATCTAAGGAGAGGCATGCTGGGCGCTGGGCGTGAGGAGCAGGGGAAACGGTAATTGGAGGAGGGTGGTCAAAGGAGATGTCCTTCCTCCTGGTGGCATCACTTAAGGATTCCCACAGAACTAAAAGAGCCCAAATGAAGTTTCTGTTTGGGAACACAGATTTAAACTCATATCCTTTATCATTAAGCAAATATTTGCCCCGTGCCAGTGATGTGAAATGTCTAGTGCAGACTAAATGAGAGATGTTTGCGGAGAACGTAGCCCATAACAGCACATAAACAATGACTAGGAGTTCCTTTTGGCCACCAGTGCCGTGTTGTTCTCACTTACATCACTCTGGAAAAATCCTGCTATGTAACATGAGGATTAGCAAAATCGAAGTCTCTGTCCTACTCCTTCAAATTCAATGAAAAGCCTGTCTGCTCTTTAATTACTGTGTTGGTAGCATAATAGATTTCTGTAACACCACTCATGGGCATTCTGTGTCTGCAATGGACACCCCCCGCCCCCGTCAGCAGTGAAGAGGTATTTGTGTGCGCTCTCCCGTGTTCTAGATATAGTATTACTTCCCCGAGGACAAGGATTAGCTTTGGATCTGCTTTAAGTTTACCACAGAGCCAAATATATTAAGTGATTATAAAGATGTTCATAAAAATGACAGAGGGGACTTTCCTTCATGCAATGCTTGTCATTTTTCAAACTCTAGTTACAAAAGAAGAACAAAGCGTTCAATCGGTTCTCATTCCAGTTTGTACTGAAGAAAAAAAATATGTGAAAAGACATAAATGTTTGACTAGTTGTACGGTAAGAACTCTTATCTGAAAAGGAAGATGACAATGCTAATGATGAATTCACTGAGAAATGCATTTGATAAACCAGATTGTCATCTTTTGTTTCAAATCGTGCAAAAGGGATTGGGGGACACTCCTAACCATAGTGTGTCAACCAGAAAGGTACTTTACAGGTTTTCAGATATCATATTAATGGTTGCAACTGTTTCCCAGCAAGCTCTAACCACTGATTATTACCAAAAAAAAAAAAAGATGTCTAACTTTATGGTTAATTTATTGTATGATACCCCAGCGTCTCTCCGGCCATTGTTTTGTCATATACAGCACAGCTATGATGAGCCTAGTGTCTGGCTGCCTCCTGGAGTATTACCAAAGGCCGTGGTATGACATTAGCAGAGGACATCCAACTCTTGATTATCCGCTTCTAAGGAAGGAAGCCTGAGCCCTCATCACACAACCCAGATGCCATTACTGGGATGCCACACAGCAGAAGGAGGAGGCTGCAAACCAGTGGCAAATGGGGCAGGTGAATGGTTCACCCCGGTTCTGCATCCTGATATCTCAGAGCCCACCTCTAAGTGTGAGACACATGATGCACTAGTTGGGGACCACTCAGGTTCCTCTGCTGCCTGCACCCTCCTGGCCATTCTGCTGGCTTACAGCTTGACCTCAGGTCTTACGCAAAACCACAAAGGGGAAACAACTCCTCTTGTGTCTCTTATCTTTTCTCTCTATGCCCTTCCTTCTTCCATTTGGAATCCCCCAACTAAGACCAAGTATGTAATTTTGGGGGCCAAGTGCGAAATGAAAATGCAATGTCCTTCATTCAAAAATTGTTGAAGAATTTCAAGATGGTGACAGCAGAGCATTAGACAGAGTCCTAGGATGGGAGGATGGGAGGGGAGGAGGGGTAGAAGAGGTCAATGCGGGGGGGCGAAGGGGGGACATATGTAATACTTTCAACTATAAAGATTTAATTTAGAAAAAGAAATTACAAAGAAAGAAAACACAGTACAGACAAGCTTTGCTTTGCACAGGTTCTAATGTGCATAGATTTCAGTTACTATAAATAACTCCTGTCCCTCACCAACATGGTTCAAATTTCAGTTACCATGACATAGTAACCGTAAGTAGCTCTTAAAGCACAAACATCATTGCTAGCTCATCTGTCCCTGAATCATTATATAAATGCAGATGAACATCATGATCAATGCACAATCACATCACTCTTCCAAAATCCATTCGTCGCTGTGCATCTATTACTCAGTTTATACACATACAATAGAGGTGTTTCCTTCTGGCCTCCCACTGCAAAACCACATGGCATTTTACAAAAATGGGTGTCCCAAAGAAGCAACTGGCTGACAAAGATAAAAGCCTATCAAACAAATGAAAAGTGATCATCTTGGAAGTGCAATTTGGATCAAATGCAAATGAAATTACAGAAGAAGTAGCTAACGTGGAAATGCTAACGTAGTATTGCTGTTTTTTGAAAGACTAAATTTGCAGTCAGAGGAACCTAGTAGTGGAGGTGACATAAATGAGGAAAGTGCTTATAATGAAAAGGATAAAAATGTCCCAGATGAAGTGACCCTAGCAAAAACTTTACATTAAAGGAATGCTCAGATATTTCATACCGTTGCATGTGAGAAGGATAAAATGTTGAAAACACAAACTTAATTTAGTTCTGAGTATGACAATTCACAGAGGCATCGAAAAGGTGCTGACTCCATATCATACATACACAGTAAGGAGGCAACAAGCACAATTCAAACTACTACTGACTGATTTATTTTTCAGTGTGATAACATATACATAATATAAAATTGACCACTGTAGCATTTTTAAGTATACAGTGCAGTAGCATTAAGTACATTCACATTATTGTGCAACCATCGCCACCATCCATACCCAGAAACTTTTCATTTTCCCAAACTGAAACTCTGTATCCATTTCCCAAGGTTTTTACAAAGAAATAAAAATACTTTAACTCTCAGTGTCTAATGTGTCTGTTTTAAATTATAGTATACTAAATTAATCGTATTTTTTATTTCCCTATGCATTTATAACAGTTTTCAATGTCATGACAAATATTTTTAAAGGTCACAGAACAGTTGTAACTTTTCCATTGATTATGAAGATAGCTTTGCATGAGTTTAGTTTGCATGGTCATTTTTATGGTCCTTCACAACCACATAAAACAAGGACTTCCCATAGATCAAAATTTGTGAGGTAAAATCAAAGTGGTGCTCAATGGAAAATCTGGTTTTACATGCTTACATTAGAAAATAGGAGATTCCAGCAATATACATATTTATCTAATCATCATACTATACACCTTAAATTTGCAATGTTATATGTCAAAATATCTCAATAAAGCTAAGGGGGGGATGAGAAAATGCTCAAGTTCAGTTATCCAAGTTTTCATGTTAGGAGCTAGATAAAGAACAAATTAAATCCAAAATAATTAGAAGGAATTAAATAAAGAGCAGATATGAATTCTATAGAGAATGTATAAACAACAACAACAACAAAATCAATGAAATCAAATGACCGAACAATATATGTGCACACAAATACTGGTACACTAATGCTCATATAAGCTTTGTTAATAATATCCCCACACTGAAAATAACATAAATGTTCATCAAGAGGTGAGTGAATAAATAAATTGTGGTATATCCAATCAATGGAATATTACCTTGCAATAAAAAAGAATGAGCTACTAATTTATGTAGCAACACAGATCTTAACATTTTGGAGCATCAAGCCAGACACAAAAATGTGCATACTGTATAATTCTATTTTTATGATAATCTAGAATGAGCACATCTGATCTGTATTGTCTGAAAATAGATGAGTGGCTGCCTGGTGCCTGGGGTGAGGTGGGGATATTGACTTATAAAACAGCATAGGAAACTTTTTAAGGTGATAGAAATGGTCTAGATCTTGATATGATGGTTACTTGGGTGTCTATATATGTCAAAATTCATCAAGTTTAACGTGAGCATTTTATTGCAAGTAAAATACATAATAAACATGAGGAATACTAAACTGTAAGTTTGAAGGATATGTTCATGTAACTTTGGATTCGTGTGACCCAATAGCATTGATGGTGGTGTAGGGGAACTGAACACTTTTACAATGATGTGTGTTTGTGTTCATATTTGTGTGTAGTGACGGTAGCACAGTGGTGGAAGGTTGGTGGTTCATTTTCCTGCTTCCCACCATTCTGCCCCAGAGGAAGCACCTCCTCTTCACTTTGCTTTCACCTACTTTTCTAAGTGCCTCTTTTCCAGCAGGCAGAATCTCCATTGTATGCATCAAGCATGTCAAACTCAAAGGCTAACATGACCCAAATAAACAAGGTTTAAGTCTATGTGGGCCACAGAAAAACAAAAGCTTCAATTTTCATAGAAATGCAGGTTTATTAGAGACATGCTGAATACAAAGGGCTGAAATAAATTAGTAACTGTTAACATAAAATAATAGAACATTTTAAGGCCCGGTGCACAGATTCGTGCACATGGAAAGGAAATCGGGAGTCCAAGCCTGCATGCCCAGGGAGTTTCCATGTCCCTGTGAGGCATTAGGAAGTCAGGTGGAGAGTCTGTCTTCCTCCCCACAGCTTCCTGAAAAAAATATTTCCAAATGTCCCTTCTGCAGCCAGGGTCGGGCCTTGCCAGACAGGAGGTTCCCAGTGGATGCCTTAGGCTGTACTGGATGCTTTCCACCACTCAGTGCGGATGAGAGACACTCTGAGGTGAACAATATAAAGTTGGAGATCTTGCAGGAGTGGGGGTGCTCTCTTGCCCAGGCCCTCACCCTTCAGATCCATCTCTCTTTGACTTTTACCCCAATTGTCAGTCGCACCTTGTGGCCACTGTTATATAGCTGCCTTGCTCTTTGGCAATCGGTAAGGGATGAGATTTGATCTTGATGCCCTAGGCAGAGTTCTAGGAGCCTGACAGCGATATCAGGCTTATCCTGGTTACTCTGAGTGTCCACGCTTCAACTGTTCTCCAGAGATTATAACTGCAGGCTGATGGGGTAGAAGGGATGTAGCAGTGCGCTAAGCAGCAGGTGGCTGGGGAGGAGTCTGAGCCAGGCAGAGCTCTGTGCTGCTCCCACTCACCCCAGCTCTGCTGCACCTGCCGCCACCGCAGCTGCACTCACTAGCTGTGAGCCTGGCTGCTGGCTGTGTGGCACCCCTGTTGTGGGAATGCACTGACCACCAGGGGGCAGCTCCTCTGTTGAGCACCTGCCCTTGGTGGTCAGTGCATGTCTTCTGGTTGCTCCAGTTGTTCGGTCACAACGATCGCTTAGGCTTTTACATATAGAGATTTATGTATAACAAGATATTGTAAAAATTAAGTTATTAAATTTTTATTAAAACGTTTTATATATACCATTATATTGGCTGGGCCGCAACAATATTCATTGCGGGCTGCATGTGGCCCATAGACCGTGATTTTGACATGCTTGGTATACATATTTACAATATGTTCAATCAGCAATAAGGAAAACTACAGCCTTCTGTGATCTCCTCTGTATTAAATGCCTTGACAAATACATAGCTGAAGGAAAGTACATTTTCTGCCCATACATAATTTACAGCCAATATATTACTACACAGTGAGTGTTTCTCCCTCCCAGTTCCCAAACAATAAGCCACCTACTTCCTCAGGGTTTTTCCAGGAACTAGGTCTTTCAGGCGTATTGAAGGGTGATAGTGGCCTCCTCCTCACCCCTCCCCTAAAACACACACACACACACACACACACACTCACACGCACACGCAGTGCAGTACTTCCTGGGGGAATTCAGACCCAGTCTGAACTAGTTAGAGCCTCCGGCAGTTCCTCCCCAGCCTGCCACCTGAGAGGATGTGGGGCTGCCCTAGCAACCAGAAGCTACAACAGAGAGCGATGGGACCTCAAAACCTGTCCCAGATGGTGTCCCAACAGTTTTCTACTTTCAAAGACAGCCCTGTGTTCTTTCAGTCTTGGCCCTGGCGCAAAGGAGAACAGGCTTTATTCATTTCATTGGTCATTTCTCCTGGTCCTAAACCTCTTATTCTGCAAACCAAAGCCAAGGAGCAGGCGAGGCAGAATCTGCCCTTCAGGGTTCCTTCCAAAGGCAGTGGCCGGCCTGGGCCTCCTGCAGCCCTGGAAGTGTCTCTGCTGCTACAGGCATGTGCAGGCTGTGGAGGCTTCCTGGGCTCTGCCTCACTCATGTCTTTTCTGTTTTGCTTCTCTTCATTCTTCCATGTAGCACCATTTGTAAAACTCAGAAGCTACCGACCTCCTCTTCTGAAACGCCTTCTTCACAAGCCACTTCTGTGAAGTGTGTGTGTGATACTCCACGGTTAGATTCACTTAACTGGGTCAGTTCTAGCTGAATGTTACAAACCATTGAACTTGGCAGAAGTCACAGAACGTTTTGTTTTCATAAGTTGCCACTTGTATAGAGATTAAGTACTAGGCTAGGATAAACTACATCTAATCCTTTGATCCATACAATTTTATCATTCAAATCGATCATACCTAATATTAATATTCAATAATAGTTTCCGAAGCCAAAAAAAAGCTGTGAGTTGGCTTTCCCCCTCCCCCACCCCCCCCACCAAGTTCCAAGTTTTGGGGTCCCATTGTGACCTATGAGAAACACTGGTCTCCCTGCCTGAGGCTGAGTTGAGGGCGGGCAGTGTGCCCCTCACACAACCAGACAATGACCCAGAGATCTGGACAAAGAGCCTTCTGCTCAGCACCAGTCTACAGCTTTCTATTGGGATCACAGCTAAGCTTCTGAGCCTCTGACTCACCAATCAAACCCCGTCCATTTTAATCATTTCCAACTCCCTCCCACATGTGCTTCCTGAGACCGGATACAGAGAAGCAGACAAATGACCCACACATTGAGCCTAAAAACTCAAGACTATAAAGTTGAGTCTAAAACCTAAGTTTGTTTTCTTCTGTTGCAACATAATTTATTTTGCTCCCAGAAATGCTGGCTAAAATATATTACTCAAGTTCTAATTTAATTTAATAATTTTTTTAATCTACTAGTCAAAGAAAATATCTTATATTCTTTTGCTCACTTAGAGTGTCAGCTAAGTCTTCAGCTTGGAAAATATGTAAGCTGTCTCGTGTCAGAAATACATATTAGATGAAAATCCGGTGTTTTTTGAAAATATTTACGTCTTCTGAAAATTCCTTGTGTTGTCTTTATAAAGTTTTATTTTTCAATAAATCATGCATAGAATTCCTTAATCTTTAGGAAGCATCTTATAACTGTCCCCAGATTAAAATGAAAATCTATATGTCTATATCTATCTATCTATCTATCTATCTATCTATCTATCTATCTATATGCCTAAGTGACCGTTATGACCAAGTGACCAGAACAACCGGAACAACCAGTCAACCAGTCGCAGTGACACACACTGACTACCAGGGGGAATATGCTCAATGCAGGAACTGCCCCTGGTGGTCCGTGCACTCCCACAGCCAACCTTCCACAGCCAGTCAACCTCCTGCAGTCCCTCCCCTCTGCAGGCCCTGATCTCCAGCCAGGCTGAGGGACCCCACCTATGCACAAATTTGTGCACCCGGCCTCTAGTATTATTATAATCTGATTAAATGGGTACCATCTCTCATGAACATAAATTCCCAGCAAGTTCCAGAAATAACTTTTATAGCTAAGTAAAACAAGAATCAGTAAATATATTTCCTAAGGCAGGAAAGATTTCCTCTCTCTGCATAGTACATTAGGTACATTATAAAAGGGTTTTCTTGTCCTGAAAAAATAAACATTAATGGTCTTGCAGGTGGCAACAACTGAGAACATATTGGTAGCCATTTTCTTCCCAAAGATGTTAAAATTTTTCTTAAAAATTTTAATTAATATCATCACTACCTTCAAACCAGAGTCCTCTAACTGGATAATGTCCTCACATTATCCTGACGAAGTGCCGGGGTAATTGATGGGAGTGGAAAGTGGGTGGAGAGGAGAAGGGAACCCTACTCTTACCTTCATCTTTGGAAGCACTGATAACTGTTAGATTTCTTGGACCTTCTCATAATTGATATAGGGATACTGGCAACAAGAACAAAAGAACAAAGTACAGTCCAGAACAAAAAGAAGTTGCTTGATGTGCCAATTCCTCATTTAGGTAACGAGGGCATTGATAAGATAAGCCTTCTTAATCAGAAGGTAATGTTGGCCAACATAAATATGTGTTTGAGTACATCAAGCAACCATTGAGACCATGTTAAATTTTCTACTTAGGATTTGTCATATATTAGTCTTGAAAATGCTACTTTTTGCTGAAAAAGATACAAGCACTTACAGCCAGTGATTGGCAGATAAAATTTAGCCTTTGACAATGATCTTCAAAACTTTCATGACATTGGATCATAGAAGGAAATCCAAGCAATAGGGTCCTGACTTCCAGAATAAAACAAGAAACAGGCCAGCTAAAATCTCTGGGCATAATGGCTGAATGTCTCAACTTGAGTCACATTATCAACAATAAGACTGACTTGAATCATATAACAAATGAAGAACCCCACAGGATTGATGCCCTGTTATAGGGTCAAAATCGCATTCCAGAACAAATCCTACTTAAGACATGTGTGTTTAACACTTGCCACTACTGTGCACTGTTCTTCAAAAATTAAAATAGGTTACTTTCTAAATGTGTCCTTATGACACTAGGGCAAAATCTTCAGGCAGGCACTGGCACCTGTCCAGAAATAAAGAGAAATTGCTAGAAAATGGCCAAAGCGGTCACCCAGACAGTGGACATGTTTTAAAGTCATTTGTAGGTTTAATTCGATGGTAGAAATGGTAGCTTCTGCCAACGTGTGAAGTAAAACAACTTCAACCCACTCTTTTGAGCAATGCCACCTCTGTTCGATGCAAGTCAATATGACAAAACTTGAAAAAGAAATTCCACATTGTTAGGGTGCCTGCAGCCCCCAACATAATCTAGATAGGAAACTGAGTGGGAGGGATGGGAATGGGGTTGAAGATCCTCTGAAAGCCAAACTCCCCAGAAACTTTTTGCCTGACATTGTAAAAATTATTGGTAATTTTGAATGAAATTACACTATGTTTTACAAACACTGCTCTTGAAAGCTTTGTCTCACCAGAAGCAGAAGTGTTGGGTATTGTGGGATAACAAGGCCCCAGGGTATTTCCAACCAGAGTGGCAGCAAGAAGCAATACAATCATCTGTCAAAGGAAATATCACGCATTACCCAAGAATTGTTTAGCCCCAATAGGCTAAAGGAGAGTGGAGGAGCTTTAGAGACTGATGTGGAGACTGGCTGGCCCCCAGAAAGACCCACAAATCAACAATTATTTGGAGAACTTGCTACTTCCCATATCTGGCTCATTATCTGGGAGGTGCAGAAATGATCTTATTAGTGTCACAGGGTTGGTTAGATTTGAGATGCTGAATCATTCCAACAAAGCCTAGGAGATAATGTATAAGGCTATAATGCTAATTTAGAATTACATTCATGT
>NW_006300032.1:2763642-2767813 GCF_000327345.1 Myotis davidii | reverse complement strand
TGTGAATTTAGACAAGTCACCCTATCACCAAATTGCTTGGTGAGTATGGGTGACAACAAAATTAATCAGAGCACAATGGCATTGGGTTCTGAGGGACTGTTATTTCCATCTCCATATAAGAGTTAGATTTACCGGACAAATACATCGTCACTGAAAGAGTCCCTTCTTAGACACATGTCTTTGTGAATTTCCCTTTTCTCTGTGTCCATTGCTGATTAATTTCTTTCCCAGCTGACACTTGATTTTTCTTTAACTTTTGTGAGCACTTTCCCTTGTTTGCCAATAGTCACTCAGTGGGGTTACTTTCTCTCCATGGTTGTGCTGGTCTGGTGGGCTGATTTATTCATGTAACTTACAGTGCTGTCTCATTTCAAGTTGGTAAGAGCACTTCCCCAGGTGCCACCTACATCTTGAAAGGATGTGAAGATACTCAATGAAACCCCCAAAATCATGTGGGTTTTTGTGTGTGTGTGTGTGTGTGTGCAGTGGTAGCTCATGGGAGGGGGCAGCGTTCAAGAACAAAATAGAAAAGGTGTTGCCAGGATGATTATAGATTTGAGGGGTTTTATCCTTAAAGGGATATTTGGCTACAAGATCACTAAGGTGTGACAACTGAAGAAGGAAGAAGGAAAGGGAAAAGATACAGTTCAATGCCTGCTGTTGGAAGGTGTGGCAACTACAGGGTGGTTCTTACTTGACAGCTTCTGACTCAAGCACAGGACCTTTCTGGGTGCTTGTCACATTCAAGGTGCAGAACCCCGCACTAGGACACTGTCAAGGGAAATGAGGACAAACTTGTTACAAATGATTAATGACTTTTACTCACTTTGGCTTGCCAGTACATTAATTTTCCTCCCTCATTGACCTGAAATATCCAGAGGTGAGGAAGGCAGGAGTGAGGAGGAGATTAGGGAGATTGTTGGAGAAAGAATTCAAAGGAAGAAAATATAATAATCACCTTCCAGTGATTATAATCACATTCCATGTAGGATTTTGAAGCTTCACAAACTTACCTAATTCCTTGAGAAAAGATTTCCCATGTTTTTATCTTTTAGCTTAGCATTGAGCCTGCCTGGCCAAGTAGATCCCAGTTTTACATAAGGTACTTCTAGAACGGGAAGTGGGTTAGTGAATGCTGGTGTGTGGTGGGGAAGGGCGACTGTCTCTTTCTGACCCCTGAGAAGCAGGAAGAAGGAGAAAAGAAGGAAGGGGTATAGAAGGTCGATAGCCAGATGAGTGTCATATTTGCCCCTGCCTGGCTTTTGACCTAGAGTAGGACTATATCCAGTCAATTCTCTTTAGTCACTATAACTCTGTTCTATAAGATTATCACCAACACTGAATTAACAAACATTGGGCCATTGCTCCTAAGAGAGCAATTAATCAGGACCCCATTTGACCTCAATTACCTTCCTGGATGTTCCATCTCCCAAATACCACTACACAAGAGGTTAAGGCTTTAACATATGAATTTTGTAGAACACAAATACTCAGTCCATATCACATGCATTTTCTCCATAAAGTACTGCAAAGCCTTCTTGCTCTAAGCAACACCATATAGCAGCTCAGCACTATTTTAAATAGCAAAATCGCCAGCAAAAAATATGAAAAAATGGCACTAAATAGACCATGAAATGAACACTTGTTTACAGTTTGAGTATGGAAACAAGAAAGCAGAGTGTCACCTTATTTGATCTCAGCTGGGAACACAATGGGCAACTCAAAGTTTTTGCCACACTGCACATGTCTATGAATGACCGTGAAAGTGAGGGAGCATTAATTTGGGCTTAAAATACATGTTAGCAGGTGGGCAAATTCAGAAGTTTGAAACCTATAAACAATGAAGATTGACTATACTGGCATATATATATAGTAGATAAATTGAAAGGATCATTCAGGGAAAGGGGCTGCCCAACATGTCCATTTGGATCTTAGGGAGAAGGCTACAGTACAAAAGACCCAATGCCAACATGTGGTCATCTAGGTACTTAAGAGGGTGGAAGGACATGAGTAGATAGGGAAGTTACAGCTGGTGTGGGAGTTCAGAGCTAGTCACCCCCAAATTTTGCTTCTGTGATATGTAAATTGTTTTGAGCTAAGGGTAATGTTGGCTGCAGGCTTAGGAGAAATGTATGCCCCTTCCTTGACTACCTGGAAAAACTTGAATTCAGGGCCTTGCCCATAATGGGAGATGATCAGAGATAACCTCACTTGACTTGTCTGGAGAGCAGGACAAACTTCTATTTACAAATCATTTGCTCTCCTTACCATTCTGCAATGATGCTTTCTAGCCGCCAAGGTACCTCACCTCCTCCCTAGCTTAGAATGTCTTATATACCCATGTCCCCTTTCTATCTCCAAGCCTCTCATGCATGTGGGATCTCTGACTTTTTCATGTATGCAGTGTTCACATACTGTGTATTAAATTTGGTCATTTTCTTTTGCTAATGTCTCATGTGTATTTAGGTATTAGACCATCCAAAAGAGTCTTAAGGGTAGAGGACAATTTCTTCCGTTCTCACACTAGCAACTGGAGCCTCCCTTGTTTTCTTGCCCCACAGAATGCTGAGTTTAGAGTCAGAGAACTTGCCACAGGGCTGCTATGACAAAGCAAGATGATCGCATGACAAAAGCTGCATGTGGATAATCAGGCTGAAGAGCTGAAGGGAAAATAGCAGAAACCTGGAGGTCTATAGCTCATTCAAGTTGAAGAGAACCAGAGTCAGTGAGCAGGAAATGCATGGCAATTTCTTTTCAAGGACACTGCTGGAGCCAGAATTTACCAGGAGCTGCCTCCTTGGAATGAGTAGATTCCTGCCAGGGCAACCCATGAATCCTCATGAGGCCAGGGTCCTGTCTAGATCCCATTGGCACAACAGGGAACCACACGCTTTTCCATGCCCACACCCAGACTCCACCATTTAAACTAGATTGAAATGCAGGGGAAGGCCAGGCTAAGTGAGCCACTGAGTGGCTTTATCTAATAATATATAGCCTAAGGGACTGTTCAAATTACTGGAACTTTAAATCAGATTGGACATTTAGCTTTTCTCCAACTTGCCAATGGGTGTGGACTTGGGAAGGGAGCCAGTTTAGTTACACAAAAGATAGAGATATTCCTTTTTCTCTGTATAGCTCAGGTGTACTGTGAGCTGACATATGTAGCCCAGTTACATGAAAACATATTTTGAATTGGTTATTCTTTCAATAGTGGTCATAACCTAGTGAGGGAAATAGATGATCCATCATTAATTAAAATGACAAGGTGGTTTATGATGTGTGCTCTAAGTATTACTATATTGATGTGTTTTATAAAGAGGGCAGCAGTGAGCTTTGGCAATACTGTTAGCAAAGAATGACATTGGATTGGTGTTTGGGAGAGCTGATGCTACTAAGTCTGAATGTTTTGGAAAGACTGCTGCAGTACATTCAGGTGTAATTCCCATTGTTTTCAGTGCTGATTTCCACAGGTTAATCTGTCAGGTGCACAAGCTCCAGAGTCCTGCTTTACCATCTTCCTTTCCCCTTCTCACCCTCCACCACATCCCCATCCTGAGTCCCAGACACCTGGTCTGGGACGTCTCCTATAACTGATTCTCTTGGTAGTAATTACTGCTTCCCTTTTGGTCTACTCAGTCTTTGAATTGCCCAGAAAGTCTTTATGTTGGTGATTTCAACCTTGAGATTTTAAATGTGCTGATTATTTTCCATTGCACAACCAACCCACCTCCCACCCCTAATCCATTTATTGCCCTTCTCTGCCCTGTAAGGTGCCTTTGAAATCAATCCTCAGGGGAGTGTGTTGAAGATTCTTGCTGGCTATTTCCAGCTGGGTTCCATTGTGGAAGACACCCTCCCTGCTTTCATGCAGAGTCTTAGGCATTTGTTGCACCCCATCTTGACTATAGCCTCTGCTGGGGGCATCCTCATCAGCCTATCGCTCAATGGGATTTAATGACAGAATTGCACTCCCCTTGCTCTTTTGGTCCTGCCAATGGTGATGGCTTCCCACTGTTGCCAATACCTGAGAGCTTTAATCCTCTAATTTCCCTTAAGCCTGCTCCCATCAAAATTTCTTCAGCTGCGAGCTGCCGGCCAGGGCCTTCCTTCATTCCACATCACCCGCTGGTGGACAGCGCACATTATAGCGAACAATCCAACTCCTGGTCGT
>NW_006300032.1:2752527-2763615 GCF_000327345.1 Myotis davidii | reverse complement strand
GCAAAGAATGACATTGGATTGGTGTTTGGGAGAGCTGATGCTACTAAGTCTGAATGTTTTGGAAAGACTGCTGCAGTACATTCAGGTGTAATTCCCATTGTTTTCAGTGCTGATTTCCACAGGTTAATCTGTCAGGTGCACAAGCTCCAGAGTCCTGCTTTACCATCTTCCTTTCCCCTTCTCACCCTCCACCACATCCCCATCCTGAGTCCCAGACACCTGGTCTGGGACGTCTCCTATAACTGATTCTCTTGGTAGTAATTACTGCTTCCCTTTTGGTCTACTCAGTCTTTGAATTGCCCAGAAAGTCTTTATGTTGGTGATTTCAACCTTGAGATTTTAAATGTGCTGATTATTTTCCATTGCACAACCAACCCACCTCCCACCCCTAATCCATTTATTGCCCTTCTCTGCCCTGTAAGGTGCCTTTGAAATCAATCCTCAGGGGAGTGTGTTGAAGATTCTTGCTGGCTATTTCCAGCTGGGTTCCATTGTGGAAGACACCCTCCCTGCTTTCATGCAGAGTCTTAGGCATTTGTTGCACCCCATCTTGACTATAGCCTCTGCTGGGGGCATCCTCATCAGCCTATCGCTCAATGGGATTTAATGACAGAATTGCACTCCCCTTGCTCTTTTGGTCCTGCCAATGGTGATGGCTTCCCACTGTTGCCAATACCTGAGAGCTTTAATCCTCTAATTTCCCTTAAGCCTGCTCCCATCAAAATTTCTTCCTTGGGCCCTAACCGGTTTGGCTGAGTGGATAGAGCGTCGGCCTGCGGACTGAAAGGTCCCAGATTCGATTCCGGCTAAGGGCACGTACTTTGGTTATGGGCACATCCCCAGTTGGAGGTGTGCAGGAGGCAGCTGATCAATGTTTCTCTCTCATCAGTGTTTCCAACTCTCTATTCCTCTCCCTTCCTCTCTGTGAAAAATCAATATATTTTTTAAAAATTTTCTTCCTTGGAATTTCTTTATTCAGTCATAGGAGTTGGATTCTGCTTCCTAATACTCCAAGTCATCTCCAATCTGCTCTTTTTGCTGCTTCCTTCAAGCCTTGAGCTTTTCATGGTTCAGCCCAAAGAACACCTGTTTTCAGAATCATTATAAGTTTTTGCTAAAAATCCAAATTCCTGGGGCCTATCCCAGACCCTTCCCAGTCAGAAACTCTAGGAAAACCCGGTGGAGATCAGGGGATCTTCATTTTAACCTGCTCCCAAGGCAGCTTGGGGCCTCGCTGAGCCAAAGAAAGGGCCTCAACTCTGCTGAGAGTTGGCTAGCATCTGAGTGCGTCCTTGGGCATGTCAGTAGCTTCCCAGAACCCTCTGTTAAAGCCCCTCTTTATTCTTTAAGGATGATCCAAAGATTAATTACATGTGTTTCAAGTGATTTAAACTTCTAAAAGATAAAGGTATCTATAAATAACATATTTTTGAACCAAACCCACAAAATATTTGGAGGCTTGCCTTAGAAGAATCCCTGTCTACACCTTCAGGGACACCCAAAGCATGTCTATTAAAAGAGAACTAAAATGTTCAGTTTGCTCAGTTATGAAGTAGATTCTTTGACAAAGCCACCCCTATTCCTCCCGCACTCACTGTTTGGGATCCTGAGAGAATTCAGAATAGCAGTAAATAGTGCAGCCTAGTTGCCAGCTTGTTCAGCTTACTAATTTTACAGAAGGGAAACCAAGCTGAAGGGACTTGCCCAGTCTCATAACCTGTTGGTTTATTTAGTGTATTTTTATAGGTTTTTCCTGCTGCAAAGGGGCTTTAGGTGTTGCTTACATACAGGCTGTGACACAGTTGACCCTCTAGGTCAGGTCCTATCCAAAAACTTAGTTATCGGCATAAGTGTAAAATGTCACTTTTTTTTTTGAGGCCTGTATTAATTTTCTATTGTTCATAGCAAATCACCATAAAATTTTTAGCTCAAAATAATAATCACTTTTTATCTCTACAATTTCTGTAGGTCAGAAATTCCAGGCCCAGCTGAGCTTGGTCCTCTGCTTAGGGTTTCACAAAGTTGAAATAAAGGTGTTGTCCAGATCGCATTCCTTTCTGGAGTTCAGGGTACTTTTCTAAGTTGATATGCTTGTTGGCAGAATTCCTTGTGATTGTAGGACTGAGGTCCCTGTGTCCCTGCTGACTGCAAGGACCACTCTGAGCTCCTAGAGGCTGTCTGTCATTCCTTGCCACGTGGCCTCTTCCATAGGCCCTGTCTTGCTTCAAATCATTCTGACTTTTCTGCCTCTGACTTCTACACCTAGACATAAAGGTGTGATTCAGCCAGGCCCACTGGAAAAACTCCCTTTTAATGAACTCAAAGTCAACTGATGAGTAACCTCAGCACGAGAGTCATGTGCCCACATGTGCAGTGGCTCTGCCCACACTCAATGGGAGGAAATTAAGAGGGAGTATACACCAGGAGCGGGAATCTTGGAGCCATCACAAGGCCTGAAAGCAGCAAACATTTATTGAGTGTCAAGCACTGGTCTACACTTTTTAAAAAATAAACTGAGGCAAATCTTAAGAGTGTATTTGAGCAAAAATATATTCCAGTTGGCAGCACCAAACTGGAAGTGGTTAGGAGTGCTTCACTGACAGGAGCAGGAGAGAGACTTAGAGTCATGTGTTGTATGACAACATTTTAGTCAACAACAGACTGCATATATGACAGTGGTCCCATAAGATTATAATAGGGCTGAAAAATTCCTATTGCCTAGTAATGTTGTAGCTGCCATAATATTATTCACATTTGCCATGATGCTGGTTAAACAAAACTACTGTGCTGCCAGTAGTATAAAAGTTTAGCACATACAGTTATGCATAGGACATAATACTTGATAATGATAATAAATGACTATATACTTATTTATGTATTTAATATATATGTATATATTACAATGGTTTATAAAGGGTGTCCCAAAAAATGTATACACACTTCAACAACTGAGAGCTCAGTTTTGAAAATGAAAGGTATTTTAATAAACACTACCATTATAATTATTCAAAGTGTGTGTATACATTTTTGGGAGATACCCTATATATTTACCATGCTATATTTTTATCATTATTTTAGAGTGTATTCTTTCTACTGATAAAAAATAAGTTTGTTGTAAAAACAGCATGCTGTGTTATGCCAGAAGCAGCCTCATACATCTCGTTTACCACATCTCTTGCTTGCGTCATTTTCTCTTGAGCTTGATTTAATCTCACATTGTTTTGTACAGTAACATGCTGCAGAGTTTTGTAGCCTAGGAGCAAAAGGCCACACCATATAGCCTGGATGTGAAGTAGGCTATGAAATCTAGGTTTATGTAAGTGCACTCTATGATATTGGCACAATGATGAAATCATCCAAGGATGCATTGCTCAGAATGTATTCCTGTTAATTAAGTGGCACATGACTATGTATAATAAAGAAATGGAAGCAAAGAAAGAAAATTATTTGATTTGCTACAGCTTAAAGTCCAGTTTATTATTATTAACCCCTTTCTGTAGACTAGTAACTTGACGTGTTACTTGTATAAGGGCAAATACAAATAATAAAACAATTCCCTCTGTTGATAACAAGGGGAGAGACTGCACATCTCCCCTTTCTTCAGCATTTCTTTGCCCTTTTCAAATGTATGTAATCTTTTTAATGGCTAAATAAACCTCTGGCCAATCTCAGCACTCAGGAATGTTTCCAGTACTGAGAGCCATCTCTTCGAAATGTAACCATCAAAGAAATTCAGTGTCCTAAGAAGAGATGGGCCTACTGGTCACCTGACTCCAAATTGCAAAACCCATGTAATGTAATGGGTTGGATCTCCTCCGCTGTGTGAAAGAGTAAAATTTCTGTCCTTGCAATCCCTTTAGCAGGTTGCTTGTGGTGTGTATCATGTTCTGATTTAACACTTACTCAATAATAAAATTGTTTTATTTATTCAACCTTATAGCAAGGTTTTCTGGGTTGGGAGGGGATTTCATTTTTTATTATATTTTCCTAATAGGTAAGGAGAAGTTAAATAACTTGTCAATGACAATGTGCTCCTGAGTGGCTGAGTTCAGACTGTGAGCTCAGTTGTATCTATCTACTTCACTGAATTGCTGTTGCTTTACCAGAAACACCTTGTAGTTTCTCATTGTTCTTTAACTGAGGCCTCTCCATACATCATTCTATGACAAGTGAGGCCTCCACATTTAATCCTTTAGATGAGGAGTGGGGAATATCTAGCCCGAGGATCATATAAGGCATTAGAAATCATTTGGTCTGGTCCTGCCAAGGTATTAGGGTTGAATTAATTAAGTGTTTGACCAAATATAGCAGGATAATTTTTTAAAAACATATTTTTATTGATTTCAGAGAAGAAGGGAGAGTGAGAAAGATAGAAATATCAATGATGAGATAGAATCATTGATTGGCTTGCCTCCTACACATCCCACGCTGGGGATCAAGTCTGCAACCTGGGCAAATGTTCTGACCAGAAATCAAACCGTGACCTCCTGATTCATAGGTCGATGCTCAACCACTGAGCCACTCCAGCAGGGCTAACAGGTTAATCTTTAAGTTGATAATTTTGTATGGCCCATGAATGATGTTATAAATATCTAAATGGCCCTTGGCAGAAAAAAAGGTTTCCATCCCTGCTTTAGATTAAGGTTCCTCAGCCTTAGGAGTGTTGACATTTTAGGCCATGGAACTGTAGAAACTGTCCTGTGCATTGTAGGATGTTGAGCAGCATCCCTGGCTTCTACCCACTAGATGCCAGTAGTACACACTGTTGTGACAATCAAATGTGTCTCTATCCCAGGGGTGGGCAAACTTTTTGACTCGAGGGCCACAATGGGTTCTTAAAATGGACCGGAGGGCCGGAACAAAAGCATGGATGGAGTGTTTGTGTGAACTAATATAAATTCAAAGTAAACATCATTACATAAAAGGGTACGGCCTTTTTTTTCAATAGTTTTATTCATTTCAAATGGGCCGGATCCGGCCCACGGGCAGTAGTTTGCCCACGGCTGCTCTAGACATTGCCAAATATTTTGGGGGAATAAGGGCAAAAAACACCCAGATTGAGAGTCACCCCTTTAGTGGAAGAAGGGAAGCATGCACTCAAGCACCCACACACTATTTCCTTGATAGGAAGATTAGGGAAAGGAGAGAAGAGGAACCATGGATTCTTACAGAATGGCTAAAGGCCCAAAGTCTGCTAGTTGAGGTTGCAGCCTTCTAAATCTTGTTTTTTTGGAAACAAAAAGAGACCAGGGTTGGGTTAGCAGTGGCCTCATTATTCTTTCATCCTTTTTTTCTGCTTGGGTTGAATCAGTGTTTGAAAAGAGCAAGTCAAAATGAAATCTGTTCTTTTTACCAAATATCTGGGCACCTGTAGTTTGTCCTATATTTCCCTATCTTTAGGGAAATTTAAAGTTTTGTTAAATCCCCCAAAGGATCTTTGGGGGGGAAATTAACGAGTTTAGTCAGAAATGCACTTCAGACTTTATGCAGCTGCAGACCACAGCACAAAGGTGACTTCATCCTGGAAAATTCTCAACTTAAAGCCTGGGAACAATCAATTAAAATTTTTTATAGGTTTATTGTCTGCTCATTGTATCTTTTCTATACTAATGAGAAACACACATACATCTTTTAGAATGAGATCAGATTGTGAAACTATTAGAAACTACAAGTTGTTTCTGGTAAAACAACAGCAATTCAGTGAGGTGGGTGGATACAACTGAGCTTGCAATTTGAACTCAGCTCCAAAAGATGTGTGTCTGTGTGCGTACATGTGCATATGTGTGCGTGCGTGCGTGCGTGTGTGTGCGCGCACGCGTGCGTCATTAGTATAGAAGACACAACATTTAGGAACTGAAAGCGAGCCTAATGTACTTTCACCCCTCTGCCTGAATATTCTGTGCTTTAAATGCACGTTAGAACCAGGGCTATATTTGTTCTGTGGCTATTTCCTTCCAAGCTGTATAAAGGACTATTACTTTCATTCAGGAAGCAAATAAGTATGTATAAGATCTGCTATGTTGCTAATAGTTTAGGAAAGACAAAGAGCCATAAGACTCAGTCTCTTAGGTCATGGCTATGAGAAACCAATTTGGTATCTGAGGTGGGGAAGCATTTGCAAAATCTTCCAAGCCAGGAGATTTTCTATTCACAAACAGGTTAGGTTTCAAAAGCTTATTCATTAACCTTTTTGTTTATAAGCAAAAGGAGACCAAAAGGTGTTTAATGTTGTCTTGCTTCTTCATCGATTTCCACCTAATAGGAGTGAGAATGATTTATTTCATGTTTTACAGTTTGACCTACTATTTTCCTCTTTTATATGTTGCTATTGCATCAGGCATCTTTTTTTTCCCTAAAATAAAGCAGCTTCAACTAAAATTAAGATCTATTGGAGAAAATTAATCTCATTGATGATGTTTTCAATGTTCTGTGTAGGAGGAACTTTTTCCTCTACCTTTCTGGGTTCTTTAGGCTGGTCTAATAATTAAATCAAGATGAGAGAGATTACCAAGAGAAAAATAATGAAATTTAATTACATATGTGTGGGGAAGCATGGGACTTGGTTGGAAAGTCTGTAAGGAGGAATCTCTGAAAGGTTGGGGGCCTCTAGGGGGACCTTGCCTTGACTTTTCCAAACAAATCTGAGCCCCCGGATATTTTACTGTAATCTTTATGTTTAGTCTTTAGACGTCCTTGCTTAAAGGACACTACAGACAAATGCATCTTCTCAAGGATGCTTACCCTGCTGATAGTATCTAATAGTTAATTTTAGTTCAAGCTGTTGTTACAATAAAAGCCTGAAGAAGCAGGCAAACAGGGCTGTTTGGTTTCTCAAGCCAAGCAGTCCCTTAGCACTCTCACAGAGTAATCATTAATCCATTGCTCAGGGTCTGCCAGTCAGTCCCGCAGATATGTACATACGGAAACCATAAACATGAGCAAGTCAGAGACTCCACATACATGAGAGGTTTAGAGACAGAAAGGCAAAATTCGGTATATATGGCATCCCAAGTTAAGGGTGAGGTAAGATGCCTGGAGACTTCAGAGGGGAGGAGGGTAATTCATAGGACAATAAGAAAATTAGATGCTTATATATGGTGATAACTCTTATTTTGAGCAAGGCCCCATTATTCCACAGGGAAATGCAATTAACCACCCTAAGATCCTACTACACACCTACCCAAAGGGCTAAGAGTAAAACAACTGATAATGTGAAGGACTCATTAAAATGTGCAACAATGGGGACTCTCATAGCTGCTGGTGAGTGTGTGAATTCATACGATCACTTTGGAAACTGGCATCACTACGAAAGCAGCAGAACATATATATATCACAGGACCCAGATATCTACTTCTAAGTTCAAACCCAATGTGTGCACATGTGAATGAAAAGACGTGGAGCAAGAATGCTCATAGCAGCATTATTCTTAACAACCCCAAACTGAAAACAATCCCCAGGTCCATCGACAGAAAAATGGGTACATACATTTTGGTAGATTTATGATGTATACATAATGTCACCTCTTATGCATACACTGTAAATACTATGGTGTGTGTCTTTACAGTCTTTTAGTGTATATGTAATATTAAAGATATACACTATGCATCCTTTCTTTAAAAATGTAATAACATAGCATTTCCTCCTAAGATAAAAAATTATTTGTAAAAATTTTGATGGTCACACAATAGTTGACCTTATTCTTGTTACAATGACAATTAACCTGCACTATATGCCAAGCACATTATTAATTACTTCATAAAATCTATCTGACCTAATCCCCAAGGGCTGTCCTCCAAACTACTATATCCCATCATCACCTATGGCTGAATTCTGGGCAGTCTGCTTCTGGCCTGCAACCCTGGAGGCCTCTGGTCTACCAGCCCTCACAGCATTCCTTTATCTCCTTATCAAACTGTCAACAACCAGGACCACTGCCTTAGGCTCGCTGCCCTTGACTATTCCACCTACCAATGAAATGCTAATACTCACAGCAACGTGGGCATGGTGCCACACTCACCGCTGTTTCATAAAAGGAATTTCTGAAAGTTTCTACCATATCACCTCTATCCTAGCCTTACAATTCAGCCTCAAAAATTTGACCAGGCTCAGGAGAATAACATCCCTGACAATTCCATAATCTTTTTATTCCCTTTTCCTTCCCACAATCCCTCAGGCAGGAAGGAGCTGACTTGCCATTTCCTATTCTTGGCCAGAGCTCTTCCCTAGGGCAGTAAAACCTTTGGGCTCACTGTGATAGGCCAAACGGAGTCTTTTTTGTGCCAAGGAAGGAACTCTATGTTCTGAGTCCTCCAGTCTCAGCCCAGGGTACGGGACCAGGTGTTTTGTTAGTAAACACCCCAAACAAAAATACATTGTTCTTGCTCTACTATCCAAAAATGTATCTTTGTCACAAAATTATAATTTTCAGCATAGTGTGAATGCCTGTTTTACACACATATCCTGACCTGTATTTATATTTTTAATCACCACAATTAGAGGCGAGAGAGAGATGAAAAAAAGTAAGAGGATCTTCAGCTATTTTAATTTGCACATTTTAAATTTCTAGCATTGAAATGTTTTCTGTTTGTTAACAATTATTTCTACTTCTATGAAATGTTGTTCATTGTTTATTTTCTAATATTTGGGTGTTTCCTATATTTTTATTACCATTTACTTTAAAAATCAAGAATAATAACATTTTGTCTGTCATATTAGTTGAAGATATATTTGCCAGTTTGTTTGCCTTTTAATTTGGTTTATGTGGTTGGTTTGATGTAAAGAAGTTTAAAATGTTATCAAATGTATAAGTTTTCTGTTTTTCTACTGCCTTTAAACTTGAAAAGTCCTTCCATATTCAAAGATCCAATAAATATTTGCCTACCTTTTCTAAAATGTTTATGGTGTGATATTTTTATAACTAAAACTTCAAGTGAAGTTAACTAATATGTTTACATTTACTCTAAGATAAACTTCTAAATTGGAAACTGGTTTCTATGAACTATCTCCTATGTGCCAAATATTTTATACACATTTTCATGTAGTTTACACCAAAATGTTTACACATGACATGATGGTCTTCCTTTCAGAGATGATACAATTCAATATAAGAGAGGTCATACACAAACTTGTCCACAATAACAGATAGTGGACTTGAACCCAAGTGGGCCAGGCTATCAGACGTAGCTGTCGCTGAAGGCCATGTGGTCAGGACATTAGCTTAGTCAAGCAACTAAAGACCCAGCTCATGGCTGCTAGTGTTTAGAAATAACTGATTTCTCCTTTTCCTTTTCAGTTTCCAAATTCACAGTACCATTCGACATAACTTAAATTAGAACGAAGAAGGCAATTGTGCTACATTTCTGGGAAAGATTATATTTTTCTCTTCTTATAATATCTAGTCCAATTCCTGAACCATTTTGTTAAAAAGCAAAACAAGAACAAAAAATGTCCTGTATTATTTGTGCTTTTCTAGCCATACTGTTGCCCTGAAGTCTGTACTATTTCTTTCCAATCGAGTTTTCTGTGATGGTATAAAATTTCTATATTTGCACTGCCACTGGTCACATGTCTATTGAGCACTTAAAAAATGTGGCTAGTGTGAATGACAAACTAAAATTTTAATTTAAATTAGCTTCAATTTAGGGAGCTACATGTGGTCAGTGGTTACTATATTGGATAGGGCAGGTCTATAGATTATTCTTTGTAATTAAGTACCAAAGACTCTCAAAACCCAAACTTTACACCTAAAATACTCCCCCCGCCCCCATAATAGTCCATTGTGAGTAAGATAATTGCAGTCTGTTTAGCACCTGGTCCCGTCTACTAGAAGAGTGCCGGTAAGCACTGCTCTTTCTAAGGGAGAAAACATCGTTTTATGTAGCCCATGTATGGTTTTTGTTAACATTGCTTGCAGTGAGTTATCCATGTGGGAAGGATAACAGTGTCCACCATTGTTGAATCCTAAATCTAACCCACCCGGGGTTTTCACATCTGTATCCAAATCTCCCTGGAATCCTGAATGAAAATGGTAACTGTCACCAGGAATAATGAAGGCCTAGAAACTCCTTCGTCTCCTTGAATACTCATCAGTGGCTCCAAGCTTCTAAACACAAAGGTTGTAAACACCAAGAGCAAGGGGATAAAACAAGGTAGAGTATAGCAAGTAGGCAGAAAACACACTTTTCTGAATTGGACTGGTCACCAAGTTTTCTGGTTCAGTGTAGGTAAGGTCCCTCCTTGCCTGGTTCCCACCCTTCCCTCAGGTTGGACCTTCTGGGGATTTGCTCTTTCATCCATCCTTTGTGGCCCAACATTCCCACCTGCTGCCCTGAGTCTTTCAGTTCAGCTCTGGTCCCTGGGGGTGAGGATCACTTTTCTCTCTGGTTCCAGAGAGTTCCAACAGATCCCCCTTTCTCTTCAAACTGTGGTGCACCATCTGACAAGGCTCCCTTCACTCCTTTCCTTTCCACGGTTCGCAGGCCCTGACATTCTGCCTTTATTCCCATCCCAACTCTCTGTATGGTGGACGGTTTACACACAGCATGTTTAGGAACCACTTGTGAAAACCAGGTCTACTTCTCCCATGTTTGGAATAAAGTAGCTGCTGAACACATATTTTATGAATGACTCATAAACCCGGGAACATTTAAGTTGCAGAATGAATGATCAAGCCCCTCCCAACCAGGGAATTGATGTCACCATCACCCGCCTCAAGTGGTGTCACGACTACCAAAATATTTTAAACATCTGTCACAGGAATAACATTTTTGAGACATTAGGTCAATATCTCTTGTTTCTAGTGATTTCTTTTCCCTAATTGTCCCAGAAGTCACTTCCCATTGGGCTCCTGGGTGGAATTCTATGAGAATGAGAGTCATTGCTGTACTTTGTTTGAAAAGGGCTTCTTAAAAGATTACAGTTGGACAAAAGTCTAAAAACAAACACTCCTTGTTTTGCAAAAGCCAAGCTTTACCTAGAAAAAAGGTTAAAAAGGAAACGTGTGTGGTCTGATGAGCTGGATGTTGGAGGACTAGTTCTAGGGCAGAAGGAGAAAAACAGTTCCCAGCCTCAAGAAGGGACTAATTCACT
>NW_006300032.1:2748184-2752298 GCF_000327345.1 Myotis davidii | reverse complement strand
AACCCCCCCCCCCCCCCCATGACAGTCTTCCTGGGCAATGGAAAGGAGCTGAATGAAAGGGAAGGGAGAGGGCTAGGGCCAGATTTGAGCATGAGGACAATCTGAGTGGTTGTGGGGGGCGGGGGGAGGGGAGAGTGAGGAGGAAAGCGAGAATCTAAACACAGTGTGAGCTGGGAAAACAGTCAACCTCTTACAGACTTCCAGCAACCTTGATCTGGGGACGGGGCCTGGGGCAGCCCCCCAGGACCTCACACACTGCAACATGGCACTAAGATGGAAAGAGGAAGATGGGACAAAGAAGAAGATAGGATGCAGGTGCCTGGGGGACCACCTGACTGATGAAACCTGGGGCAGAGTGCAGAACCCACAGACCCATGGAAACAGTGTGAGCAGACCCCTGGACATCAGCTGGAGACACCAGCACATTATCTGAGGTGCATGGGCCTGATCATCCCTCTTTGAACAGCAGAGCCCGGGGAGCTGGCTCCTCTGCAGAAGCCTAGGGCTGCAGAGGACAACCTGGGGGCCAGAGGTTCTTACCCAGCCTGACACAGTCCTCTAGACTAGAACAACAGAAGAGGGAGAGGGAAATTCTTGAGAGGGGAGAAACTGCCCTAAAAAAGGGTTTGAACTTTGAATGGACTCAATAATTACCCTAATAAAACCTTTTTCAGCATGGAGAGAGCATGGAAAATGTCAAGGAAAAGATGTGCATCCTGTCATCAGTGCCAACAGGCTCTGAGCAAGATGAGCTAATGACAGAAACAAAGATGCATTCTTTATTATTTATTTATGCCCATCTGATTTACGTGGTGTGAATTTGGATCCCACTCCAAATACATCAAGCATTTTCCCATCAAGATTAAGAGGAAAAACTGTGTTTTCCACTCTTTAAATTATAAGCATGATTATCAGATTGCATCTTATACTTAGAAAATCCTCATTCAATATACACTGAAGTCTCATTGTACCAAATTCTGTAAGTCCAGATTTAAAATGCAATGTTCATTTGAGCATTGTGAGCAAACTAACCTCACTGCTAGGAAAATGGATGCTTAGAAAGATAATACCTGTATTAGCTTTAATTTTTTTTAATGTCCACCTATTTCTCACAAAATCCTAAACTAAGCTTATGCATTGGTCACTGGTCACCTTCATGTTGTGGTTTCATATTTACACTTAACCCCCACCCCTACCCCTACCTCCAACTCTTCTTTATAACCTATGTATGGATGTTTAAATTACCACTTTAGTCCTTAAAGTTAAGAAATATCTCTATATGAAAAATTATATTATTATTTAAAGATATATTTTTATTGATTTCAGAGAGGAAGGGAGAGGAAGAGAGAGAGATAGAAATACCAACAATGAGAGAGAATCATTGATCCTCTACCTCCTACAGGCCCCCTACTGGGGATCAAGCCCAAAACTCAGGCATGTGCCCTGACCAGTAATGGAACTGTGACCTCCTGACTCATAGTGGTAGATTGACACTCAACCACTGAGCCTCACCGGCCAGGCAAAATTATATTCTTAAAATCATATGATATCACCACTAACAATAACTTAACTGTGGGTTACAGTTTATACCGTGATTCACATTATTTCATTTAATCTAGATGGCAGGTAGGGCATTTATTACACCCATTCCACAGATGAGGAAATAGAGGCTTCTTTGTTCAACTGAGAATAAGGACTATCAGATCTTCAGACTCTTGTACCTGCACCACTGTCCTACTCAAATGTCTGTCTTGACTACTGCCATTCCTGGGGTGACCGATTTGACCTTTGCCACTTATTCATTGACTCTGTCTGCTTTAAGGTGGGATATAGTTAGACCCACTGTTTGCACACACACTTCCCTGACCAACCTTGTCCCTACTAAGCTCATCTTCCTCTCAACACCCACAGTAGGTCTTCTAGACATTGCCATTTGATAATCCATCATATTCTCCCTTGAAATAACTCTTATGCTGTTATTCACCTTTCAATATGTTTACATCTTGCTGGCCCCAACTAGATGGAAGTGCTCAAAAATCTTTTTCCTATCCAGTGTTCTCATACTCCCTCGCACAGTACACCACAGGTCGGAATACATTTCCAGATTTGTTGATTAACTGAAACGGTTTAAGTCCTCTCTTTCGAAAAATATTAAAAAGACACATGAGATCCCTGGACCCTTGGTGCAAAAGAAGAACTTAAAAGAGCAGGAAACCACACTGAGAGAGAAGGTGTCCTGCTTCACAATTTTGCTTATGACCATCCCTGCCAAGACCCCTGCAATTAAATAATTATTTAATCCAGCTCAATGGAGATTCGGTAATTTCATTTTTCCAATAAGGGTGCCATTCTGTATTTAATAAATAAAACATACATGTATAGCTTACACATATGATAGTAATGACTTTACAAATCAATACATTCCCAAGCTACTGCCTTGCACAGAACTATCAAGTGTAATTGGGCTTTCTAACCTTGTGACACAGCCCTTCAGCTACAAAGGACCTTCTTTATTTCCTTTCTTAAAAAGTACATTCAATCTACTCTGGACTTTCCCGTCTGCCGGTGCAGCTTGGGGTGACTTCCTGCTCTGTCAGCTGACTGTGAGTCACATCTCTGCTGCACGTTAGTGAGGCAGCTTCTGCATCCTCAGCAACCAGAGAGAGAGGATAGGTGTGAGCTGCCAGCCCTCCCTCAGGGTGGGATCACTTCTTTTCCCTGTTCACTTACAACCTCACAGTTACAAGCTCTGCTCTCCAGCTTCCGCCTTTGCGACGATGCTTCAACAGACAGGAAAACCAGCTTCCTACTTGCCAGACTGAAAGTGACGTTTTTAAAAAATCCATCTCTGTCGCGAATGAATCACTTATCTGGGCAACCCCTTTCTCCGAGGGGATCCTTTCCTTTGAGCCACATTTCGGGGATGTCTTCAGTGAGGCAAATGGCCATGACAGAAATGCTAGTTCTGGGATTTAAAATGATGCAAAATTCAAAATGTAAAAAAAAAATTCAAAATCATAAGAAAGGAGCTACGAGGGTACATAGGGTGGATGTGAAACACAAATTTCCTGGATTGAGGAAGCAATTGGAACAGAATCCTGGGGAAGTTGGGGACTCAAGAATAAACAATCTACAGGAAGTTAGAGGGCTTTGGAGACCACTTCTGCCTTCTGCATATAATCTTGTGTATTGTTTAGTTACTTGACAGTTTCACGTCCTTTTTGTTAGAAGAGGAAAAGGGAGCAGTGCCACTAACTTATCTCATCTGATGCTTTTGAAAGAAGCCAATAAAATATGATTGTGACACACTCGTCAGGTTTAAATAAATTAAACTTGCATTTTTCAACTAGTCCAGTGACACAACAATCCAGTCACATTGTCATCACCTCTAACTTATCCAGAAATATGGCTCATTAGCAGTGCCAGAATATTGTCTCTTTTTGTTGTTTTTGTTTTTCCTTCTTCCAAGGGTTGCTGACATTAAAATGATTTGGAAAAGAAAAAACACACACAGGTAAATTAGAGGTGGAGATAGAAAAGTGGCTATATGCTCTCATTTACATGAATGAAATAAACTGATGAATAAAATGATCCGGAGAGAGAAGCATGAACCAGACTGGCAAAGCTCAGAGGGAAGGTGGAGGTGAGGAGAGAGGGGAGAGATTAACCAAAGAACCTATATGCATATATGCATAACCCATGGACAAAAGACAATAGTGTGATAAAGGCCTGGGTGGGGGGCAGGAGAGAGGGGGGAGTGTTCAACGTAGGGGGGGGCATTTGAAATGCTTTGAACAATAAAGGTACATTTTTAAAAACTCAAAATGATTTGGAAAAGAAATAAAACCACAGGTAAATTAGAAGTGGGGGTAGAAGAGTGAATATATGCTCTTAATTACATACTCTAACAAGAAGTATGGCTGATGGGGTGAAATAAGCATTCCACTTATTTCAGTATCACTAATGATTAAATTACCTTTAATCATTCTAACCAAAACACCACCACCCAACTATTGACATGTTTGTAACAGACAGATGACAAGCTTTTCTGGATTTTTTCCAGTGTCATCTTGATGTGAAGCATTCTTGTCCATTTACTAAACTGTGCATGTAG
>NW_006300032.1:2742935-2748140 GCF_000327345.1 Myotis davidii | reverse complement strand
GTGTCTGTTTTTTTCATCAAGAGAACTCAGACTAGGCCCATCAAAGGAATAGGTAATGAGCTAATGGGAATAGGCTATACATTAACAGTAGTTTAATAAAAGATAGAAGTCTATTTTTCTCATATAAAAGTCTGGAGGTAGAAACCTAAGTCTGCTATGGAAACTCTGATCTCCAAATTTGTCAGGGGTCAAGTTCTTCCAATTTCCTCTTCTGCTGTCCCAAAGCTATGATCTTAAAGTTCTGATCCAAGGGGGGGGGGGTGTCCCACCATCAGACATACATTAAAAATAGCAACAAAGTGGTGGTGGTGGGCGGGGGAACTAAGGGGCTTGGAGTGCATATGTCACTGGTCTTTGCCAAGGAAAGTTCCCAGAAGCTACCAGCCAGATGGTACATATTCCATTAGTCAGAAGTTCATCACTCAGACACACCTAGCTGCAAAGGAGTCTAAGAAATAATTGGTAAAGCTTCTCCATAATAAAATATATTATGTCTTTTTTCTGCACAGCCAAAAGTCTATCACTGAGTAAGGAGGAAAACTAGATATTGAGGCAATTTTCTCTTCCAGCCACAGAGTTAGAGAGCATGAGCTATCACTTAGACAGGCTCTATACAGTGTGCTAGTAAAGTTATTGGAAGTGGGATAAAACTTTGTCTGAAATCAGAAATAATAATTCAGAAACACTCAATATACTAATTTATAAATCATTTGGGGGATTCTAGACTTGACATAGCCATCTATTAGCTCTATAATATCAAGTTGATATCTAACTACTTCTTTATCTTAACCCTTCTTGATTGGTAATATTCTAGATTTATGTTGGAGAAATAAATGTAGCCATTAACATCTTAGATCAGCACCTGTAAGCCTGAAGGATAAAAGCATGTAGGCAAATCAGGGTTGTATCTTTAGAACATTCATTGAAGTTATTCCTGGCATCCTATTTTGGAAAAATTCTGATATGTGCTTATGTTTGCATTTCTTGCTTAAGTAAAATATTTCAATTTTCTGTATTCCTTCCCATAGGTCTAAGTGATATATGGGCACTCCTCAAATATCCACTTCATAAAAGTTATAAAATTTCAGTCATATAGATTGGGGATCTAATGCTACTGAATTAAATTGGAAAGTTCAAAATTTTATTAAGGAGAAGCTTTACCAATTATTTAAAGTAAAACACCCTAAAATCACTGTCATAAGGTTTCAATATCTTAGTTGTTTCTGAATTACAGATATAAACATGGTGATCATTCTCTAGGATTGAATTTATTATTCCTAGAAAGGAAATGAATAACAACATCTTCAACTAAACTTGAAGTGGAATCTTAAGGAAGTAGCTTATGACTCCTTCAATTATAATAAGATTGCCTTTTCAAGATAACATATTTGTAGGAAATTTTTTAAAGTACTTAAATATGGCTTTAGAGAACTAGCTCCAGTGACTACACCCCCAAACCAGAGAAAAGCTAAAACGTTGCCCTGACTCAAAGGCACAATTCCACTACTTGAGTCACCTATAACACTTCAGTAGCACCCTGGATTTTCCTGGAAGGATCCCCAGCCAAGGACTGGGCAGGTTTAGCCATGTTCTCTTATGAAAATAGCTGATGACACAGTCACAAGGACTATATAGCTCAAAGGTTATGGAGGGTATGATGCCCTCCATCCAGTACAAAGAGTTCTAATCTCTTTAAATATCAAGATACGCTTTTAGTTGAAACATCTACATTCTATGCTCGTAGTCAAATGACCACTTAGATCTCTAATCTTTTTTGAAATAGCTAAGGGTATTTAGTCCACCTTGGCTCAATTCTGTCCTTTCCTAAAAGTTATGGAAAATCCATGTTCATTTTCAGCTGCATTTGCTTTTAACCCTTCTTCTTCTTCTTCTTCTTCTTCTTCTTCTTCTTCTTCTTCTTTCTCTCTCTCTCTCTCTCTCTCTCTCTCTCTCTCTCTCTCTCTCTCTCCTAAATTGAAAATCATTCGCAAAAACACAGCACAAAAGTCATCATAAAGCAGCCATTTTCCACAGGACCCTGAGAATCTTATTCTTAAACTACATTAGAGCCAGGAGGACAATTAAAAATCATATAGCCCAAACTCGGTGTAAAGAAGTGAGGGTGCCTGTGTCAACACTCAAATGCAGAAATGCAATCAGGACTGGGCCCCAGAAATTTTCAATGCACATAACTTTGACCCATCAATCACACATCTAGGAATTTAGTCTACAAGTATACTATATATACTTGTACAAAACCTCTCATTGCAGCATTGTTTGTAGTCAAGAAACATTGGAAACAACCTATTAATAAGAAGATGTTTTTCAATTAAAAGATAATTACATAAACTGATGGCATATGTATAAGGAAAAAATACATAGAAAGAATGAAAATATGCCCACAGGCCTTTTATAAAAAGTATATTTTATTGATTTGAGAGAGGGGGGGCGAGGTGGAGAGAGATAGAAACATCACTGATTGGCTGCCTCCTGCACACTCCACACTGAAAATTGAGCCCACAACCTGGGCATGTGCCCTTACTGGGAATTCAACTGTGACCTTCCGGTTCATAGGTTGACACTCAAACACTGAGCCAAGCTGGCCAGGCCCACAGGCGTGTTTTTATTGTGGTGACCTTCAAGGAATAAGATTGGCTGAGCATAAGGAGAGGAGGAAGGCTGTTCACAATTTTATTTTATGCACTCCCATTATAAGATTTTTAAATGAAACTTGTGAGGGGTAAAAAACAAACAAACCCATAGGCGTGACATCCTGACTCTCAGGTGATCATCACTTTTATACTCTCACTAAAAGTGTCAGTGTGAACATTTCCTGGGTTACTAAAATATGTTTACCAGTTTGCCCCTTTCCCACTTGTCCAGACAATGTAAGATAAATGTATTAAACATTATTTACTGTTGGCTTATGCTGAAAATGTGATTTTTAAAAGGTTCACTATGATAGAAAATGATTCATTTTCCCCACAACACTCCTGCAGCCAGTTCAGGTCATAGTGCACTATGGAGGTGACATGGTGATGATATAAGATTTTTGATAAAATTCTGCTCTTTCCTCCCTTACTGTGATATTCCACCAGTGAACCAGTTATTGACTTTTGCTGGAGTATTTTTGTCTCTCTGAACCCTGCACATAGGGATGAGTCCTGGCCATGATAATATACATACTGTCCTTCAAGTTTCCTCTGGCCTTACCCAACTGTACAGACAACATGTACAACCTCAACTGAAGTTTATCTGGATCTTTTCAGAGCCTAGGGATAGTGAATCTTCAAACCCCTGAAAGTATCTTTCGAATATTCCTGAATAAAATCTCTCCACCACGCTAGTCTGCAGTCTCTACTAGCCATCTGATGGCCATCATTGTCTCCTGATTGGCACGTCCATCTACTTAGCTCAGGACCTGAAAATCAAAGATGTCCAAGCCATGTGGTGCTTGCTTTTGGGTAGGAGGGATGCTTCCTCCTCCGCGCCCTACCCCCCACCCCCTACCGATTCTCGCTTAACCCAGTGAGGCTTCTGCCAAGCACTTTGAAAATTATTAGTGATTCAGAATTTCAGTTTCCCTTTTTATTTCCCCTATAGTTCAGGGAACTCAGGCTTTCATTCTTTAATTATTTCTTGACTACCTGCTCTGTGCAGACACATATAATATATGCAATGCTGAATAAAACAACCAAAGACCGTGCTATTATGGAATTTTTAGTTTATTCATGGAGAAAGACAATGAAAAAGTAATTAAAGTAAATTAATGTACCACTGCTCATTGAGATAGGTACAGTGATGGAAAAAGAGCAGTGTGAAAAAAAATAACAAAGGAGTTACTTAGATTGGATGGTCAGAAAAGGCCTCTGAAGTAGTGACAGTAATGTAACAACTAAAACATTAAAAATCCAGATTTGGCAAAAGGAAGGAGAGGAAATTGGAAAGGGCTGGGGGAATAGGAACAGAAAGAGGGGGAGGAGCTAACATTTTAAATTATTATGAGCCAGAACATTCTAGGAACTTTACACATTTCATCTGTTTTCATCCTAACACAGTCCTATGAAGTTAGCCCTACCTCCCAGAAGAGTAAAATGAAGCATGAAAAGGTTCAAGTAGCTTGTCCTTGTCACACAGTAAGTAAGTGATGAAGGAATAACTTGAACCCAGGCAGTAGAAGACACTAAGGAAGGAACAGACTGGATTATTTCAGTAATTTAAAGGTTATGTGGCTGAAGCAGAAAGAAAAAGGGGAGAAATCAGCATGAGATGCAGTTGACAAGGCAGGCAGGGACTGGATCATGTGTGGGTACGTGGTCGTGTTTCACCCTCAGAGTAATTCCTGATGGTTAACACTACTCCAAAAAAACAATATTGTACTGAGGAGCCAGCAGTAGTAATGAAAATAGTGATCACTTAGGTTATTTTTGTAAGCTGAGGTTTTAGAGAATGAGGGCGCTTTCCTCATGTTGTGAATAACAGATCCTGAGATCCGGGAGATGGAATGACAATATCTGGCACATATGTTCACTTGATCTATAACTTGGGAAATTGTACTATCTCCCAAGTATGTACCTGTAGCAACCTGTACCCTGCATTATAGAATTATGGGTGGCAAAATCAAACAGCGGTCTACTTGGGATTGCATAGAGAGTTAGTGCATATAGGGAGAAGGGAGGGCAAGGGGAGCCAGCTATCACAGTGAGTTGCCCTCTCTAGGCAGCGAGGAGTACGCCCCCTGGCTGTGGGGTCCTGTCCCCCTGGACTGGACTGTCCCGGAGGCCAGGTGTTCCTGATCACAGGCTACAACCTTGCTTTCTCTATATGCTACCTGAGTTGGACAATAAATCCTGGAGATGAAGAACTATTACTGTCTGGTGCACCCAGTGAGGAATAAGAAAAAGAAGAAAAAAAGGTGAAATGACTGCTTTTTTATATTAAAAAAATAAAACTCTGTAAGTTATAGTGAAAAAAGCAACTTTTTAATCCTTCAAGTTCGCTTTTTGCTTGCCTGCTCTCGTGAGTCCTTTAAGAGGATTCCAGCAACTCTTAGGAAATATTAAATATGCCAAAAAAATGAGAAGACGAGCTCAATTTAACCACATAAGCTGAGTCTAACCTCAACTCTAGTCACAGAGACCATGAAGAACAGAGTGGGGATTTCCCAGTGCTGTCTGTCCTGGTAATTTCTATTGTAACGTGTTT
>NW_006300032.1:2737135-2742863 GCF_000327345.1 Myotis davidii | reverse complement strand
AACATCCATTCTCTACTTCCCCACTCCAGCAGCCCCTCAATTTCTGTTTGAGGACCCATGTGATTCCTGAAAGGCTAATCCCATCTTGGTGGGAAGGAGTGAACACATGGCCTAGGCTAAGCCATCAGCACCTCTATCCCCCTGGCTGTGATGTAAATGACTGTGATCTAAGCCAGTTGGTTCACAGTGACTCTCAGGACTTTTACAGGGACTGCAAGATAAATCCTCTATGTCCCTCCTATTGCATTTGTTAATCCTCACCTGAGGATATTTTTTCATTGATTTTTCTTTTTTAGAGAGAGAGTGGAAGAGAGGGGGAAAGAAAGAAAGGAACATCGATGTGAGAGAAACACATTGATTAGTTGCCTCCTGCACATGCCCTGGTCAGGGCCTAGGCCAGGAGGGAGCCTGCCACCAAGGTACATGCCCTTGACCAGAATCGAACCCAGGACCCTTTGGTCAGCAGGCCGATGGTCTATCCATTGAGTCAAACCAGCTAGGGCCCTCCTATTATATTTGAATAAGAAACCCAGAGCTGGAGCCATGGGGGACCACAGAGGACGCTAATTGAGGATAGAGCCAACACTAAGAAAAACAAAGTAGACAGTGAAAATCTGGGTCTTGGATGCCATCATTAAACTGAAGGACCCCACTTTGCCAAAAATCTGGGACTTGAGCTAATAATGAAGTTCAACAAATATTTAGTGAATGACTACTTATGTGCCAGATATGGTAGCAGGCACTTGGAGTACATGAGTGCATAAAACGTACAGGTACCCCTGCCCTAAAGAGGAGACCAACAATAAGCATATCAACTAAAGCAATGGTTCTCAACCTTGGCTGCACGTTAGAATCACCTGGGAATCTTTTTAAAATCCTGATTTCTAGGCCTTATCTTCCGGAAATTCTGTTTCTTTGTTATGGGGTAAGGCCACAACATTAGTAACAAAGAAACAGACTTTCTAAATCAGTGGTTCTCAACGTTGGCTGCACATTAGAATCACCTGGGAATCTTCTTAAATTCACCCCATAACAAAGAAACAGAATTTCCGGAGGATGAGGCCCAGAAATCAGGATTTTAAAAAGATTCCCAGGTGATGCTAATGTGCAGCCAAGGTTGAGAACCACTGAACTAAAGTGATAATATGTTAGAGGCGGATGAATGCTGTGGAAGAAAGGAAAAGAAGAGCAAAGTAGGGGAGGAGAGTGGGGAAGTAGGAACCGGAGAATAGGTTCTCTGTTATGTAAGGTGGTATAGGTCGGGTCTCTCCATTACTCTCTGTCTATTACCTGCAAATAAAACTAAAACTTGGGACATTTAAAATACTTGTAACACCCCCAACACACACACACACACACACACACACACGGCAGAAGTTATAATAGACTGGGGGAAAACAAATGTCAGTTAGATTTGGCTAAGATTCAGGAGGGGAGAAATTGTATGTGAGTTCAGGATAAAGATTGAACTAATTCATTAATTAGTAAAAAATAATTAATTCATAAAAAACAGATCCACATTTTGGGGCAGGGTATAAGGAGACTCTTAAAACACTCCCTTTAAATCCTGCAGCACTTTGATAACAATTATAACACTTTCCTGAAGCAACAAGAGTCTTTTACTCCCATCGTTCCTGCTTCTTGAAACACAAAAATAATCACTTGTTTCTGTTTACAATATTTGATTTATGGAAAATGCAGTAAATTAATATTGACAGGGCTTCAGAACTTGAGACATGAAATTCTGTGACTAATTTGTCTCAGGGACAAACTTGCAAGAACTGTGATATTGTGCAACTGAGTCAAATGCCAACAAGCGAGAAAGGAAGGAAGCAGGGAAGAAAAAAATGAAAAGGAAGAAAGATTGCAAATTAACTTAATATAGAGATGTCTACTCCCACCCACCTTTCGGAGTACAGTGGCTAGTGGTTTCCTGTATAGGAAACATTTCGTCAACTTTTGTCTTAATTAAGATTGGCATTCCCCGCTTTGTACAACTATGTGATGCTGTGCCATCCCCCTAAGACTGGGGTCTCTTGAACACTAGGAATGGCTGCAAATATTCATTCTGTCTCTTGCCATAGCACGTACGCTTTTGTGGGCATCAGTTCTTAGGCTGTGTTTTTAAATCCAAAGCCGGACAAACTAAAACTATGCTTTGATAAGACATTTATAAACATGACTAAATTGGACTGGTGGGTTTTCATGCAATGCACCGTGTTTCTCCCAGTTACAGATCTCGACTCTAACTTTCCCCGGATGCCTTGGAATTTATCACAGTGAGGTTAACTGCTGTACCCAGTAGGCAGAGCCTGGGAAAATGAGTGGGGAGATGAAACACAGGGGGTACTTTGCCCCCTCTCAGTCTCTCCCTAAAACGGAGAATCATGAAAAAGGACCTGGCTTATTCCAGGATGACATAGTGTAGCTAGACTAATACTGTTTTGTTTTGAAATAATTTTTATTGATTTTTTTAAAGAGAAAGAGGAAGGTATATGGGGAGAGAAACATCGATGTGAGAGGGAAGCATCAATCAGTTGCCTCATGCGCGCCCCCAGAATCTAATTGGCAACCTTTCAGTGCACGGGATGAAGCCCAGCCAACTCAGCCAGGCCAGCCAGAGTGAGACTAATATTGCTTTTAAATTAGTAAAAAGAGACATCATAAATCTTTAGGAAATGAAAGATTATTCAACAGATCAATTGGCCAGTCTTTTTGGCAAAAGATTTTTCCCACCTACCATTAAATTCCTTATGGCTGAGGCCCAAGGACATGTGCGAGTAAATGCACACACACACAAGCACACACACACATACACACACACACACACCCCACCCCACCCCACCCCACATACCACACAGGCAAAGAAACCTTATTGTATACAAGTAACTGAATATTTACTTGATCACTGGTGGTGAAGGGCACTCAAGTTTAAGTCATCTGAGGAACCTAAGCGAAATAATGACAGACCTGACCACATAAAAGTGTTACATTTAAGAAAGATATAAGATGGAAATGCAAACATCAAAATAGAAGGGGAAATCTATGATGCATATAATGGTAATAACCTAACACCTTTAAAACATAAGGAACTTATAAGAATTGATTAGAAAAACATGAAATTTCCAGAACAAAAATGGGCAAAGGATGCCAAGACAAGTCGCAAGATAACAAATATAAGTGAATTCAAACAAGATAAAAAAAATGTCCATCTCCCACTTAACTAAGGCAACAACTGAAACAGCAGAAGAGAACCTTTGTTATTATCAAGTTCACACAAATAATGCCTTTTCCTAATAGTGCTGATAAGACCACAATGAAATAGGAAATCTCATTCACTAATGGTAGAAGTATAAAACTTTCTGGAAAGCAATTTATTGCATTAAAATCTTCATTCTTTAGTCATGTCACCACTGACTTTTTAAGCCTTATGAACAAGGAGCTTGTATTTTTACTTACTTTCTTTTTCACATTCTGAGTCATACGGAAATTTAACCAAATTAATTAAGAATACTCTAGCAAATCAATCAAATTCTTGGATCCTCTTAACCTGAGCTCCAGATAAAAAGCAGCAAGAAGGTGCTGCTGTTATCTGGTTAAAACTGACAGCAGCAAGATGTGTGGATTATTGTCTGCAAGTTTAGGAATAGGAAGTGGGGCATGTTGCACTTGCCAAAGGGCATATAAACCAAGAACATTTGTTATGTAGGAAATCAAGATCAGACGATGAGCTCAAAGATGCTCTTTGAGAACAAAACAGTTTGCGGTGACAAGCACTGACGTGAGGTTGTGTTTATATGAACACAGTCCTCCCATTCCAAGTCTGGTGACTACAGTGTTTTCTTCCCCCAAAACAACTGTATTGTCAAAGGGCACTGTGTCATTAATTGTGAAAGCCTGTCTGTCACTATTAACGCATCAAACAAATGTCTTGATGTTATCTGCAGCTGATTAGTTGATTAGGTTTTGCCCACAGGAAAAGCCTGGCCACGCCAGCCACAAGCCAGCCACGCATGACGTACAGAAGAGTCCTCGTGGCACCCTTGGCATGAGTGATGCTGGCGAAAAACACACCTGATTCCATCAGCTCTCCATAGCAACAGGGCCTCTTGTCAAGCCAGATCATGAAGATCCATCATCAGGAAGAGGCTTATCCCCGTGACAGGAGGGAGTTTTGAAAGGTAACACGTCAACAACAACGCCTCAGCAACAACTATTTGTTGTTGCTGTAGACAGGGATACAAAGACAGGGCAAGGCTGCCAGAACGGTTTGCAAAAGGAACCGGGAGATTCCTGCCCTGGAAGAAGAACCAAGTAGAAATGTTCTGTTTCCTCGGGGAAGAAGGCAGATAAGCATATACTGAGTTGGAGCCGCTATTCATCTATAAACTCTTTATCGGATGAACAGAATATCTCCCTTCTGAGCATTCCAACACCTTGTAGGAGAAATTCAAGTTTCTGTTGTTTATGTTTGTCCGTTGTTAAGTAGAAGTAATCAGAGAAGAGGAGGAAAACCAAATGAGAGCAGAAGCTGGGTCCCTGCCCCTCTGGCTCAAAGCATTCTTCCTTTTGAATTTTACTAGAGGCTTTTGGAGATTTTGTTGGCTTGTTTGCTTTGGCTATCTCCTCTGTCGTTCCTGAGGGCAGGATTACAGTGTCTTTTTCATCTTTGTACCTATAGTACCTAGCATAGAACAGAAGCTCAATCAATATTTACCAATTGCTGGTGGCAATGGTGGTAGTAGTGATGTAGAAAGCAGGGTGAATACAAATACAACTCAGGTCTCTTTCTGGACCTTACTCTGTTTTGGGGGTCCCTGGGAGGTGCCAGTTCAGATCCTGAAGTAGACCCTCTAGCCAGGCTAGTCAAGAGTGGGTTTTTTCCTTATATCTTCTCCCAGAAAGGCAAAAGAGCCTAATTGTTATAGCATGGGCTTGGGAGCAGACAACACAGACTAGAATCCTGACTTCACTCCAAGAAGTGGGCGCATGGAGAAAGGAGAGGACAGGGCTACTGGAGGAGGGAAAGAAAGGGGTTCAGAAAAGGCTTCCTATAACCTATAAACTGATTCTCAAAAGATACCAAGCATCTGGGAAATTACCTGGGTGGGGAGAGCTCCATGTCCAGAGGCATGCAATAGCATGGAGGGTTAGAGGAACAAGGGCAAGTTTGCATGAATAGAATGCATATCAGGTCCAAGGGTGGAAAAGACAGGAGAAGGAGGTGGCACACCTAAACAAAAGGGTTGGAGAGGTGGTCAGAAGCCAGGCCACAGAGGGCCCTGCTCTGTAAATAAGAAAGTTGGACTGTCCTTCTATAAGTAATGGCAGTCATTGGAGAGTTATTAAAAATGCAATGGTGACTTATCAAGTAGCAGTATTGGTGAGGATGTGGAGAAAAGGGTACCCTAATGCACTGTTGGTGGGAATTCAGATTGGTGTAGCCACTGTGGGAAACAGTATGGAGAGTCCTCAAAAAATGAAAAAAGAAACTGCCTTATGACCCAGAGATTTCTCTTCTGGGTATATAGCTGGAAAAAATCCAAAACACTAGTTTGAAGCAATATATGTACCCCTATGTTCAATGCAACATCTATACTAATAAAAGGGTAATATGCAAATTGGTCAGGACGCCCTCACAGTAACGACCAAACAGCAGACTGCATGGGGCAACAAAGGCCGGCAGGGGGGCAGTGAACCAAATGACTGAACAGCAGGCTCGGTGGGG
>NW_006300032.1:2736438-2736786 GCF_000327345.1 Myotis davidii | reverse complement strand
TAAGAAGCAAAGAAGATAGAGAGATATAGATATAGATATAGATATAGGTATAGATATAGATATAGATATAGATATAGATATAGATATAGATATAGATAGATATAGATAGACATATCTATATCTATAGATATAGATATATATGTCTACATATCTGTATATATATATATATTACTACTTGGCCATAAAAAAATAAATCTTACCATTTGTCCATTTGTGACAACATAGATGGACCTAGGTTTTTGCAAGGAAGACCAGAGAGGTAAATTGCCATTATCACATCATATCAAGGATACATACTGTAAATTGACTAACCGCTTTAGGAGGCTTTTTTTCATGTCGTAAATCCCT
>NW_006300032.1:2726630-2726917 GCF_000327345.1 Myotis davidii | reverse complement strand
CAATCAGTCTGGCAGGGGATTGGTTAGGGGTGATCAGGCAGGCAGGCAGGTGAGTGGTTAGGAGCCAGTGGTTCCGGATTGTGAGAGGGCTGTCCTGCAGGATCAGGCCTAAACCAGCAGTCAGACATCCCCCGAGGGGGTCCCATATTGGAGAGGGTGCAGGTCAGGGGGGACCCATCCCCTCTGTGCATGAATTTTGTGCACTGGGCCTCTAGTTATTTATAACTGCCAAAACATGGAAGCAACCCAAGTGCCCATTAATGGACCAGTAGATAAAAAAGCTGTGC
>NW_006300032.1:2718163-2726539 GCF_000327345.1 Myotis davidii | reverse complement strand
AGATATAGATATAGATATAGATATAGATATAGATATAGATATAGATATAGATATGGATATAGATATAGATATAGATAGATATAGATAGACATATCTATATCTATAGATATAGATATATATGTCTACATATCTGTATATATATATATATTACTACTTGGCCATAAAAAAATAAATCTTACCATTTGTCCATTTGTGACAACATAGATGGACCTAGGTTTTTGCAAGGAAGACCAGAGAGGTAAATTGCCATTATCACATCATATCAAGGATACATACTGTAAATTGACTAACCGCTTTAGGAGGCTTTTTTTCATGTCTAAAGTAAATCCCTTATGTTAGAGGAATGGTTTCAAAGTATGGTCCTCAGATTGGCAGTATCAGCATCACCTGGAATTTGTTAAAAATGCACATTTTTGTCTTGGTCACAGACCTGCTGAGTCAGAAGCTCTGGGTGTGGGGCCTAACAACCTGTGTTTGAACAAGTCTCACAGGTTATTATGAAGCACCTGAAATTTAAGAACTGCTGTGTCAGAGGTTATCTAATTCATTTGCTCTCAATGTACACAAAAGAACTGTTCTCACTGCTCAGCCATTAAGCAGTGGCTCTCAACTTCACGACATTTTATGAATACCTTTCACCAGACACCATCCCCAGATATTCTGATTTAATTGGTTTAAAAGCTCCCAGGTAATTCCAAGCCTAGACAGTGTTGAAGTCTCCTGCATCAGGCCCTTAGCTAAAGGAAGTCCTCTCTGTTCTACTCACACTTTCCACATACCCCCTCCTGCAGGTGCTCTCCCTTTCTTCTCAGACTTTGGAAGAGTGGATCAATCAGTAGACTGATGTTTTAGAAAACATCAAACAGGATTTAATACTATAGAATTTCAGAGTTGGTACTAGCCATAAAAGTCAACTAGTTAAGTGATTTTAAAGCTTTTGTTTTATGAGCAGATCTTTTTCTTCAAAGGAAATCTTATGGGGAGACCCAATGTAGAAAAATAGAGAAAGCAACGCAGCTCCGAGTGAAGGGTGAGGGGGCATGAGGATGCTTCTAGTCGTCTAGGAACAATTGTACCAGCACTAGCCTAGTTTAACATTCCCAGTTAATGGTTGTCTATCTACCTTCTCCTTGATCACGTCCAGTGAGCAAATTTTTACCCCTACCCACTTCCATTTTCAATTCAGCTCAAAGTTTTTAAACATTCTTATTTCCTTAGAGCCCAATCTGCCTCCCTATCACTTCTTATCACACTAGCCAAAGAAAGGAGGTCCTTTCCCATCAGAAGGGTCTTCTCATTTCACAATCAGGCCTGCTGCCCCATAACCAGTTCTTAGCTCATCTACGTATTAGAATCACCTGAGGAGTTTTTTAAACTCCAGGTGTATACATTGTATTCCAAATTAATAATTCAGTATCTCTCCAGTGGAACCAGGTAGATGGGGCCTTTTAAAGGATTACAGATAGATATAACGTGCCACCTGGGCTTAGAGTGAGCTCTTGGGCCAGAGTCTCCCTTGCTCAGAAAACACAGTCTCTTCTTCTACCTAACTCTTAGTTGACACCATTTTGAACCTTCTCACCATCCTCTCTGCTTTCTTTTCAGAATGCTCCCTTGTCTGGATCCAAACTTGTCATGATCGCACAATTTGTACAAGTTGTTTTTACAAACATATTGCAAAAATACCTGTAAGTGTTAGGTTGATATACTATCAAATCCCTCCTTGCTGCCCGGCCAGAGTGGCTCAGTGGCTGTGCATTGACCTATGAACCAGGAGGTCACAGTTCAATTCCAGGTCAGGGCACATGCCCTGGTTGTGGGCTGGATCCCCAGTGTGGGGCGTGCAGGAGGCAGGCAATAATGATTCTTTCTCATCACTGATGTTTCTATCTCTCTCTCTCCCTCTCTAAAATCAAATTAAATATTCTATATAATAGAGGTAATATGCAAATTAACCCTCATGCCATCACAAGATGGCTGCCTAGGAGGCGGAGCTTTTGACACTGACTGGCATAGAAACCAACCAATCAGAACCTAATCTGGGTGAACTGCAAAGGCAGAACCTAAGGTGGGGGCTGAGGAGGGGTTTTAAGGGCAACATCTGTTTGGTGTAAGGTGTAAGAAAGCAGTTCAATTTTTTAATGACCGGTTGCTGCAGTGGTGGGGGCTGAAGCAGAGGCAGTTAGGGGTGATCAGGCAGGCAGGCAGAGTGATTAGGGGCAATCAGGCAGGCAAGCAAGCAGTTTAGGATATCAGGCCGGCAGGGGAGGGCAGTTAGAGGTGATCACACAGGCAGAGGCAGTTAGGGGCGATTGGGCAAGCAGAGGGGTTAAGGACAATCAGGCAGGCAGGTGAGTGGTTAGGAGCCAGCAGTCCCAGATTGTGAGAGGGGATGTCCCTGATTGGAGAGGGTGCAGGCTGGGCTGAGGGGACCCCCTCCCCCCTGTGCAAGAATTTCGTGCACCAAGCACAAAGGGGATAAAGTCTGCATAGCCACTGGATTCTACGACCAGGTCAACTCAATCAACTGCTCTGGCTTCAGAGAATCACTGAGGTAAACACACAATGATTATGCTGAGAGTTTCATCACAAACTCCTGTGGTCCAATGCCCCCCTATAATTGTTTTATTTTTCCTTACTTAACTTGCTATCCTATGCCCCATAACACTATCTTAGAACCTCCTTCCAAAACTTCAGTTTTCTCAACTCTAAAAATGGGGATAATCATAGCATCTACTACCTAGAAAGATTCTTCTGAATTTTAAATAAAATAATGGACATAAGGTTCCTAGCATGTGGTATCATAAGTACCTAAAAATGCTGTTATTATTTTATATTCTTTATATGTTACATTATATATATATATATATTATATATATTATATATGATGTTATTATTATGTGACATAAATAATAGTAAAATAAAATAATAACTATTATTTTCTACTCATTTCAGAGTTAAAAAACGTTTTCTCAGTGCCAACTATATACCAGTTATTGTGACAGGAACTAGGATTTTTAAAAATTAATAAGACACAAGGAGAAAGATGTGTGGGATGCTTTGAGTTGACACACTTTGATATCTGCCCTCTGACAATCCCAGCTACCCCCTCTCGATTTCCCTTATCTCATGGTCATTTCCTTCCTTAGGAAGACAAGAGCAAGTCGATAGAAGCCCATCAGTGTTCCTCTTCATCTCCGAGTTTCTCCTTGTCATCAAAGTTTTTGTTTTTCTGTCCTCTTGTCACAGAAGACCAGGGCTGCTCCACCTCTCAGCCCTGGTCCTAGCCTAACTCAGGTCAGTGCCCCTGAGAGGATGTCTCCTCAGCTTCCGCTCTGAGCACTGCAGCTCACGAGTTTAAAATTGAGTCCTTGCTCTTGCGAAGCAATTAGAACAGAGCTGAGACAACAGAATAAAAAAGGGGCGGGGGGAGAAAAAAAGAAAAGCAACTTGCAAGATAGGTCATAACAAATGTCTATGAGTCATTTTGAGTTCCAGTTGAAAAAAAATAATTGCTATTCCCAACAGGACAAAAGCTAACTTCCAAAAACGTTATAATCATACTAAGAACATTTTAATGTCTTATAGTTTTTATAAAGTAATTTTTACAAAATTGTTTCTTTTTAGCCACTTAGGTCGGTGAGAAAAGTTAAGAAATATTCTGCCCATTTTACAGATGTGAGAACTGAGGCTGAGAGGGTGGGAGTGATCAGGAGAAATCTCAAGGTGGACAGCTAGTAAATGTTGGAGCCAAGACTTGGGAGCCCTCTTCATGACTTTTCTTCCTAAATCATTAACATTTGTTAGTTTACTAGGTGCCAACATTTTGCTGGGAACTTAGCATTATGTTTTCTCACCTCCCCTTTACAATTCTAGAAGGTAAGCCTTACTACCTGTATTTTAGAGATGGGGATGACCTTGTGAGGTGGCTTGAGGAGGAAGGGGAGGGGAGCCTATTAGGTAACTTGCCCCAAATCCCACTGCCAAGAAGCTACAGAGTTGGCTTACAACAATTCCAGGCTCACAAACCTGAATTCTATGTATTACACTATAATTCCTTAGGTGTTATGGACAAAAATAATACCAAAAATAATGAAAGCTACCTTTGGCACAAGGGTCAGTGACAGCCATAAAAATGGGTACACCATGGTTAGGCAATGTGCCCGTGCCAAGACAGGGCCACAGTGCAGAATGGAGAGGAGAAGGTTCTCCTGTTATGGCCAGAAATACTCAGCTATCTTCATAAACATTAATTCCTAAGCTATTTATGAATGAAAAAATATTTACTTATTCCTCATTTTTCTTACTGCTGTCTAAGATAACATGAGATCCCCTTCTAGAAACTCTCTGGTGACTAAGGTGCCATGGCAGTGATGTAGTTGCATGACCATTCAGGCCTATCACTCAGACAGCCTCTAACAAATGGTTTGACTCCTTATGTTTTCCAAATAAATTCAGTTCTTTGTATTCCATTGGACATGTAGACATCTTTAAAAGGTATCTTAATTAATTTGAAGCTTAGGGGTTTTGGCAAAAGTCTCTTTTTAAGAAAAACACTAAGGAAAATGTTATAACCAACTTAAAGAATATATGTTCAATAAAATATATAAAAGTAATAATACTTCATCTAGTGTAGAAAAGTTTATGGCAGCCTCTTTGGAATTTTAAGTTTAGAAAAATTTTGATGGGTTAAATCTCAAAATTCTAAAGCATGACTGAATAATTTTCTACTGGGTACACTGTACTTTTCTGAAGATTTTGTTCTATGCTTCCCTTCATGTTCAGGCTGACCTGGTTGGTGACTCAGATAATAGATGGTAGACTGACTAGTTGTGGTTTGAATGGTATCACTTCAGAATTCTAATCTCTTTTGTCATGGACCATCCCTGGGGATTCCAAAGTATTACCAGCCTTAAAGGAACTCCCCTTCCTCAATAACCACAGCTCCCAACAGGAAATGAGAAATTTCTGGTAGTGAAAATGGGACATTTTAGAAGTATTAACTTAGTAAAACCAAGTCAAGAAAACTTTCTCTAAAGCCCATTGTTTACCATATTAGGAAAAGTTGCCAGGGAGATAGACAAAAGCTTCATAAGCAGTAAATTGGATTAATTTTATGAAAATTTTATTAACCAAGTATTTTTGTTATTATTCCTTTCCATCTACAAACTATAATGAAGAGGATGAAAGAGAGGATTAAACTATAACCTGATTATAATTTAATAAGGACTGATGATCTCACTTCTTAGGATCAAACACAGAGAAAGCAATCACTCCCAGATGTTTCTTAATCAAATTAAAGTCTGATCAGTATTTACAAATACCTACTATGTACCAAGAAGCTCAGGATCCAGTGGAGATCATACTATATCCACAAACCTTTTAATATTTATTGTCAAACCCCTGTCCTGAGAATGAATAAATGAGAGGTCCCAGGGGCATGTGAAGGCCTCAAGCAACCCAAGTTCAATATACCTCCTCACTATAAATGTCCATTTGTGGACATTTATTTTTCTTAAAATAAATGTTATACTCATTTTTCTTAATCCTTTTTAGGTGATGATATATTCATTTATTAATAATAGTGTAAATACAATGTGTGCAACCCAGAAACTTAACTCTCAAAAAGTAAAAAGCTAATTGGTATCAAAAGGGAGCCTTTCTAAAAGTTAAAGGGTGCTGGTCTGAAAATCATCAGAGGGCCCAAGTGCATTAATTCAAGCCAGTGATTTCTCAGATGTGCCTTAGTGTCAGTACCCCGAATGTACAGATTGAAATAGTGTAGGGGTTTGTCCAAATCAGTTTCTAGAAAAGGTATATCACACATGAAGTTCTTGAACTTTCTAAATTCGAAATTCCCAAGTGAAAGAGGGATTAGGGGCTTTTTTAGGGGACTAAATGACTCAGCTTGACTATCCAACTTCATTCAATGAGTGTTTAAAAAGTAAATACAAAAAACGAAACACACACACACACACACACACACACACACACACACACAGACATAAAACTGCCTGATTATGTAGTTGGGTAATGTACTCAAAACACCCATCTAAGTTTGTAAATTTGTAAACTATATCAAGTAGGGGCATGTCGAGTTTGATACTGAATTTTCTATTTCCTTTGATTCCCCTCACAGTGATGAGCAGTCTTATTCTCATCACAGACATTCACATTTAATGAATATGCATTTTGAATGAAAGAAAACCTCTAGAGGCATAGATGTGTGTGTGTATGGGTATGAAGATTTATAAATTTTTACCTAAATTCCCAGTCAGGAAATTATAATGAACCAGTTCAATGCTTTCTAAACTTCCTGCTTATAAGAATCACCAGGGACCTGACTGGTGTGGCTCAGTGGTTGAGCGTCAACCCATGAACCAGGAGATCATGGTTGGATTCCTGGTCAGGGCTCCACCCCCCATGGGGGGCATGCCCAGAGAGCCGATCAATGATTCTCTCTCATCATTGATGTTTCTATCTCTGTCTCCCTTTTCCCTTCCTCTCTGAAATCAGTAAAAACATATTTTAGCCCTAGCCAGTTTGGCTCAGTGGATAGAGTGTCGACCTCTGGACTGAAGGGTCCTGGGTTTGATTCTGGTCAAGGGTATGTACCTCGGTTGCAGGCTCCTTCCCAGCCCAGGTACCAATGCCCAGGCCTCTGTCCTGAAGATACTTTGAGGGAAGGCTAGAAAATCTTTATTGTTAACAGGTAGCACCTAGTGATTCTTGTTTTTAAACAGGTATAGGATATACCCAACTAGTTGATTCACACTGCTCTGTTAATGATATTTTATTTGTTTGTTTGAGGGGTTTTGTTTTGGTCATGAGCATTCCCAATGGTCCTTTCTTTAGTCCCCACTTCTGCTTCCCTACAGTTTCCTCTCTTGGAATCTCATCAACATCCTTAAATGATGGCTGTGCAGCCCTGTCCCAAATTATACCCTTAGGCTGAATCTCTAGCCCATCCTCATTTAAACAATCATCATTGATAATAATTCCATTAGTATCCCAATGGCCAAAGTAGTATGTGTTCAGTTCAAGACCTTTTAAAAGCTTGGAGAGAGGAAACAATTTTATCATTTTAATGGACTTCAGGAAAATGTGAAAGAGAGAAAAAACACTCAAAACCCAAAACCTTGAGGAACGAAAAATGTCCGATGCCTGAAGGCAGGTAATAAACCCCCAAATCTCTTATTCACACTTCCTCTAGAGGAGGCTATTTTCTGCCTTGACCAAACTTTTCAGATGGTGTAGATGATAATCTATGATAACTGGCTATATATATGAATGTGCCACTTCTATCCATGTGGGACCACATGAAGAAATGACCAATTTTTTCATTTAATAATTTACAAAACACAAATTCCTACTCTGTGCTCCATGTTATTCTTTGAGCTAGTATACAAAACTAGTAAGAGGTAATCCTCAGCCTTAACTAACTTATAGTTAATTGGAAAAATATACATTTAGTAAAATATGATTACTATATTAAGATGTATATGTAAGATGTTAAGATAGCATAGAACAATGTGTTGTGGGTATGGGAAGGGGTCACCTTTAGAGAGGAGAGGAAAAATATTTGCAGTTATCTATTCTAAGGCTATATTTTTAATTATATAAATAACATAAAGTTATTAAGGAGAACATTTTTTTTCCAACTCTTTACACATTAACAATGTTTCTTTTCCTATGTTTCCATTCAGCCTTTGTCCATATATAATAGATATACATATACATGAATATGTGATATATTAGTAAAATGTATATTTCTGTATATTAAAATATACACATATTAGAAAGTTGAAATCATAAAATCTATGATTGTGTGTTGTAAAAGTTTGCATACATTTGATTGCTTTAAACCTGAAATACGTTTTCCTATAAAAACAAAACTATTAAAGATTGCTAGCTTTCCTGGAATAGCCTATTTAATACACAACACTCTATTGCTATACCATTGCAGTTGTACAGAGAGAAAATAATTGTGTACTATTTATAAAAATATATTGTTTCTCTAGTAAATTTCTCTGGTAAATAAAACTCACTATAAATGATTTTTAAATATTTTTAAATGTCTTCAAATGCTTATCCTTGTGGTAGGAATGTGTAATAGATAACCCAGGTGAGTAAGGGAGAGATGTCCACCAGATGTGAGGGCATGGGCACTTCCGTTTCCTTTGATAACATTACAGTTACGGCTATAAGCAACTGAAACCCAGAGCTAGTGGAAAAGAGCAGACACACCGCTTGTTTTTCTAATTTGGAGATGAATGCTGTCTCTGTGATGGGACAAAGCTGGATAAATATGGGTCAAGGTTGGCCTCTGGCTCACCAGGAAAACTAGCCTGAAAAACTAGGGCGTATACAGTAGAG
>NW_006300032.1:2713657-2717987 GCF_000327345.1 Myotis davidii | reverse complement strand
AAGAAAAAGAAAATCAAGTGATCATGTCCACATTCCAGATGCTCTGAATTGGCACCTATAGCAAGAAAAAGTAGAATGCATGACTCAAGGTATCCCTCATACTCTAAATCCCGGACCCTGGAATCTAGTGATTTTGGAAGACAGTAGCCTAATTGCAAATTGGCTGGATAGGAATCATCATGGCTGTGGTGGCTCCCGGGCTCCTGAGGAATGGCATGCCTGGAGGCCCCGAGGGGCTACTAGCCTATCCATCTCAGATGTAGTCTCTTTGTGATCACTTGATTTTCTTTTTCTCTCCCTACTCTACTGTACATATGCCCTAGTTTTTCAGGCTAGTTTTCCTGGTTAGCCAGAGGCCAACCTTGATCCATCTTAAGTATTTCTTAAGAAACTTCAGTTGTGCTATGAGACAGTTGTGCTATTTCAACCTGGAGCTCGCAGTTGAAATCTCTGGATGGGTTGTGTAGCATTCAAAGAGACTACATCCTCCAAAACAAGAAGTCAAATAAAGTAAGAGGAGGAAGAGAAAGAGACAGAGAAGGAGTGACCAGATGTGTATTAAGAAAACCAGGTTAGTGCATTCTCCTAGAAACCAATAATAGAGAAATTTCAAGGAAAGTTTGTCAAATGCCACAGAAATGTCCAGACTATTAGGTTTGGTAATAAAGGGGTTATTGGCAAGCTTTCAAAGGGAAATTTCAATAAATCAATGGGCTAGAAGCCAGGCTGGATTAGAAAGAGCATGGGAAGTGAAGAATCCAAAGGGGTTTGGAAGTGAAGATAGCAGTTTCATTCATTCATTTATTCACTCATGCATTAATTTATCCAATTGATAAATTAAATAAATTGTGCCTCTGCACAAGGCACTGTGCTAGACATTGAGAATAGATCTTGACCTTCATAGAGCTTACATTCTAGTGAGGACAAAAAAAAACATGAGTTAACAACAACAACAAAAATAACATTATTTTCATCAATGCAATAAGAAAACAATGAAGTATGAGAGGGTGAGGTCCGGGGAGGTATAGAGGGGGAAAACTACCATAGAGAGGATGATCATGGAAGGGTTGAGAGAGCTGGAGTTGTTTCATTTTAGTTGGAGAGAGAGAACCCATTTGTAGGCCATGAGGAAAAGTCAAATTTGAAAATGAAACAAAACGTGGAAGGTAGAGGAGCAGTAATTTACGGAGCAAAGTACAGGAGAAATGGAATCGTGTTAGGTCCAGGGCACTGGACTTGAAGTGAACATTGGAAAGGGTCAGGAGCACTTCCTTCTCAAAACAGGACTGAGGAAAGAGAGGGAGCATAAAGGTTTTTCTCTGGAAAGAAGGAAGAAGAAGAAAATTGAAGGGTCACACATAAGAAGTTCATGTCTCAAGGGTATGCCTTAAGATCACTTGCCAATTCAGAGAGATTGTCCTTTGATGTGGTGACCTCCTGCAGATCAGGAACTGTGCTGGGCACCAAGCATGCAAAGCCAAATAATACATAGTTCCTGTCTTCACAGCGCTTATACAGGCGCACCCTGTCTTATTACACTTCACTGATATTTTGTTTTTTACAAATTAAAGGTCTGCAGCAACCCTGTGTCGAGCAAGTCTATGTGCCATTTAGAAAGCAGTTTCTTGAGATGGACTGTACTCCTGGTGAAGATGCTGTAAAGATTGTTGAAATGACAACAAAAGATTTCTAATATTACCTAAGCCTAGTTAAGCAGCAGCAGGGTTTGAGAGGATTGACTACAATTTTGAAAGGACTTCTGTGGGTTAAATGCTATCAAACAGCATCACATGCCACAGAGAAAGCATTTGTGAAAGGAAGAGTCAATCCATGAGGCAAACTTCATGGTTGTCTTATTTTTTTAAATTGTCACAGACCCAACCTTTGCAACCACCATGTTGACCAGTCAGCAGCCATGAATATTCAGGCAAGACCCTCCAACAGCAAAAAGATTACCACTCATTGAAGGTTCAGATGATGGTTAGTAAATTTAGCAATAAAATATTTTTTAATTAAGCTTTGTACATTTTTAGCTGCTATTGCACACTTAATAGATTATAGTGTAATGAAAACATAACTTTTATATGCACCAGAAAGACCAAAATTCGTGTGACTCACTTTACTGCAATATTCTCTTTATTGCGGTGGTCTGGAATCAAACCTGCAATATCTCTGAGGTCTGCCTATTACCATTTTAAAGAACAGAGATTTGAAAAAAACTATTGCACTACGTACACTAAGGGCTCTGATAGAAAGGTGTACTAGTGAAATGGGGGCGTGGAGAAAGGAGAGAACAGGACTACCGGAGGAGGGAAAGAAAGGGGTTCAGAAAAGGCTTCCTATAATCTATAAACTGATTCTCAAAGGTTAGCAAGTATCTGGAAAGTAACCTGGGTGGGGAGAGCTCCATGTCCAGGGCATGCAATAGCGTGGAGGGTTAGAGGAACAAGGGCAAGTTTGCATGACTAGAATGAATATCAGGTCCAAGGGTGGAATGGGGCAGGAGAAGGAGGTGGCACACCTAAACAGAAAGATTGGAGAGGTGGTCAGAAGCCAGGCCACAGAGGGCCCTGCTCTGTAAATAAGGAGGTTGGATTTTCCTCCTATAGGGAATGGCAGTCATTGGGGAGTTATTAAAAATGCAATGACAAGATTATATTCACGTCTGAAGTCATGTGAAAGAATGGTTGGAAGAATTCCAGATGAGCGGCAAGGAAACCAATTAAGGCAGGAAAAGTGATAGTTTGGATAGGGGAAACAGCTATGAGAAGGAAACTGGGATGGAGAGAAGGAAACTGACAAGGCAAAGTTGGCACCATTGGTAGGATGTGGCCACGGTCCGAATGTGAGGGCGAGAAAAGAGAAGTCAGAGGACTTCTATGTCCCTGGCATGGGCAGCTCACAGATAGGGTGCCAATCCCTGAGACAGGAAGCAAATGTGGCGAAAGAGTAGGCTTGAGGGTTAGAATGATAAACTTTTAAAGCAGCTGGAAAAATTAAGTAAGCCATCAACGAAAAATGGTTATCAAGTGGCAAGAGGGTCAAGTTGCAGCTAGTATTATGAATCAGTAGCAAAGTTACCTGGAAGTGACCCCAGTTTCCCAGCATTAAGAGAGGAACAGAGAAAACAAGCTCATCTTCACTTAGGAGTGAAATAGGGGGATATGACAGTAATAGATAGCCAAGCAGAAAGAGAGTTCTTTTTTGGGATATTCCATGGAAGTCAGACAAGAGTCTGATGAGTGAACTAAGAGATCAGGAGTAGTGAAAGGAGCAGACAGTGCTCTGAGGTCAAAGGGAAGTTCAGTGCCAGGCGCAGGCATAAGTGGCCATCGTCACATGGAGAAATTCAGCATTTATGATGCTATAGAGACGGTGCACTTTCACTTGACTTTGAATTCTAAGGGGTGGCCAAGCACAGCTTCAGCTTGTTTACATCATAGTGAAGCAGTTAGCGTGAGGGTCTGTTGGTAAGCGTGGATGTTAAAGTCACTGAGGGCACACAGGAAGGTGGAGAAGTGTCATGAACGTCTCGCTGTGGTTGACAAGGCACCTCACCATCTGTCTCCTCCCAGTTTCTCTCCATACTGTTCAGGCCCACCAGCCACTCCCGCCCAGCTGGCTTGCTTTCAGTTCCTTGAATGCTCTGGACTCTGTTTCACCTCAGGGCCCTCGTAAGTGTTAATTTCCTCTTCTTAGAATTTCTGACACCCTTCACTTCTACTCTTCCTTCCTCCATTCCAGCCAGATCTCCTTTTGAATGTCACTTCCCCCGAGAGACTTCCCCCAAATCCTCAGGCCACAAGTCTGCATTAGACCCTCTGCTAGACCTCCCCATATTAACTACTACTGCTTAGCACTACCACAATTGTAACTAATTATTTTTGTAATAATTTGCTCACAGCCAATCCCTCTCAATGGATAAGCTTTCTGAGGGCAAACTCCATATCTGCCTCATTTACTAATACTCTGTCCCTGATAGAGTACCCATTTGGGTATTTTCACCTGCTCTTGGTCCAAAATACTGGAAGTAGCACAGTACAACTGTATGGAGTATTTTGATGTAAAATATTAAAACAATATTGCATTAAATATATTTAAAATATTAGATAAAATGTCTAAGTGAATGTGAATGTAAATAGTTCATTGGTTAGTAAAATCTCCCAAATTAAGACACTATCCTATCTAATAAAAGACAAACACGGTAATTAACTGTAACTTCGCTACCTTTCCCATTGGCTAATCAGGGTGATATGCAAATTAACTGCCAACCAAGATGGCGGCCAGCAGCCAGGCAGCTGAAGCGAACAGGAGGATTGCTTGGTCCAGT
>NW_006300032.1:2643151-2713436 GCF_000327345.1 Myotis davidii | reverse complement strand
GGGATTGGGGGGATATGATGGTCCCCTTGCCCAGGCCTGAAGCCTGGGTCAGAGGCATCAGGCTTGGGTGGGGAGTGGAGCAAGCGATCAGAGGGAGATGGGGGTCCCCTGCCCAGGCATGATTCCTGGGCCAGAGGCCTCAGGCCTGGGCGGGGACCAGAGCCAGTGATCGAGGGGAGATGGGGGTCCCCTGTCCAAGCCTGACACATCTGGCGGAGGCGTTGGCCTGGGCAGGGGGCCGATCAGGCAATCGGAGGGTGATGGGGGTCTACGCCTTTGGCCGAGGCATCAGGCCTGGGCAAGGGGCAGAGCCAGCAATCGGAGGGGTCTGGGGGTCCACTGCCCAGGCCTGATGCCTGGGCCAGAGGCATCAGGCCTGGGCTGGGGGCAGAACCAGTGATGGGGGGAAATGAGGGTCCCCTGTCCAGGCCTGACACCTCTGTCAGAGGCATCAGGCCTGGGCAAGGGGCCGATCCTGCGATTGGAGGGTGATGGGGGTCAACACCTGAGGGCTCCCAGTATGTGAGAGGGGGCAGGCTGGGCTGAGGGACACTCCCCCCACACACACACCAAGTGCACGAATTTCGTGCACCGGGCCCCTAGTCTATAATAATAAAAGCATAACATGCTAATTAGATTGGACATCCTTCTGGATGACCTTCCAGATGAAGCCAGGGCTGTGAGAGAAGCCTGAGTCCTAGGTGCTAGAGGGAAGCTGCTAATGGCAGCCAAGGGAAGGAAGGCATGAATTTCATGCATCGGGCCTCTAGTAGTATATAAAAATATAAGAAGCTTCCACCCAAAAAACTACCTTTCTGTCTCTCCAAGCATACCCCATTGCCAAATCAATCCTCTTTAAACACCATTTTCATCAAAGCACTTCCCTGCTTAAAGTCTTCTGAGGCTCCCTTTCCCCATCCCTGACAAAACTACAGTCCTCTGGGGACTTGCAGTGACCTTTGCAATGTGGCCAAACCCACTCTTTTTCTACTCGAGTCAGGCCATTTTCCTCACTCTCCTATTGACTTGCTGGGCCCATTTCCACCTCAGTGACTTGGCACACTGGACTTTCCTCTCCTGGAAGATCCTCGCCTTTCTCCAGAAGCCATCTGACATGATCTCTGCCATTCAAGACCTGGCTCCACTCAGTTTCTTCATGGAGCTTCAAGCTTTGGCCACTTCTTGCCTGTTGATTCATCCTCCTTTGAATTCCTATGGTATTTGATCATCTCAACCACAAAATACTCTCCTGGATTGTTCAATATTGATTCTTGGGAGTTACCCATATCTCAGTCTTTCCTAATACATCATAAATTCCTTACCAAACCAAAGGGAACCAAAGGTAAAAATAACTCGTATTACCTTTGTATTCCCTACGACTATGATGTTACACGGGTTATTTTTTTAATTAAATGTCCAATTCCCTGTAGAAATCATTGTGCCTCAAGAATTTCTTTTCAAGTTTTTAATTTTTTAGGAAATGCATTTTAGCACCCCATTTTCCTATTTTCACCCCTCTAGTCTCACATAAGCAAATATCAGTTAATGGGGTGTTCGGGATTTGAATTATGAGCAATCTCTTTCTAGAACACAAGATCAACACTTTACTGCCACTGGGATCTGTCCCAGTCACTTACTAAAGGTCTTATGGTACTTACGAGTGAATCTGCACTGAGGATAGGAATCCCTGGTATTCTGTGTATTTTTCTAATTGATTGCCCTGGCTCTCATAACATGTTAAGAAACTGCTCTGAAGTAGTTTTAAAGCAATTCAGGACTTTTCCTATGACTCCCACTTAAGTAAACAACTCTTTCTGATGTTTTCTTGGCTGCATGTTCCAGAGAAATTAGGCAGGCTCTCCTCGTAGCCACTTAAGGCATGTTTCTCATAAAACGAACAGATTCCATTTAAAAAATCTCTGAGTATTAAGTCAGTAAAAAAGAATACTGGAAGGAAAACTACATCACAAATGCCAGTTATGTGTCTGTGTGAAGTCATTATATTAATAAAAATATCATTATCACAATAGTATATAAAATTAGATTAAATTAATAAATTAGTTATGTGCAGGGCCAACATCCAAGATACATCTGTTACTCTACTGGAAATAACACAGTGGCACATAGGCACTAATCAGCTGGAAGAATTCTTTGGAGACTCTGAGATTGTTTGTCTTTCACTGGGAATGCTGATACTGGATCGTGGTCAAGGCTTGTAAATACAGTTTTTTATATGCCACAAAGATATTCGGTGCACATATTCTTCTTTATCTCTCGTGAAAAGGTAACATAACATTTCTAGGTTCAGTATTTCTCTGGCAAATTATAAAAAAAGTAGTAAGGACAATTCTGGAATATCCAGGAAATCTGATCTCCTTAATGTGGAAGTTACCAAATATGGGCACACACAGTGAGATAATCTTCCTGCTCAAATTCTCTGAGGTATATAGAGTTGGAAATGCCCTTACTAAAAATTCCTTTTCCAAGTTTAATTTTTTTTAATGCAACAACTATGTCCTCTGTATGTTTTTTTAAAATATATATTTTTATTGATTACAGAGAGGAAGGAAGGAGAGATAGAAACATCAATAATGAGAGAGAGAATGATTGATAGGCTGCCTCCTGCAAGCCCCCCACTTAGGGATGGAGCCCACAACCCAGGCATGTGCCCCAACCAGGAATTGAACAGTGGTTCATAGGTTGATGCCCAACCAGTGAGCCACACTGGCCGGGCACAAATTCAATTTCAAAAGATCTGTTAAATTGTTAGAGTATAACTGATGGGAAAAAATAATAGTCATGATGTGGGGAATCACATAAAGTTTTCTAGAGACTAATAGAATCCAAATCATCAGAGGCACTAATTTTGGGAGAGCTTGTTCAAGTGGCATTTCTTTCTGATTCATAACGGGCATCTTTCTGTTTCATATTTTTTATGCCCAGCCCACATATGAGGCCAGGGTCATCCCCCACACAGAAAAGAGATAAAAAATATGTGTGCTTCTGCAAATGCATCCCCATCAAAATACAGAGTATAGTCTGAACTTGCACTGTGTGCTGTATGACTAGGGCAGGACTCTGGCTTGAGTGGCTAGTGAATATGAAATTCAAAGACAAAAAAAAAAAAACCTACTTCCATTTCCATATGAATCAGATTTGCTGTCTGTCATCACCGACGAGGTGCACAAAAAATTTGAAAAATCCCAGGGTCCCATTTACTCCCTGGGAAAAATCCCTCACCCTGCAGTCCCCGTGCCCTGCCAAGCTAATTTATCACTAGCACCTAAAAAGCCTGAGTTGAAAACGTCCAGTGTGGTGACTGAGAACAAGGTCCCTGAAGATTGTGCTGCCTCTTAAAGAAAGGGTGGCCTGGGGTACGTTATTCACCCTCCCTTTGTCTCAGTTTCCTTATCTATCAACTGGGGATAATCGTATCTACTTTATAAAGTGATTGTGAGGATTAAGTAGATTGCTGCTTATAAAACAGTAGAAGATTGCCAAGCAGATGCTAAATGCTGGGTCAGCTATGAATTGCTACTATTAAATTAATATCAACTATGCCAACAGTTCTCTCGAGCCGTTCCTTTGCCTGCCCCAAATAGATATCTCCGTACGTGCTCTGCATTGACCTAACCCCCACTCTACAGCTGTACATGGCTCTCACTTCCTCAAAGTGTTTTCCTCAAAATTGGATGGTTGTTTACATCCACAGTGTGAGGATCAGCAAATTCTCTCACGGAATCTTTGAGCTGGCCGGCTCCGAGGTCCAGTCAGGTTCTGGTGGGCTCTTGTCTTTGCATCCTGTCCAATCATTCATGCTAATGTTATCATTCTAACAGGATAGTCATCTCTGCCAGGTGTCACCAAAGGTTTCCGTGCATCATCTCATTTCTTTTTTGTCTTCACAATAAACCTAGGGGTTAGGGACTCTTTGCAGTCCCATTTTGCACTTGAAGAAACTAAAACATTAAGAGATTAAAAGGCTTTCCCGTGTCCTCACTGAAAGTGACAAAGCCTCTCACAGAGACAAATCTGACCCTAAGACCCGTCTCAAATCTGACTCCCACCTCAGCCACCTGTCTGCCAACGGTCATGGTTGATAGCAATCTCACCTTGGCAATCCGTTTTTTAAGTTCTTCACCCCTGTGAAATCCGGGCCACTGAATTTATAGTTTGACCAGCACCAGGAAAACAATGGCCCATGAGCTGATAATGGCTTTTACATTTTAAAATGAATGGAAACAAATCAAAAGAAAAATAATAACTTGTGATACTTAAAAGTTGTATGAAATTCAAGTTTCAGTGTTATAAATAAATTTTATTGGACATAGCCACACTCGTTTATTTATATACTAAAGGCCTGGTGCACGGATTCATGCACATTGAAAGGAAATTAATTAGAAGGTGGCCAGTGGAGTGGGACTGGGCAAGATGGGCCAGACACACCCTGACGCCAACGTCCCAAGGTCTCTCCCTGGCTGGCCGCACCTGGGGTGGTGCCAGGGCACGAAAGGCATCTGCGGAGTGAGCGGGGCCCCTCCAGCAGGTGGGATCTCTCGACCTGGCCTGTGGGGATTGGGCCGAAACTGGCAGTCTGACATCCCTCGAGGGGTCCCGGAGTGCAAGAGGACACTCTGCAAAGTTGCTGTCGCTCGGCAGCTCCTGCATTGAGTGTCTGCCCTCTGGTGGTCAGTGTGCATCATACCTACCAGCTGGTTGGCGGGTTGGCTGGTTGGCTGGTCACTTAGCCTTTTATATATATAGATTGTCTCTGGCTATAGACATTTGGGGCATGTGACTTTCCCAATAAGAGTCTACAATTTTGTTTCCATGGAAACTGAAGAAACCAGCAAAACTTTTCAGTGTGTTTGATCAAAAGTGAAGACCATTTCCATGTGTGCTATAGACTGAATGTCTCTGTCTCCACCAGATCTATGTGTTGAAACCTAATGCCCAATGTGTTGGTATTGGAGGTGGGGCTTTTGGGAGGTGATTAGTTCATGAGGATAAATCCCCTCATGAATGGGATTAGTAATGCCTTAAAAAAGATACTCCAGAGAGCTCTCTTACCCTTCCACCATGTGAAAAATAGCAAAAAGAGGACCATCTATGAACCAGGAAGCAGGCTCTCACCAGACGCTGAATTCATCAGCAACTTTATCTTGGTCTTTCCTGTCTCCAGAACTATAAGAAATAAATGAGATTTCTATTGTTTATAAGACACCAGTCTTTGTCATTTTTGTTATAGCAGCCTGAATGAGCTAAGACAGTGTGTTAGATTAAAAGTGAAGACCTGCCCAACCGACATGGCTCAGTGGTTGAGCATCAGCCTATGAACCAGGAGGTCACGGTTCGATTCCCAGACAGGGCACATGCCCAGGTTGTGGGCTTGATCCCCAGTATGGATGGAGCATGTAGGAGGCAGCTGATCAATGAGTCTCTTTCATCAATGATGTTTGTCTCTCTCTTTCTCCCTCTCCCTTCCTCTCTGAAATCAATAAAAATATCTTTTTTTAAAAAAAGTGAAGAACTAATAATAATATAAAGCTGTCAAAGAATGAGTCAGGAGCTGCTTGCCTACTCTTCTTTTTCCTAATTCCTCCCCTTCTGTACCTACTTCCCCACTCCTTAGTCCCTTGAGCACCACCTGCAGGTTCAGCCCCACCCTAGGCTCTGGGATAACCATGTCCTTAGTCAGTGTTCAGGTGACTCAACATCAAGTCAACTCACTCAGAGACTTGCTGGCACCATGTGTCCTATGTTCAGAAACTGGATGCTTGCCTTATGCTTCACGTATTCACTCAACAAATACTTAATGAAGTGCATTCCTTTGTGCTAAAAAGAGGGCATCCTGAAGAATACAGCAAAGAGCAAAATAGACCTATAGTTCTTAGGAACCAGCCTTCCACACAAACCCCTTTGGGTCGGTCCTCTTCCTGAGTATCTGTCTTGCTAAAACAGCAAATCCTCCACTTCTTCTAAGACTAAGTCCAAGACTTGCTCTCCCCAGTTCTTCTAAAACTGAGATCATCTGATACCTAGTCCAGGCATCATCTCCTGCCAGTGCTATAACTCTGTGGGTCTCCACGTCCCGCTGCTCCCAGATTCTAGGCCTTTCTTTCAGTTGAACCTCCTCGATGCTGACCTTTCACATGTCTGCCCCACTTACCCAGTGGTGGTTCCCAGGCCACATGCCCTCCACACCTGGTTGGAGCCTCCTCTCTAACAGAGCATCCCTTTAGCTGCTTTAGTGACAATCCCCCATTCCTTACCACAACAGGCCTTACCAGCCTGAGTGGAAACAAGCCCAAGCTGATCAGATCAGTGGAAACTATAAAAGGAACTCTGGCTCTGTTCATTCACCTTTCTCGGTCATGGGATAGTCCTTATGTTCTGTGACTCAAACTGAAATGCCCTGAGTGTGCTCTTCCCTGGGCAGTCCGTTTCCCCTGATTCATTGGCCACATGCTGTTTCCCTTGGGAGTAAGGAATTTGCTGGATCATCTTTCATAATTGCTGAAATCCTTCTTAGAGGTTGGATAGGTTACCTGGGAAAGTCCACATGGAGGTGTGATACAGGTAAGTTTTCTATCAAATGAAGGCATTAAAAAATTAAGACAAATAGCTGAACAGACTACTCCCCTGGTATTGCTGCTATGGCAGTTCAGATCACAGGAAAATGTAAATCTTGTTTACTGAAAGCAAGTGCAGCTGAAAAGATACTTAATTTTCTCAGGACTTTTTCAGGCTGATTTTCAAGAAGGACTGGGAACTACAGCTCTCCTTTGAAGAATGATTTTATTAACAAAAAGGTGATTTACACGAATAATGCCTAGTATGGCAATGCTACCATTACAGATGAAGGAGCATGCTCTGACATGCAGTCAAACAGATGATTTTGTTTAACTTGTTTAATATCTGCTAAGTTAAGCATTGTGGTTAATAGTACAGACTTTGGAGACATGCAAAGCTCCAGTAATAGTATTGTCCATTTTTAAATCTGTGACCTTGACTCAGTTATTTTATCTATAAAATGGAATCATGATCTCACTCATTTGTGGAATATAATGAACAACATAAACTGATGAACAAGGACTGATCCAGAGACGGAGAGGCATTAATATATATATATGTATACATATATATATATGAATAATGAATGATACCTACTTGTGAAGATTAAATGTAATAAAGCAAATAAAACATTTAGCTCAATACTGAGCATTACAGTGAGTATGCCATAAAGAGTGTGCAAAATATATGGATATGGGGCACTGAGTATCAAGAGATGATAATCTGGACACTCTATTTGATTGACAACTGAGCAATGTTAATCAAGTCCCCTACTATCCTATGGAGGGAGACTCTCTACCTTCAAACAGAAATAAAATAGCTTTGAAATCTGTATAGTATATGACAATATTGTCTTTACACTGTCCAAGTTGTCAACAGAAATGTGAAATGTGAGTCTTATCCAGTCACCTCTTCCTGGGAGGTGACACCTCCCTTGATAGGCAGTGCAGTCATAATCTATTTAATGCTTATGTCCAACAGGAATGCTATCCCTGGTCACAGAGGGGACTGTGTGGGGTGGGAGAGTGTAGAAAGAATGGAAAAGGTAAGAAAATAGTTTCTATTTCAGGGTAGAGCCAAGAATGAGTCACATCATGGAAGTTTCAAATTGTTGAGAGACTGATTTACCATATTGGATTAGTCACATGCACTTCAGGATATGGCAACAAAGTGTGCATTTGTCATACAGTGCATTTGTTGAGCATGGTTAAGGGCCAGGTACTGTTTTTTGTCTTTACTTAATCCTTACAATAACTCTTTGAGGTAGGTACCATTCTAATCCCTCTTTATATTATCTTCACTTTATGGCATCCTGTGTACCAAAATAGTTACATGGAAAGACATATTCTTGAATAAAAAGGTTCAACATCATAAATATATAGTTTTCCTTAAAAATTTATGAATTTGATGCATTCTTCTTCTCCCCCCCCCCAAAAAAAAACACTAATTGATTTTGTTGGAGCAGCAGGAGCTACATTTTTTTTTTCTTCATGTGAAAAAGTAAAAAATCAAGATAGCTAAGAAAATTATTTAAAAAATTAGTAGCTATTCTATCAGATATAAAGTATATTATAACTTAGAATTATTAAAGCAATGTTTCTGTGCATAACAACATAGAAAAATTTATAGAACAGTGTAGAAAATCCAACAATATATTAAGATATGCACAGAAACTCAGGTTGTGATCAATTCTGTTAGATGTTGATTTATTATTCAATGGCATTGGAACAACCAGGTGACCCTCTGGAAAAATAAAATAAAATAAAATTAGACTCCTACTTCACAGCTTAAAATAAAATAAATTTTAAATGGATTAAATACTTAAATGTGAAAAATGAGTCACAAATATTTAGAAGAAAATTGGGAGGTTTTTATTTTTTACTTTCAGAATGAGAAAGACATTTTAAAATATGATGAAACCCCCAAATCCATAAAAAAAGATTGTTAAAAATTCTGCTTGGAAAACTAAGCTAGATAAAGTTAGAAGACAAAGGTGTTTGTGTGTGTTCATGCATAATGTGCAAGCAGACAAAGGACAATCTTCCATGTATACAAACAGCTCTTACACTTTAATAAGAAAGCCAACACCCAAGAAAAAATACATGAAAGACTTGAGCAGTTACAGAAAAAGATGCTCACCCTTAGTGGTAACCAGAGTAATGCACATGAAACCCGGAGTTGCCATTTTCACCTAATGGTTTAACAATGATTTCCATGAGGAAACTGCACTTGGGCCACTGCTGGTGCGAGTATAAAGGGACAACCACAATGGAGAACACTTTGACACAGTCTATGCAACTTTCAAATACAAAGATCTTCCTACCCAGTAATTCCACTTATGAGAGTATATCCCACAGAAAATTCCCATGTGTACAATGACCCACCCACACCGAGGCATTGCTTCCCAGAGCAAGAGACTGGGAACAGACTAAATGGCCATCAACAGATAATGGTACAGCTATGTAATGGAATGCTGCTTAGTTGTTAAAAATAATTAGATCACATGCGCTGATATGGACAGCTCCAAAATATTTTAAGTGAAAAACTTTGTAAGTCTGAGGAAAGAGGCTTTGAGAAGCTGAGGAACTTGCTTAAAATAGCATCGCTATTAACACATTGTGGATGCGTAGTTTCATTGCTAGCTTTACCCAGTGGCCAGATAAGTTCCTATTAAACGAGTACAAAAACGTTTTACATAAATGTTAAAGGCATGCTTTAACATTAAATACCCATTGCATTTTTGAAGTTATGTATTACATGTTCTTACAAGCTAATATCTTTTTAAAGTATGATACTTTGTAAAACACTGTGTAATATGAAGTGAGAATTCTTGTGATCTGTCTGCAATGTAGGGCAGTAGTTGCTAGAACTCAGCTCTTTCTGAGTACCAAGCCCTGCTCCAGTGGGCACTGGGCACTGCTGTTCTGCTGGCGTGGAAAAACCACGTTGTTGATTAAATGGGGAAGGTCAAATGGGCTGCATGTGTTCTGTGACTTTATGGATCCATTGTTTCTTTGGGCAGTTTTTCAAGGAGTCAAGGGAGAGGGTGGATGGTGGAAGATTGACTGCAAGACTTTGATCTACTTAATTGTTCCTTGAACATTTTATTAAAGCTTTCCTCTTCACATCTGTCAGATGTCTTGGGGACTAGCAGGGAAGGTATAGCTTATTGATTTCCCTCTGGCGCAGACCTGAAGCCGAACGATCTGGTGTTGAGAAACATGAAAATTTGCCCCTAATCCCTCTGCTCCTTGGAAAGCATTTAACCTGAAAAAAAGCTGAGTACTTAGGGCAAAACCTTTTCCCTTCTGAAGGGAAAGGCATTTAGCACACTAGGGCATTAACAGTTGTTGAAAGGCGTGTGGCAACTTCACAGTTCAGGAAAGGAAACGAAGGCAGAATTCTTATCTAATTAAAACAGCCTCGGGGAAGAAGTGGGCAAAGGGTAATTACCTAACTTGGCATTGGGCCCAGAAAAGAAAGGTTAGTATTTCTTTTCTGGAAAAAAAAAAAAAAACCTGTCAGGAAACCTCAAATTACAATGCTTGCTTTAGTGCCATAGGGAATTTTTCATCCTTGAATCCCATGGTACTTGACACATATGAATTACTTGGCCCTTGAGATGCTTCCTTGAGAAAAGCAATTATTCATTTTTCTATAGATAGGAAAGTTAAATTTGATTAAGGTTCTGAAGATTGTACAAAACAATCTAAAGGCCCAATTTCTAGTATCTTATTTAACTTCTACATTTTAATTATCTCGGTGTAGTCTTTATCGCATTTATCAAGCGGGAGAAACCCTGGCTTGACAAAAATGCATTGATACTTCCCAGAGATACTGTGGGGGTTTTTGGTTGTTATTGTTGTTTTGGTTGTTGAGTTGGTTTGTTTTTAATTTCCTCTGTTTAAAAGTTTCCATGGTAGCATGGTACAGAATGCGATCTATTGGCAGTCAGGAAACCTGGGTTTTATTTCTGCTCTGCTACTCACCTGTTTTGTGTCCCTGAGTGTATCAACTCACCTCGCTGAGCTTGGTTTCTTCATCTACAAAATGGGAAACTGTGTGTTAAATTCTTATCAAGAAATGGAATATATAAAGTAGAGGAAAGCAAAGCCAATCTGGTGGAATTAGACTAGAGATCATAGAGGCTCATCCTTCCTGACCCATCCTACATAGCCTTGAGGTTACCTTCAAATCGTCTACAGGAGACCCTAGAATTCCTATGTAGGGGAAGGTATCAGTCAAAGGGTACGAAGTTTCAGTTATAAGATGAATAAGTTCTGGGGAGCTAATGTACAGCATGGTGACTGCACTGGGGTGGGGAGGTGAGAAAACAAGGAGATGTTGGTAACGGGTACCAAGTGGCAATTATATAAGATGAATAATTCCAGAGCTCTACTCTACAGCATGATGACTTACACTTATTAATACTATATTGTATACTGCAAATTTGCTAGGAGAGTAGATTTCAGGTGCTTGCGCACACACACACACACACACACACTGGTAATTCTGTGAGGAGATAGGTATGTTAACTAGCTTGATTAGTAATCATTTCACTATGTATATATACACCAAAACATGTTGTACACATTAAATATATACAATTTTAATTTTTAAAGTACATTATGATGTAGACAATAAATCAAGTCATTTACGTAATAACATTGATCCTGAAAAAAATACATTCAGTGAGTTAAAAATAAGAGTATATTTACTCTTAGCTTATAAAATTGGTGTAGTGTGCTATTTTTTCAAATGGATCAAAATTTAAATGTTTTATTTAGAAATAATAGTACTGACTGGATACATAAGAGTAGATCTTAAGTGTTCTCAGCAAATTCACACAAAATAACTGTTGAGATAATATATGTGTTAATTTTCATACTTAAAAATTAATAGCTTGGTGTGGTAAATGTTGTGCCCAGATTTCAAGATTCCCAAGAGCCCACCAGGGAGCCAGCGAGTCCGATGCAAAAGCAAAAAGTCATAAATTCAAACCTAGGTTTGGCTCCCCTGCCACACTCACCGATGCAACGGCAAGCCCCAGTGGCCGAGAGAGCGAGGCCTGATGGGACCGGGGGTTTTATGGACCCAGGGCAAGATGGAGGGCGCAGTCCTAGCCCCTCCCAGGGCGAGCTGAGCCTGGGCTCCAGGGGCCAGTCCAATTGCCGGGGGTCCAGCAGATCGACCAGTTCCAGCCCAGACAGGAAGTCCATGTCCTCTGTCTCATTCCTGGGGCGCCGGCGATCGCCTCCTCCTCCATTTCCTCGGGCAAGGGCACGCGCCCCGCCCCGCCACCACTGCTGTGGGCTGGGGAGTCGGTGCCTGAGGCCGCCAGCAGCGTGGTCAGGCTGTGTCTCATGGGGCCCGGCGGCTGGCCCACATAGGCCCCACGACGATTCGCCCCTTCAGTAAACATTTCACAATGTATAAATATATCAAATGATCATATACTATACTTTAAGTACATGTAACTTTTATCAATTATACCTCAATAAAACTGAAGGAAAAAGTTTACTATAATAAATAAAACACTGTTCAAAAGAGGGAAAAGAAAAAAAAATCACCAGTCTTGATGGTTTCTAAAGTTCTATCACATGCTAACATTTAATAGCTCTCTAATTCCAAATTTGTATAAAGAAAATAAGTAAATGTATAAAGAAATTTTTGCACTCCCTTGCAAAATAAAGATACTACTTTCCCCAATAAAATATCAATCATGAAAAGGCTTGTACCTTTTGATATGACTAATTCCAAGCAAACTTGGAATAAGAAGGCTTTTCCTGTCACTAAAGTGAAGAAATAATAATAACTCCCATTACTATGTGTCAGTCATTGCTCCATGCACATCACATCTATCAGTTTATTTAACCGTCCTAATTATCTCCATTTAGATCCTATTATCTCCATTTTTCAAATGCGGAACTAGAAGCAGAGAAGTGAAGTAACTTGCCCAAGGTCATTTAGTTAGTAAGTGGCAGAGCTGAGCTTTGAACCGAGCAGTGATTCAAGCCCTGAACTCAGATTTCTGCATTAAATAGAGCCCACTGGGGAATATTAACTGATGTACAATTTTCTTGATGGGACCATAGAAGGGTAAAATGTTGGAGTTAGAATGACTCTTCGGGACCAGTGCATCCAAATCTTTCAGTTTATAAATGAGAACAATTTAAGAAGGGAAAAAACAATCTTTTGGCTCTGATGATAGTTCTACCATTTCTCCTAAAGTTTCTCAAAATTATTTCTATCAGAATTTACAACTGAAAGAGTTACAGTTAAGGCAAATGAATGTAAATATTAATTCAGAAAACATCAAACAAATAGATGCTTTAAGGCCTAGAGCAGTAATGGTGAACCTTTTGAGCTCGGCGTGTCAGCATTTTGAAAAACCCTAACTTAGCTCTGGTGCCGTGTCACATATAGAAATTTTTTGATATTTGCAACCACAGTAAAAGAAAGATTTATATATATATTTTATTTTTTATAAGATTTATAGTTTTGATATTTATTTTATATATTTAAATGCCATTTAACAAAGAAAAATCAACCAAAAAAATGAGTTCGAGTGTCACCTCTGACACACATGTCATAGGTTCACCATCACTGGCCTAGAGTAAATGATCATTAGCTTAGGAGGTTACTTATATTTTCTTGTGGTGAGTTTTCAATTCAAATCATCTGATTTAGCTCTAAAAAGGCACTTTGAAAACATGGAAGCATCTAGAGTTCTGCATGGATAGTTCAGTTATTATAAAGAAAACTAGTGTAGTTAGGGAATAAGACATAACAGGTTGTACATTTCTGAGAGATTACAGTTAAAATGCCCAGGGCCAAGAATTTTTCAGCCACCCAAGTAGTACAATAATATTCCTGAAGTTCAAAGCTGGGAATGTACATATGAATTAACTTCTTTTATTTAAAAAAATGTTTTTTAAATCTCAGATCTCACATTTCTCAAGTTTGGATATTTGACATCATTGAGACCAACCAAAGAATGATTGGTTCAACCAGAAAAGCCAAGAACCAACCGTGAAAGCACCAAGAATCAAAGCATTTCTACTTAAGGGTTTATTTCACAGCTGAAATATAACAACATGAGGGTTGTTGTTTTTTTGTTGTTTTTTTTTTTTTGGGGGGGGGCACTTCTATAAGACACTATGAAAGTCACTTATTTAAAGAGAAAACTACATTTCATTCTAGAAATGAAGTATGATGCCTATCTAGTTGTTCTCTTTAGCACTGAACATGTTTCAAGACAGGTTCGGCAAATATATTTCAAGAATAAAAAAATCCAGGCAGCCCCCAACAGATATATTTAAAATATGCAATTGCCAAACTTGCTTCTGAGTTTCTAAATGCTTGCTAAGGAAAACTAGAACCAAAAAGGATCAATAAGGCTAATTCGTAAGACTTTATAAGAACAGAACCAGTTCAGAAAATGAGAGGTTTTCTCAGTAGCATAAAACAAACAAAAAATTAATATTTTTGCATAAGATAAGCTCATTTACAAATGAATTATTAAAAAACTAAAATGCACAGATAACCATTTTAAAACTTCTAAACATTCACATGAAAAAACAGTGTCATCAAGAGAATAACAGACATGCAAAAATATACACAATAAATGTACTGGCAGAGGGGCAGTGCTTCTCTGCCTGGCTGGTGTCCACTTGTTCACATAAGAAAGAGAAAAAAGAGGGACACACACTCTTATTTAGAGCTAGGCTATTTCTTCTTCAGTGAGTTAGAATCACTTCGTAGTATATTTGGGGACTTAAACTTAAAAAGGGACACTTCTTTCCTGGCCCTTCTCTTTATGTGTAAAAAGATGAATCACTTAATTGGATTAACATAACAATGAGCCTGAAAGAACTGAGCCAAAATGAAAGAGCAGGCTCAGTAAACTGAATTGATGTGTTTGAACTCCCAAATACTCTATTTCCTCAATTTTGTGACACACTTTTAAAAATACTTTAGAATTTCTAACACAGCAATTAGTTCAAAATTTCATGTAAGAAGACTTAAGTGCCGGGGAGTGAAGTGGCACAGTTGTCTTTGCCTGTGCTTTTGCAAGCTTAGAACTGTGGTTAGAAAAGTTCTCCATGCATTCACTCAATTGTTTCATTCATCTGATAAATTCTTATTTATCGAATGCCTACTATGTGCCAGGCACACTTCTGGGCGCAAGGGATTCAGAGACGAACAATGAGAAAAGATAATCCTGCTCTCATGGATTTTCTTTTAACTGGGAGAAAATAATATACAATATGACCAATCTATATATGTAAAAGCCTAAGTGACTGGATGACCTGACGACCAGCTGGTAACTATGATGCACACCGACCACCAGGAGGCAGACCCTCAGTGTAAGAGCTGCCCCCTGGTGGTCAGTGTGCTCCCACAGTGGGAGCACCACTCAGCTGATAGACAGGGCTTACTGCTGGCCAGCTCAGCCTTGGAGGCTTGAGCTTCTACTGCAAACACTCCCCCTACGCACACAAGTGGAGGTGGTGGCAGGAGCAGTGGGCCGGATGAGTGGGAGCGCTGTGGCGCCCAGCCCTGGCTCGGGCTCCTCCCTTGCCACCTGCGGCTTCATGCACTACTACGTGCTGTGAGGGATCAACATGGACAAGCTGGTGGGTAAGGCTGGGCTGCGGCGGCACAGAGGTCCACTGATCCCCACAGGCCCGGCCTCTAGTAAATAAATAATTTCCAACTGTGGTCAAATCAGAAAGAGCAGGAAAGGGGGTATTCAGGAAGGCCTCTCTGATGGAAAGACCTGTGAGCAGTTGGGAGGGCCAAAAAAAGAGGCTTTCTCTGACCTTCCCTTATCTGATTCAAGACAGAGCCTCCTAAAGGAACTCAACTGTCATCAATCCCCTCCCAGGAGTTTCACCACCAGGGAAGATTAAATCTTACCACTGGAGAGGAGGCTATCATGCCTTTCATCTGTTCTTCTAAGGGCCCATTCCTCTTTCCTAAAAATCAATTGCTGTCTCCTAAGTTGCCTACACGTCCCCCCCCCCTTTTTTTTCTCTCTTTAGGACAGTATACATAAGCTGTCAAATCTCACCAGGTTTTTGAGTGTTCATTTCTTTCCTGTGCATAATAATGCACATAATATTAAAAAGCAATACATTTGTATACCTTAAACAGAAACAAATTCATAGACACAGAGAATGAACACTTAGTTGCCAGGTTGGAGGGGAGGGGGGTGTTGAGGAACTGCTTGACAAAAGGTGAAGGGATTAAGAAGTACAAATTGGCACTTATAAAAACAGTCATGGCAATATAAAATGCAGCATAGAACACATAGTTAATAAGTGTGGGAAGAGCTCAGGAGATTTTCCTCAGTGCAGTGGCAGATGCAATGGCGCGAGCACACTCCGTCTATACAAGCTTCCTCGGCACACCGGGAAGTGGCAGCGCCCGCCTGAGCAAACCTCCTAGAGCCCCTACAGAGTACCCTGATCTTTCCTACTATTGGCTGCCCTAAGGATTGTGTAAACTTCTGATTGGTCCAAAATGTTATATATGTTGCTGCACTTACACAATAAACTTAAATCTGCGTCACTGAACCTGGTCTCCGGAGTCGGGCATGCTTCGTTAGGACTCTGTCGGCCTCACCCCGGCGGGACCCCCTGCTTCAAATAAGTATTGTAATAACTATGTCTGGTATCAGTTTGTACTAGACTTAACAGGGCGATCAGTTTATAAGTTATATAAATGTGTATTCACTATGTTGTGCACCTGAAACTAATATAATATTGTAGGTCAACTAAATTATTTTTAAAATGCATTTCTATGTCTTTTCTCCTGTTAATTTGCCTGGTGTCAGTTTATTACAGAGACTCAGCTATTGAACCTAAGAGGGTACAGGGAAAGTACTTCCTCCCCTACAAGAAGAAAGAAGAATATAATTACATCAATAGATGTAGGCTATTGTCAGTGAGCAAAGAAGGAATGTGCGTACATTTAATATAATAACATTGTTTTCCCCACCCCCCAGGTTTTTATTAAATCCATGGTATGTCCTACAAATATGGATTCTCAGAATCATTGAACTAGCAACTCTTATCCAGCCTGCTTAGGTGCTTGGAATTTCCACCTTTAAGCTCTAGGAAGTTCTGGTTTCAATGGGAATGTTTCTCAAGAAATATAACACAATAACACATTTCAGTTTATTTTTTAAAAAATGAACATAAACTACCAGATCAGATTAGCCAATTCCAGAAAACAAGTGCCTGAGAGAATGAAAGAGGAAATCTTTTTTTATGGAGATGGGGTGGGATGGGGTGGAGAAGGCAAGGAAGCAGGATTCTGGGCACCCCAAACTGGACTAAGGAAATTGAGGGACAAATTAAGAGAATAGGGGTGCACTGAAGGCAAATTTCACAATGGCCTGCACTATTCCACCTAACAGGAACTAATGTATTCCAGTGAACATCAAGTTTACTGGTAAACCCAGCACTGCATTACAGTTGGTTCCTAATAACACCCATTTCAGATCTTTCATCATTGTTCATGTTTGATCATTAAAAGCAGCCTCCGCAGAAAGAGAAATGAAACTACTAATTGAATATTTATACTCCTGACGTAAAATAAAATTACTTTGCCAAGTGTTTCAGCCAACTGTTGACAGAAAATTAAACCACAATTCTTGGGGGAATGAATTTTCTGACAAGTTTTAGATTTTGGCGTCCCTTGCTTTCAGGCAGAGTAGGATAATAGGAGCTGTATTTGGCATTAAACCAACTCCTTCCCTTCCAGGGAAGGGTCTTTGTTCCTGTTACAAGTGACTCATTAGGTTACCTCAGTTCAGTCCCTTCACCAAAGTGGGTCTTGGTTTCTCCATTCATTCCTGATAACACGGGTAGAAGATCTGGGTAAGGAGTAGCATTTTAGGAGAATTTGGCATTCATATGATGATAAAATCTATGACAAAATTATCCTAATTCTCCTTAAGTTTTAGCCCACAAAGTTTCTATTGTCTTCTCAGAACCAGCCCCTAGAGCAGCCTTAAACGTTCAAACATTACTCTTCAGTAACCTCAAAGCTTAGCCAAGGATCATAAAATTTGAGGCAGGATTCGAAGCTACCCTGCAATAACTGAACTGTCATACTTACATAAGGCTGCTTCCAAATATGTTTAACAGTATTTTCCCTTTCAACAGAGCACAATGCCGGGAAAAGAACAATCGTACGACAGACACAAAATGTTCGATTTTAGTTTGACCCAAGATTGCCATGCTCTGAAATCCCATACACTGAGGCTCTTGCTTGATTTTAAGGCTCATAAACTGCTGGTCCTCTTCCCAACTGTCATATCTGCCTCTCTTTAATTGGGTTTCTCCTGCCCACTCCCTGCTATCTTGGGCTGCCCATTTTCTTCATTATGTGGTCTGAGCACACAGGCTGAGGCACAGGCCCACAGACTGCCCAGTTCCAAGAGGTCACCTGTGCTCTTTGCAATGTTCATGATATACGAAAGCTGTCACCATGGTGAAAACAGCACATAACCCAGAAACGCTCCAAAACACTCCACATAAGCAGATTTCCTCTTTCCTCTCATGAGTCATGCTTTTCTCTCCTATGTGTCCGATAGATGTTAATAAATATTCCTTCCTCTTTGCAGAATCATGTTCATCTTAATAAGATCTATTGCAGAGATTAAAGTCCCTTGCAAGGTTTTGGGCACTCTTTATCTCTTTGACTTCAATGCATTCCACAGATCTTCCCGAATTTTCTATCTCCTTTCACATAAGGAATCTCTCCTTCTACACCTTCCCTCCTCTTCTACTCTTTCCTTCTGATCCACCACCAAGAAAATTCTTATTGGTGTTGCCCATGTGTTAAATATTAGAAAGGCAAAATTATTCAGCCAGAGCCCTGATTTGGAAGGTGGAAAGGACAGTAAAAACTAGGGAAGGCCAAGACTAAGTATGCCTCCTCAGAGAGATCATCATTCCAATAGAAAAATTATGGAAAAATGTGGTTGGAGCAAAATTGAGGGCTACAGACTACTCCTGCATCTGACTGCTATCACCTTGTCACAGTTGCTGGTAGGCAGGATGGCATAGGACCTACCTGGGGACAATTGGACGTGGCAGATATACGCATGGTCTTTCAGGTTTGTTTCTCCCACTATTACATTCCTAGCACAAGTCAGGGATAGACTCCAACCAGAAAAGGGGTCATGGATGCTACAGGAGGAGATGAGGGGCCACAGCCTGAGAGATGAAAGACAGCAGGCAACTTGTTTCACAGGAGCACCAAGGGAGAGCCATCCAAGCCCACAACTGGCCCTGCCTGGGGTCCACGTTTGGCTAAGTGACAGGTGATTGCCATGTGTGTGTGAGGCTGGGGGACCCATACGGGGGCCCTGAGACTCAATCTTGTAGAATCTTTCCTGAGAGTAATGGTTTAATAGTTACGACATAACAGTGTGAACTTTGGAGTAAGACAGGCCCAGTGCCAATCATGGCTCTGCCACTTACTCATTGTGTAGACACTGAGCAAATGACTTAAGCTTTTAAACTTCAAAGCTTTTCAACTGCAAATGGAGTTGTTTTGAGGTTGAAATGGTAGGATGCATGCCGGAAGCCGATCCACCCTTGCTGCTTGACATAGTCGCTGCAGGGAAGAAACATCTGCACAGCTTCTGTTTCAAGGGACCTGGCATATATGACATATGTTTGTTCCCCCTCTTAGCGCTATGTGCTTTAAACAGGACGACCTCCCCGAGAAAAGTTGTTTCCCCAGGTGAGGATTTTTCCCCGGAGTTAACAGGACTAAGGAAGAGAATAAATCAGTAAACCCCCCAAGTGTTACAGAAATACCATGTACTACTTATGAAGAACTTGGACTAAGACTGTTGGCAATAAATTTGGGACTTGTTGGGCCCACATCCCCAGGGGTTGCAGATAAGAAACTATGAAACAAGGAACTGTAGGTTACCCAAAACATACCATTATGTGATTATAGAGGCATGCTTATAGGATCAAATGGTATAAATACAGATATAATAGGACAATAAGAAAAAGAACCTCGCTATGCTGATCCACTGAACGCTGCCTCCGTGTCCTTCATTCTTCGCCAACTCCGTCCACACCTTTGGGAACCCCTGGACCTGCTGGGGCTGGACCCCAGCAGATGCATTTCAAACACCTAGCTAGAGACTGGCATGTAGTAAAGATTCAACAAACACTGTTATTATCATTACTATTCTTATTATATTACTAGTTTGACTATCCATTGTTTGAGTTTTGGCTGCTAGAAACATTTGTGAATAAGAAGAGAACAAGTACCAGGAGGTTTGGACTTGGAAAAAATTCCAGCCTTCAGTTTCAAACGACCAGCACTAGCTTTGGGACCTTGGCCACTACTGACTCTGCTCCGCTTCCCTTTGCCAAAAAAGCGCCACCCCCTCTCCGTCTCTGTAGGTTCTTACCGGAGAAAGAAGCATATTTTCCTAATTTGAAATGTGAGCTACATGGCCTGACAAGTATACCTAAGCCTACAGGGGGACAAAGGCGCAGAATATTTCAATCTGGTTCCCCTTTAACCTTTCCAGGAAATGAGCCATGGGGACCAGCTGCCCTTCCCTCCACAGCTCAGGCATATCCACCGCCCAGGGGACTGATAACCTATTTCCACAGGACACACTCTGGATGAAGACAATGGGCGACCACGTTATTTAATAAGCAGTGTTCTCTTCCATTGGCATCTTGGAGTGACGGCCTACAAAGTCTCCCAAAAAGGTCTTAGGGGAACATAGCAAGGGCAGTAATGGACTCGAAGTGATTTCTAAACTGAACTTGTACCTGAATGTGACGCCACCTGGGCACCTGGTGTGCAGAAATGAACAAGGGGAAATCCATCTAGATTGGCCTTGTTCCTGTGAACTTCAAGATCTCAGGGCCGCGGGGCCTGATGTCACCTCGGACCTGCCTCCCTCAGCCTGGGGTCCGGGGCTGGCAGGAACGCTGGGAGTGGGGAGGAAGGCTGTGACTGCTTCTTTTTCTCGAAATCCCCGCAGGGGCCTAGAATCATGGGCTCCCCTATGAGCTCATCACGTGCACAACCCAAGCTTTCAAACCGGCCCAGAGGCCTGAAGTTCGCCGCTGGGTGATTTTTAGGGTTTTCTTTCTTTATTATTTCCCTTCTTGTTCTCCACAGTGGATGATTTTCTGCAGAAAAACGGCTGAGAAAAAGAACCTATTTCATTTCCAGTTCCCATCACAGCGATTTCCACATGGATGTGACGTTGGCCCCAGCTTCCGAAATGCCCAGGTGACTCACGCGGGGACACCTCCGGGCTCCGCGGTTAAACAGAAAGAGAGAACAGAGAACTGGCAGTCTGCAGCCTTTGCCGCGGCCGAGTGCAGGGCGCTCAGAACCCGCGGGGGCGGAGCGGCGAGAGCAGCCCTGGGAGCGCGGCGGGGGCGCGGCGCCACCTTTTTCCGAGCCCGGCTGTCCGTCCATGGGGTGCCGCCTCCGCCTGGCCCCGACCCTTGCCTGCGGCCTTCGCCTGCCCTGACCTGCACTTGGGACTTCGGGAGAGGATCGCGCAGCCCTGGAAAGGTAACCGCCACGTCTCCGTGCTGTCTGCCCCCGGCGTCTTTCTCCGGGCCGGGGCTGTGGGTGCGCATTTGGCAGCGATTCGCGGGCTGGACCCGGTCGACCTGGCGCTGGTTTTGCAGCGGTCCTGGAGGGCAGTGGGTGCCCATGGTAGGGTTTGCAATGCTGCGAGTTGAGGTCACCGCGCCAGATGTCGGGGTGACAGCCCTGGATTCCTCCAGCCAGCTGTGCCTTTCAGATTATGCAGAGAACTTAAACTGCAGCTGACTGATGGAGAGTCGCCCCTGAGGCCGCTTGGTCGGGTGGTCGTTGTTGCTTTGCTCTTTTTCGTGTCTTTATTTTGGAACCAAGGGCTGCATGTCCGTGGCCACGTAGACCTTGCAGAATGCTGCGGCTTCTTCCCAGATTGTGCAGAGGTCAGCTAACCACTCCAGAGAGTTCTGTGCAAGGGAGTCAGTCGGAGGTCGCGAGGCGGGTCCATCATTTTCAATAGCATCATTGTAAGCCAGGTGTGCATGTAGACGTGGGTCTTTGGCCTGCTTTAGGGGGGCTCCAGTTTAGAAAGATCTGCAGGCCCCTGCCCCAGCCTCTACCCCACAGTCAGACAGTCTTTGTCAACCGGGGTCGTTCTGCATCCTGCCACCTGGCCTCTCAGGAAAGCAGTGGTATTAAGTAAGGAAGGAGCTGGGCTCTCTGGGAGACCGCTTTGTTTTCAGTTCTCTGCCTTGGAAAGCCGGCCTGGTCAAGTGTCTGGGGCAGCATTTTGGGAGAACCACTGTTCATTCATTGAGCCCTCATGGCCCAGGGTATTGAGCATTCAGTCACGGCTCCTTTCTTGTCATCTAAGGTGCTCCTTTCGTTCTTGCAATTCTTTGCACAATTTTTTGAATATTTGGAGGGGGTACGTTCCAAAATTTCCATGAGGTATTTGTTGATAAAAGGTGAGATAATAGAAACGTAAAAGAAATGTTAAGGGTAATATTGTGTGTCTTTGCCTATGAGGACAGTATAGTCATAGGTCAGAAAAATGTATTCTTTGATCTTAAGTGTGGAGATGTCCACATACTGGGAACTTGGACAGTGGGTTTTGATTTAAGGGGGCAATTCTGTGGGCTGTGCAAGACTAAACCTATGAATGAGATGGCACTGGGCTAGCCAAGATTGACATTTGCATGTCTTGCATATGGTTTACAGCTCTCACTATTTGCAAGAGCTTTAGATTCAGAAGAAAATAATAGAAGAGTCAGAAAAGCAAAAGGGGGCTCCATCTAGCATGTTTAAAATCGTCCTATTGCCTGTCCATTTCCATCCGGAGCAGCAGGCATTGCCATCACAGGTACGATGGTGTGAGAATAGCAAGGGGCAGGTATTGAAAGACCTGGCTTCTAGGCAAAGTTCTGCCCCCGGATAGTGTGGGACCTGAGCAGGACCTGTGCTTCTGTTGCCTTCGCTGCCGACTAAGGTGGTCATGTGATTTCAAGAGGGGGAGTAAGGTTGTCTTTGATATTTAACCCCAGCATCAAGTACAACCTTTAGCAGATGGGCAGACAGTGCTTGTTGAGTGATGGACAGATAAGTAAATGACATCTTAAAAGAGACTTTTGCCATGCCACAAAGGGGAAGTCTTTGTGATGTTTTTGTACCTTTGTTGTGTCTGTAGTCCTGCAATAATGCTGCCCACTTCTACCTGCAGAGAATGGTTGACATCAGAGGACAGATCATTATCTGACCCAGAGAATGACTTCTCCCAGGCCTCATCTGGCAATCAGATTAGGAATTCTGATGCAAAACTACCACCAGAAAACTCCCCAGAAGCAACCTTGGGGTCATCTAATCCAAATCTCTTTTTTTAATGGGCCACAGAATTTAGAAGGCCTTATCAATGGCGTCCCAGGAGTGGCTTCCTTAATATCTAGGTTTCTTCTCCCTCTTATATTGATTTACTTTTTTTCTCAACTAGAGGCCTGGCAAATAGTCTGATGCAGGAGTAGGATTCACAATCACTATGAAACTTTCCAGGGAATATCTTCATTCTCTGAAACCATCTTTGTCTTCCTCTTGGAAATTAGAGGCACCCTACTAAGGGCCAGTGAATGAGAGCTAGCTCTCCACGCTGCAAGATCCCACTTGCGTCCCTTCACATCGTTGCACACTGTTGGCATGGGTTGTGGATGCTGGGTATTGTCCCCCTCCTCTTTCATAGGTCCTGAGTGGCCACTGGCTGAAATTTCTTCCCTCATCCTCTTCCAGCTGTTCATTTCCTTCCACCTGTTGATTAGGTTTGAAGATTTTAGAGTGAAGACAGAGTGGGAAATGCATCTGAGTGTTGGTACCTGGAGGAAGAGAATAGAATTTGGTTGGCAGTTGCATTGACGTAATTGAGCTCCAGTGTCTGCTCTTGGAAGTGTAGAATTTATTATCCTATTATTGCTATTATTTCATTGCTTATTCTGATGTTTAAAGTTCAGTAATCAGGTTTGGAAAGACTGCTTGTGGATCATTTGCTCTTAAAATTACAAAGCATCTTGCTGGACCTAGGCTTTTTTGTTGTTTATACAACATTCAGTTTTAACTCTATAAACATTATAATAAATGTATAAATAAAACTCTTTGTGAATATTTCTCTTTGGGGCTAAAGAGGAAACTCCAGTCAGATGCCTAGGGGAGAGCATAAAATTGCAGGATTTTTCACAAAATATTTACTGTCTTTCCAATACAGGGTTATTCCCCTCCTCCTCCTCCTCCACCACCTCCTCCTCAGTACCCACTCTCCGCCTTCCTTCTCTTGTTTAGACTAATCTTTAAAAGTGATGTAATTTAAAACAGTCCAGTGTGAGTTAATCTTTGAGGCCAGCTAGTATCCTGGGAGTAGAAGTGACTAAGATCTTTTGCCTACAGATTAGGGTAATGACAAGATCAAATGCTGGGGTTTCCTGCGGGCAGGTATATAGGAATAGTATCAAAGCCGGGCTAACGGAATGGGTTTTTTCCTCCTCTTCAGGTGTTGTGGAAGAACATGATGGCTGAACAACTCCTTCCTCAGGCTTTGTATTTGAGCAATATGCGGAAAGCTGTGAAGATCAGAGAGAGAACTCCAGAAGATATATTTAAACCTACCAATGGAATCATTCATCATTTAAAATCCATGCACCGGTACACGCTGGAAATGTTTAGAACTTGCCAGTTTTGCCCACAATTTCGGGAGATCATCCACAAAGCTCTCATAGACAGAACCATCCAGGCCTCCCTGGAAAGTCAAAAGAAGCTCAACTGGTGTCGAGAAGTCAGAAAACTTGTGGCTTTGAAGACAAATGGTAAGGCATGCTTTTGTCTGGTGTGTGTTCTGTGTGTGTGTGTGGCTTCCACAGTCCTGGGTCCCCATTCATTACATTTTAATAGCACTAGCCCAAACACAAATCTCTTGAGGCCTTTGACACCTTAGTATAGAAACTCTGTGGGGGCATGTGATGAAAGCAAGCTTGTTTTGTGAATATTTTTATCAAGGATATTTTCTAGTTGTGTATATTAGAGAGCAGAGTGCATTAAGGCTTGGGGAATGCATTTCTAAACACCAGGCCCTTGTTAGGTGACTTATGCATCTAATGTTTTGTGACTGTTTAATCATCTGTAAAATTCACCTCCCTGGCCAGTAATGGAAGTATTAAAAGGCTTTCGTTTAAGAGGAAAGCATGGTGTGAAACTGGTATTACCATGTTTCCCACTGTCAGTAGAGAACGTTTGTGATGATGGTCTTATACTTCTTGGTCTGATGGCCTTTTATGGGTTAACCAATGAATGGCTGTTGAGGGGCTCCTGTTGTCTGCTCTTTCCTTAGCTCAGTTCTGTTGCTTATCGCCCCTTGATATGAACTAGAAAGGCATTTGAGATGTTTAACACTGGTTTTAGACCTCCACTTCATTATTTTTAGGGATAGTACTGAATTTCTGACAGTCTGTGCCCATCTGCACAGTGGCCCTTTACCATTAGTAGCTGTTTCCTGCTCTGAGCTTTACTGTTTGGTTTTTTTAATTATTTCCTTTGAGCAAGAGTGTGCACATCCTAGAAACATCCAACCACACTGTTCCATGCAGATACAAAATTCCATTTTGTAGATGTAGCTAATTATTACACTAAGCAAGTAAACGGCCCAAGATCAAATGAATGCTTATAGTTTAGGTAAGGGCAGGAATCTCAGGTCCTTAGATCAGTGACAGTCCTAAACCATCCCAATTAAATAATACATTCATCCGCGTGCAGAAAATCCTGGTGGACAATGAGAGGATAAGAACGTTAACTTAAGTGACTTAATTGATACATTAACTTTGGCCACTTTTGACTTGGTAACTTGGTGTGACTGAGGTTGTGGGGGTTTTTTTACTTTGCTTCTGGAGGGTCTTGTACATCATCTCAACATCTTGCTTATATTTTTGAAGCATAGATTCTTAGAAACACAGAAAAAAACTGGGATTGCTAGTGTTACCATCGTTCTTGGCATTAAATCAAGTGATGCATAGAAGTGGGTAATTATGTTAAGTCATCATCAAGGGGTTTATATTCCTGACAGCTTGTGGTTTTAACTCTCTCCCTTTTTTGTACAAAAATAAAATGGATGGAGTCAATTTGGAGAGAGTTGGAAACAGAGATTCGGCAAAATTAGAAATGTGGCAGAAAGAGGAAAACCTTAGTTTCATTAACTGACATTTTAGGTTTAACTGGCTCTATTTCCTTAAGAAAATAATAGAATATAAAGAGTTAACATTTGTTTGGCAAAGATTTGTCATTTAAATCAATGATGATTCATCCTACAAGAGAACTACAAAAGCCAGTGCATTTTGGTAACATTTTCTGGAAACAGGGATTTTTAGGCTCAGAATCCTTTTATTTTCTAATTTCAAGAAAATGCCTTAAAATTCTGGAAAAGGAAAATATTTAGGGGGTGGGGGAAGCAAATGGCTTTTCCTCTCTGATTTTTATTAGCACCTTTTAAAAAAAGCCTTTCCCCCTATAGGTGCGTTCTACAAAGTCAATGGTCTGGGGAGGGGGTTACTCACAAGTTTGCATTTGAGGATATGAGACTGTGGTGAATGAGGAAGGGAGTAGGTGGCATAAAGTTGAAACTTCATGTGAAAAATTCCAGCGTCTATTGGCTGCAGCGATTTCACTTGTATAATGAGTAGCCCTATTCCAGCTCACCCTGACCACACCCACTTGGAAAGTCCAGGGTGCACTTCGCAGTTTAAATGTCTACACACCAGAACAAAAAGTACAATAGCTGTTGCTCAATTGCTAGTCAAATAACTTAACACTGGGGAATTCCAGATGTTACTTAGGGAATTTCATACTGGTGCATCTCAATAAAGAACTGAAAGTGAGCACAACCAGAAGAAAAAAGGCCTTATCTTTGCTCTAGATTTTGCAAAGGGGAAATTTCAACAGAATGCAGACGTTGCCACACTTCTGCCAAGACACAAATGATCTTGTTCGTTCATTTGTTTGAATACTTATCTGGTTAGTTTTTCTAAGTGTGTAAATTGAAGGGATACTGGCTGTGGATATGTATTTCAGGGGTGTTGTTGTTGTTTTACAGTTTGACTATAATCACAATTTGATAAAATGTCAAAGAGCTGTATTGTCCTACTTATACAAAGAAAAGAGTTGAACTTTTCTTTTTAAAAACAATTGTGCACTTTCCAAAGAGATTAAGGAATAAGTTTATTTTATTATTATTATTATTATCATCAAACAGTCTCCCTAAATGTTTATTATTTGGAGGTTGGGAAAAATGCAGTCTCTTAAATTGTGGGTTTTAGCCTATAAAAGTAACCAATTAATGGAATACAATTAGATCTATTTTTTGCTCAAAATTCTTAAAATGCCAGCCCTAAATCATTATTATTTTCAAAATGTAGGCATCCAAGCACCCTTTAACTTTTCAAAAGGACTGCAATTTCTAACAAGCATGTTCACATAAGGCATTTAAACGTAGATGAAATAATTACCAGTGACAGTAGATGATTGTGTTCTCAATCCCACTTTACAAACCAGGAGAGGAAACTCCCAGGCCCCAAAGCCTACAGTGGAATGGTCAAGTCATTTACCACTGAGTCATAGCCAGACCGTCCCTGTCTAGTGAATGGAGACAAGTGGCTTCCTGGTTTGTGCACGTTGCCCTGGGTCTACTCTGCTAGAGGCAGAAGGCAGTATTGCCAGTGTCTTAGCCAGAACATCAAGGAATATTAGCAAAGGAACAGACTTGAGAGATCATAATCCAATGCCCTCATTTCACAAAGAGGAAAAGGACTCAGAGAGATTAAGGGATTTCCCCCCAAGTCACCTAAATGAGTTAGGGCAGAGCTGGGCTGGACAAAGGTCCAGTGATTACCTATCCCTGGGTCCTTTTGCTCCTTTGATATCAGTCATAAAAAATAAGGATCTCTCCCCACACCCCCATCATCTGTGAAATGTAATCAACCATTTGCATTTCTGCATGCCCCAGGGGGTCTCCCAGGATAGCATGAGCGCTCCTTTATTCTGAGGTGCTTCGCTGGGTTTGTCTGTGGATTGCTTGATTTGCTTCTCTTATGTCCTCAGGTGATGGAAACTGCCTCATGCATGCTGCTTCTCAGTACATGTGGGGTGTTCAGGACACAGACTTGGTCCTGAGGAAGGCACTCTTCAGCACTCTCAAGGAGACAGACACACGCAACTTTAAATTCCGCTGGCAGCTGGAGTCTCTGAAATCTCAGGAGTTTGTGGAAACGGGGCTTTGCTACGACACCCGGGTATGTTTTGTTCCCCCACTCGGCATCCATTGCCAGAACTCCCTGTGGGGGAAAGAGGACCTTAGGCCAGCCCATGCTCTCAGAAGCATATGATTTACTAGGTCACATGAGCTTGGCTAAGCAAAACATTGTCCATGGAAACCTCCTGGGGTTGAACTGAGGATTTTGTCACCGTTGGGAGACTCCAGGGCAGCAGATTCCCAGCTATGTGTCTTTTCACTTTAGCTTGATCATTCTGATCGCTGGCCTTCCCGGTGGCATGGCCTTCCCGGTGGCATGGTGGTTGTTTTTCAGTTTGATTGTCCTTTGCATGCTTTGCTGAGCCCGCCAGTCAAACTCAGACCTCGCCATTCTCAGTCACAAGTTTGGAATTTTTGTGTACATTTGGATGAGGGGCTTCAGTGTTATGCCTCATCAGGGATTTTTTGAAAGCAGGTGCTGTCCCCGTCATCCTCCCCCACTTCTGAGTTTGCCTTGTAATGGAAAATAGTAAGGGAAGAAAACCAAAATGGGGGGGAAAAGGGTGATCATTTGAATGCTGATTTCCAGAAAGGGGAAAAGCAAGCCGAGTTATATAAATGAATAACCACAGAGTGTGTCAGAATGATTTTTTAATGCAGAGTACATTCAAACATTGTTCCCCTCCTTCCCCCTCTCCCTTCAGAATTGGACTGATGAATGGGACAACCTTATCAAAATGGCATCCACCGACACACCAGGGGCCCGAAGTGGCCTTCCGTATAGTTCACTGGAAGAAGTACACATCTTTGTCCTTTGCAACATCCTCAGAAGACCGATCATCGTCATTTCAGGTGAGTTGCCTACAGGTCGCTTATTTGTATGCAAGTGCTTTTCAGTTTTAATGCTTTTTCTCTTAGGGAAAAAAAAAACCTACGCTGCCAAAGTTACAGGCAACCGTGGCTAAACGAAATTTGATGAAAGTCACCTGAGGGCCTTATTTTTTCTTTTTCTTTCAACAGACAAAATGCTGAGAAGTTTGGAATCAGGTTCCAATTTTGCTCCTTTGAAGGTGGGCGGAATTTATTTGCCTCTCCATTGGCCCGCCCAGGAATGCTACAGATACCCCATTGTTCTCGGCTACGACAGCCAACACTTTGTACCCCTGGTGACCCTGAAGGACAGTGGGCCTGGTGAGAAACCTGAGCATTCATTCGCATTTGTAACTGCTGGTAGATAGCGGTACACCCTGTTCCCGCTGAATGTCGGGGTTTGCTCTTTTGTGGCTTATTGAGTTAGTCTCATGGAAGTGTATTATTCTTATTTAAATACAGTACGCTGCCATTGGCTTGGTTTCCAACAGTAATGCAATAGCAGTAATCATGATACTCCCTTCCCTTTTGTGTATGGCTTCAGAATTACTTTCAGTATGTTAGTTGCAAGTAGGAGATACATATATATATCTTACTACTATCATTTCTATTAATAAGTGACCAGTTAAGGCACACAGATCCCTTAATCCAGGGCCTGGCATGGAGCCGGTAAATGTCTATTAGGTTAGCTGTTAGTATAATAGCTTAATGTGCACTAGACACTTTGTAAGTGCTTTAGGCATATTACTTTATTTCATTTTATCCTCACAGCATCTCTATGGGTTGTAAGCATTGGTAGCCTTATTTTACAGTTGAGGCACCTGACACTCAGAGAGGGTAAATAACTTGCCTAATGTCACAGAATTTGATAGTGGCAGAGTCAGGATTCGAACTCAGGTCAGTCTGATTGTGAAGTGTGGGAATTTAAGCAGCCGGATCTGCTGCCTCCACGCTGCTTTATATTCTGTGAGCTTCCTGGAAACAATGCATTTTAGATTAGAGTTTAGCAGAGTTTGTTTCCCCATTTGAGTTTTTGGCTTGATAATAGTTTTCCACTCTGTGATTGTGCCCTTTCTGCATTTTCAAATTTTAATCATTATGTGCATAGCCTCACACATCTCGTTTAGCAGAATTATGTTTGACTTATGTGTTATTTTTCCCCTCAGAAATCCGAGCCGTTCCACTTGTTAACAGAGAGCGAGGAAGATTTGAAGACTTGAAAGTTCACTTTTTGACAGATCCTGAAAACGAGATGAAGGAGAAGCTTTTGAAAGAGTACTTGATGGTGATAGAAATCCCAGTGCAAGGCTGGGACCATGGCACCACCCACTTGATTAATGCTGCAAAGTAAGCGCTTTATCTCTGCCTCCAACCTCTGTCCTCTTCAACTGTTTGTCATTCAGCCACGTAAGCTGCTGCCACCCCAAAGCTCAACAGTAATGTGTTTGAATGCAGCTTGCTCCAGTGTGAAACAAGCTCAGAGGCTTGCCAGCGTCAGAGAGGCTCACCCGAGGCATTACTAACTGGTTTCAAATGAGAACGAGAAATCTACCTCTAGTGATTTTCCTACACATATGGATGCTGAGAGTCAGAATTGTGGCTTTTAAAAAAGTTTGTTTACATCACGGATACTTGTTTTTCTTCATTTCTCTAGTACTAGACAAGTGAAAATTCTTAGAAACAAGAGCCTTTTTTTTCTTGGCTTCTTGGTAAGGACAGACACACCAGACTCAGACTGAGTAGTAGAATGTGTTTGTGTAGCAGCCACGTGATTTCACCACAAGGAAAAGGGAGGAGACACTCCGAGTGCACACGGTACAGGTATCGAAATGCCAAACACTGGTTTTATCTCAAAGCGGTGCCTATTTCTTAGAACTGAAATGCACAAGAATTGACCTCCAATGACCCAAGAGAATGTGTTTCCCAAAGTGGAGAGTAACAAATTACAGAGAATCATAAATAACGCCAAGGGGTTTGTCTGCCTCTGGGTACTGCTCATGGCCATTCATCCTAGCAGAGACCAGGCACTAGTTTAAAATTAATAACAGCAAAGTACAGAACACAAAGTGCCCAAGTCATTTGTATCATAAAGTAGACTAGTCCCAAAAGAACACCTGAGTAATCGTTTACTAGAAATTTGATCTCTGAGATGGTAGAAAGTAAAAGTGAGTTTTTAGAAGAGGCAGAGAGCCATTAAGGTGTAGCGGCAGCCCCGGAGTAGCCCTTTCTTTAGAATTATCCACAATTCTGGATACATTGACTCAAGAAGACGGTGATTCCTGATATCATAAAGTACTGGACTGTGTAATGTTGGACGGTGTAATGTGCAAAGTCTTCATGATAGGCTTGCATCTCAATGACTGGTTCTAGAATCCACATTCTAAGTTTGCTCTGGTGAACTATTGCCGTACAATTGTGTGTGTGTGTATGTGTGTGTGTGTGTGCATATGTATGAAGTCTCATATTTTTCCTTTTGGTCTTTAGGTTGGATGAAGCTAACTTACCAAAGGAAATAAATCTGGTCGATGATTACTTTGAACTTGTCCAGCACGAGTACAAGAAGTGGCAGGAGAACACGGAGCAGGGGCGGAGAGAGCTGCACGCCCAGCACGCTTTGGAGCCTTCCATGCCCCAGCTTTCTCTCATGGATGTAAAATGTGAAACACCCAACTGTCCTTTCTTCATGTCCGTGAACACCCAGCCTCTATGCCATGAATGCGCAGAGAGGCGGCAAAAGAACCAGAACAAATCCCCCAAGCTGAACCCCAAGCCAGGCCCGGACGTGGTGCTGGGAGCCTCTCGGGGCGAGGCCTACGAGCCCACGGCCTGGGGCCCTGAGGAGCCAGCTGGGGGGCCTCATTCGGCCCCTCCGACAGCACCCAGCCTCTTCCTGTTCAGCGAGACCACGGCCATGAAGTGCAGGAGCCCCGGCTGCCCTTTCACACTGAACGTGCAGCACAACGGATTCTGTGAGCGTTGCCACAATGCCCGGCAACTTAATGCAGGCCACACCTCGGACAACACGAGGCGTTTAGATCCTGGTAAGTGCCGAGCCTGCCTCCAGGACGTCACCAGGACATTTAATGGGATCTGCAGCACTTGCTTCAAAAGGACTACGGCAGAGCCCGCCTCAAACCTCAGCTCCAGCATCCCTCCTTCCTGTCATCAGAGGTCCAAGTCCGACCCCGCACAGCTCATCCAGAGTCTCTCCCCCCATTCTTGCCACAGAGCTGGGAACGAGGCCCCCTCTGGCTGCTCTTCTCAGGCCACACGCACTCCTGGGGACAGGACGGGGACCAGCAAGTGCAGGAAAGCTGGCTGCATGTATTTTGGGACTCCCGAAAACCAGGGCTTTTGCACGCTGTGTTTCATCGAGTACAGAGAAAATAAACGTGAGTGAAATGCTGGGTCTTTTAACCCCTGTTTTGAAGCCCCTATATAGAAGGGTTTTGTTGTCGAACTTCAAGAAAGGAGGCCCTCTGGGCAGTGGGGTAGAATGTTACACAGAGGGACGGTCACACTGGCTCTGCCAGCCACACACGGAAGCAAAGGGCACGGAACACCATGTCCCAAGTGCATCCTGTGGGTAGAGTTTATAGAATTAGTTTTCACAGGTGGTTAAGTGTTGTGTTTATAAGGTAGAGTTTAAACTAGACTTTTCTTGAAACTTTGGTGTAACAGAGGAAACTCAAAATCTGAAGAGTAGCAGCTGGAGATAGGGATGTCTCTGCTGACATTGTGAGAAACCATCTGCGGTTTTAGAAATCTCTAATTACTCTTAGAAAGAAGGATGGGCACTGGATGTGTCTCTGTTCTGTTACTGTGCCTGACCAGTGGGCAAGTTCCAAGTGAGAGATTTGTAAAGTCAGCGATGTTTCAATGACAGCGTTATCACTTTTTAAAAAGTTTGTTGAATTTATAGAAGGCTGCTCTTGTGTCAATATCGGAGTCTGGCCTAATCTGTATTTGGAGCCTGTTTCTTTCGCTCAAGTCATCATTTCTCTCTGCTTGTGGCCCATATGTGGTACTCACTGGTATCAACTCTCTTCCAGATTTTGTTGCTGCCTCGGGGAAAGCAAGTCCCACAGGCTCCAGGTTCCAGAACGCAGCCCCCTGCCTGGGGCGGGAATGCGGCACCCTCGGAAGCACCGTGTTTGAAGGATACTGTCAGAAGTGTTTCATTGAAGCTCAAAATCAGAGATTTCATGAAGCAAAAAGGACTGAAGAGCAGCTGGTAAGACATTTTGAGAGATACCCTTCTCATTTAGCTGGAGCAAGCACTATGATTTACACGGCCTACGTATACCTTAGAATTCATTTCAAAAAACAAGTAAGATTAGCCATAGAATAAAACCTCTTAACGCCTCCCAAAGCCAGGGGGCTGTCAGAGAGCTCTTGGAGTTATAGCAGAAACACAAACACCTAAGTGGTCAGCAGATTTTCTGAAATAATCCTCTACCAAGAGGAGACAGGAGGAGGCAGAGCACCCAGGTGCCTCCTGGGTGGCATATGAGAAAAGCAAACTTTGACTGATAGATGCTTCTCCTGCTGTTTACAGAACGGTAGGAATCTGTCTAAATAAACAATGGCAGTTGATTTGGTCTAAACAGCAGCCAACTGGCCAGCATTTGTGGGCCTCGGGGTTAGGATTGGGGGTTCCATCAGCATCCCGGGGCCAGGTCTGCTTTGGTGGGGCTGAGGGGAAAGTGCTGGGAGGGCTCCTGCTCACAGGCTGCATGTGGACTTCTGCTTCATTGCTCAGGCAGATGCTCTTCACCCCCAGAGCCTGGTCACATCACACTGTCCTCTAAGACCCCTGGTCTCTCCTTGAGAAGTGTGACCCACAGTTCCCTCTGCTCTTTCCCCCCCAGAGAACGAGCCAGCGCAGAGACGTGCCTCGAACCACACAGAGTGCCTCCAGGCCCAAGTGTGCCCGGGCCTCCTGCAAGAACATCCTGGCCTGTCGCAACGAGGAACTCTGCATGGAGTGCCAGCACCTCGGCCAGCGGGTGGGCCGGGGTGAGCCAGTTCCCGAAGAGCCTCCCAAACAGCGCTGCCGGGCCCCTGCCTGTGATCACTTTGGCAACGCCAAGTGCAATGGCTACTGTAACGAGTGCTTTCAGTTCAAGCAGATGTACAGCTAAGGCGGACAGGTGAGCCCCAGCCGTTAGCCAACATGGTGCTATCCTCTAAACACTCCAGTGCCACTGGAGTCAGTCCAGGCCTCAGAGGCTCAAGGTTGTCTTTGAGCAGGAGAGGAAAGATAAGCTCTTGGTCATGGCCTTGAATTTGGTAACCGAGGAACAGTCCCAGGTGGCCTTGGAGCAGATGGTGTCGGATTCCGTCTGGGGCTCCTCCTCCTCTCCTACAAGCAGAGGCCAGGAACTGGACGGACTTGGAAAGCGTGCCAGGACTGCTTGGTCATCTTTCAAGAAAAGAGACAAGACACGGTCACCTGCCTCCATCGGCCCTGCCCAGAGGTGGGAGCTGAGTCCTCACCGCCCACCGGCCTCTGTGAGAAGGTTGGGAAGCTCAGGGAAAACGGACATCTCCAGTGTCAGTAGTTGGTGGCTTTTCCCTCCCTGCCTCACTCCTTTCTCTCGGACTGTGATTCTGAGGCTGCTGAGACGAAGTTCCTACTGCAAAGCATTCAGCTGCTCTTTACAATATGCACCTTGTAAACACCAGAATATCTTAGTGGGAAGACGTGTGCCTCTGGGTTATCACAGTCTTCGCTTCTATACAGGCTATCTTGAACTGAGGTGTGTATAATAATGTGGACATATAATGCACCCTTGTGTATGAGGGATTTTTTTTTTATTGTGTTGAAATGCTGCCCTGGAATAAGAAGACTAAACAATAATAACCTATTTTCTGGTTGTTGTTGGGCCACCGCATGTACGTACAGCTTTCATGAACTCAACCCGCTGCCTTGTCAAAGGCCCTATGTCTGGAGTTTACTTTATTTATTTTATTGCAAACTTTAAGGTTATTTAAATGAAGTTGTCTCTTCTGCTCTGGGGAAAATGCCCTACTGTCTTCTGAAATAACATACTTGCTGTGGGTCATGTTCGGGAGCCAGGCAAGTTCCCGGCTGCAGCGGGGGAGTTGGCCGCTCTGATGCACTTCCGTCGTCTTCCTGAGGAAAGAAGGAATTGCATCCCTAGTCAGTTTATTAAAATCTCATGCTTCTTCTTCATGAAACTTGAAGTGGCCAGAGCCACTTCCCAGCCACAATATAGAATTGTCTCTGACTATTCTACCTCCTTAGAGATGAGTTTGGAAAGGAACAGGGATGAGGTTGGAGGTCACAGGGAAGACGTGGCCTTGAGTGATGGTTTTACTTGCTGTGTGAATGCCTTCCCGGGGCACAGGGCAGTGACCTCCTGTCTGTGAGTATGAGGAACTGTCTGTCCTCAGCCTGTGGTTTCTGTATGTGCTTTTGTGTCACTGTCATACTTGTTCTAGAAAAAATGGCAGGGGAAACACATTGTCCCCAGAGTTAAAGGCGCCATTTTTTTTTTGGTCTGGACTAGTGCTCCATAGTCCTCAGTGTTTTCATCTATTCCTTTTAAGGTTGATATATTAATATTTTGTGTATTGATATTCTCATTCTTAATGTGAAAACATGAAATTATTTATACTTGTTATAAAAACATTTGCACATTTAGTTGTTTAAGTAGATTTCTGTTTACTCTGTTGGGTTTATTAAAAGTTTCCTAAATAATTGTAACTTTTCACAAATGTCAATATTAAAAGATAAATTATTTAAGAGTGAATTTTGATGCTTTCTGTTTATATATGATGAAAGGAAAAGGCCCAAATATTAAGACCACACTTCCCAACAATCTTTATATCAAGGAATACCTGGGCAGGGGATACATCTCTCACTCATGCATAATAAGAGAACTTCGCAAAAATAATAACTGTGTGAGGGTAAGACATCCGGTTTACCAGAGGACTCCAGGGCCCGGAGGAGAGTGGGAAAGGCCTGCCAGTGCCAGTTCCCAGGAGGTGCTAGGACCCTGTGCTCCTCCAAGGGTTCCTGCTCTAAGCCTTAATAATGTGCAGAAAGAGAAAACCAGAGGGAGGAGCAGAGAGACAGGAAGGAAAGAGAAAGAGGAGGAGAGGAAGGAAAACTGGTGTAGATTTCCTGGGTCAGACCTTGGAAGAGATGACTTGTGGCTGTGATGGCAGCATCCGTGTCCTGGGAAATTATAAAAGGATACATTCTTCTACCTAAGGCAAATGTACACATAGAGGATTGATTCAGGAGGACTGGAAAGCTCTTGGACCCTTTCTTTTTGGGGCAGGGAGGGGGTTAATTTACAAGAAAGTGGAGTATAATGAAGCCCCATATATCCATCATCCAGTTTCAACAATTGTCAACATTTTGCCAAATGTGTTTCATTTCTCACCCCCTCTTTTTTCTGGATTATTTCAAAGCAAATCCCAGATATTGTGTCCTCACACCCACAAACACATCTGTGTCATCATTAATTGAAGAATATGTTCTACTTATATAACCACCATTATTACAGCTAGCTAAATTACTTTCAACATCATTCAGTACATAAGAGTATATTCTAATCTCTCAGATTGTCCACTCCACAAATAGCCTATTGCATTTGGTTGCTACCATGTCTTAAGTCTCTTTTATCCTGTAGCAGTCCCTTTTAATTTTTCATGCTATTCATCAGTTAGGGCAATTAGGTCATTTGTTCTGTAGAATAGCCCACATTCTGAATTTGGCCGATTGCTTTCTTATGGTGTCATTCTACTTGTTTTTCTACACATCTTACTGGATTCTGGTTCAATCAGAACCATTATTTGCAGGTGGCACTGTGTATGCCATTGCAACCCATCCTGTATGAGCTGTCTGAATCCACACCCTGAGGAATCACAAAGCTTCAGGTTGACCTCTTTTTCTCCATTCTCCCTAGCTCTCACCTAGCATTAAAATTACAATTCTTCAAGCAGCATGATGGACATAAGCATTTGACCATAAGTCATCAGGATTTCTAAAAAAAGGAAGTGAGTTATATTTAGCAAATGATCTCTGACTCAGATGAATGGCTCCTAGACAGGGAACTAGGGCAGCTTTAGAGCCAATTAGGGCAGGGTTTCAATCTGGAGTCCTGTATGGACCTGTGGGGGTTGGCGACCCTATAAAGCACATGCACAATTTTATGTTGGGGTATGTACATCATTTTTATGAAGTGGCGACAATCAGTAGCTTTCTTCAGAGTCTCAAAGAAATTGATGACTTCCCAAAAAGCAAGGAACCTAGACATAAGAGGACTGAAAAATAAGACTTGGAAAGAATTGGCCTTGTTTCAGTTTGTCTAGATTTTTACTTCCAAAACTGTGGAATGTCACCTTTATACCACACAGGGATGAAAGCTCAATATCACCCAAAATTGAACTCATGATATTTTATCCCTGTCCTCTTCTTTCCGTGCTCTGGGAAGGGTATTATCTCATCTTTCTACCCACCTCTAGATGTCTTCCCCACTCCTACCACATCCAAACTTCCATGACGTGTATCTACAAAATGTCCCTCAAATCCATTCCTTCCCCTCTCTCCTCCTGCTGCTCTAGCTTGGCTCCTATCTTTTTTACACTAGTCTTCCCTTTCTCTCTTACTCTTTCTCTGTAACTTTGCTAGTCACCAATGCCGATAGATCATAGACCTGGTGAGACTTCTCCTCTAATTAAAACTTTCTAATGGCTTCTACTGCTCCCAATGCTTGATGCATGTAGCTAGGAGATGCAACAAGAAAATAGGAAGTTCCTGAGTTTATTTACCTAACTTTTAAAAATATATTTTTATTGATTTCAGAGAGTAAGGGAGAGGGAGAGAGAGAGATAGGAACATCAATGATGAGAGAGAATCATTGATTGGCTGCCTCCTGCATGCCTCCCCACTGGGGAACGAGCCTGCAACCTGGGCATGTGCCCTGACCAGGAATTGAACTACAACCTCCTGGTTCACAGGTCGATGCTCAACCACTGAGCCAGGCAAAATGTTGTTTTTAAATATATATATATGTATGTTTTTATTGATTTAGAGAGGGCACCCCAACTGTGGATTTGAAGCCTGAGTATGTGCCCCGACCTGGAATCAAACTTTTTGGTGTATGGATGATGCTAAACAACTGAGCTACACTGGCCAAGACTCAAAAATGTTTGTAAAGATGATATGAGAGCAAAAGCCTTTGGAGTCCAATTTTCAACACGTATGCAATGCTCTTTACAATTCTAACCAACTTAAGTCTTCATTCATGTCTCCTGCCACTATATTATCTGTACCTCATGGCCTTCTAGACTCTCTTCTGCACTCTACTGCACCCTCTAGAATAGGACAATGTTTTAGATCAGGAACACTTTATACTCTTAAAAATTACTAAGGACTCCAGAGAGCTTTTGTTTATGTGTATTATACCTATTTGTATCTAGCATCTTAGAAATTAAAAGTAAAAAAACTTCAAAACACAGAACACACAGCAAACATCCCATTAGCTTCCAGAACGACGACATGACATCATTCTATGTCACAGAGCCATGGGAAAACCCCACTGTACATGAAGGAGAGTCTGAGAGCAAGAAAGGCAAATAACATGTTAGTGTTGTTATGAACATATTTTTGACCTTGTGGAGTCCCAGACTTCTCCAGACCACACTTTAAGAATCACAGACAATAGTATGGTGAAAGCCTGTGGTGGGGACGGGGCAGGCTGGGAGGTCAATGGCGGGGAGAGGGGGACATATGTAATACTTTCAACAATAAAGATAAAAAAATAATCTCTACTCTAAAACAATGGTTCTAACCAAGGGTGCCCATCACCACACCAGTAACTAACATCTGTGCCTGTGCCCTGCCTCCAGCCAGCATTTCAGTGTGTACTGCAGATCAGGGGCCTGGGGAGATTCGATTGCACCCCGGCCTGGCTGAGAAGATCTTCTCTGAACATCGACTCTATGCTTTTTCACTGTGTCCCCACTAGTAAAACTTTTCTGAGCATGTACTCTTATTATATGTATGTTTATTTCTTTATAAATTACATACATATATTACCATATCAATGTATCCTATGCTTTATAAAACACCCAAAAATTAAGAGATAAAAACTAAATAAAGGAAATTCCACCATTTTCCTGCCGTGCCCCAGTGAGTCCTCTGCACACACTTTAGAGACAGAGGCTGGAGACCAGCCTGCAATGTCTCTACCACTTTGCCTTTTCTCAGAAATTCTTCTGGATGCCCTTGCTGCTTCCAATCCCCTCTCTCCTCTTCTTTTCCCAGAATCCAACAGAGTTCCTGCCTCTGTTCTGCATTCTCCCAGATGTCATGGAAAGAACTTGGTATTTTGTAAAAGAAATAATTACAGGTTCCCACCCGGGCCCCATTGCCTGTTCATTATTCAGACTTGAGCAAGTTGCCTCATGTCTCTGAGTCTCAGGTTCCTCATCTGTAAAATGCTCATTGAATGTTTTTAAAAATATATTGGGGAACTTCTCCCTCTCATCCTACCAGAAAGTATTCTTTCCTATTAATAACCAAATTAATGGTTCTAAACCCTGGGGACACATTAGAATCACCCAGAGGGCGTTCAAACCGAACCAGTGGCCAGAGATTCCCTGAAGCACTGAAGAGAAAGAGAACACAATTACGGCATGCACCTGGGGCACTTGAAGAGGGCAGGTGCCTTCTGTAGGTGACTAGCTTGTCATCTGTACTCCCACGAGGTGGCATTTATTGTGAGTCTTCTTTGGCATAAAAGCTCCTCTTCCAGAGGCAATATCATATGGACCAAGATCAGAGACACGCTACTGTATTGAAAATTTACATGAGAACAACTTAGTACAAGAGGTACAAACATTTGCACCCTTTGGTCAGTGTGCCACCCTCCTCAGAGGCTCACTCTCCAGGAATCCCTATTATCAGGATAACTGGTGAGCCTGGAATCTGACGGGGGAGCTAGTGACTGGCTTCATGTGATGGACACATTTTTCTGCATGTTGGGATAAGCCTGCCCCCAGGTTCCAACAGATGGAAACTCCGTTCTTTATTAAGCAGAAGTACTCCAGAATGCTGTCCCCCGCATGTGGTGCTTGGATGGACCATGAATGCCTTTGAGACTCTGCCCGGTCTTTGTGTCACCATCCCTACCTTCTGATTGGCCCACTTTCCTGTAATCGTGTCAATATCTTCAATTCGGCCACAGACTGCTTCTTCTGGTGACTTAGTTCTTTTCTGAGCTGGTTTATTATTTAAATCCCAGAGGAAAATTCTATTTCTAAGCTACAACTCCCTCCAGTTATTACCTAAGAACCATGAGTTCAAAGATAGTAATTTGGTAAATTCTTAGAGTTTGTTAGGAGATTTGATATAGCATTGTCAAATATTACTATAATAGTTATTATATTTAAAAAATGACATCCAGGCGTCAGACTACACAAGAATAAAAATAAGAGAAGATATTATTTACAGCACGGGGGATCATAGCCAGCACAAGCATGAATTCCTTAATATTAAGAAACCTGGAACCCTGAAAGGTCTAATGAAAGGAGTGGAATAAATCCTTCTGTCACTGTCCTCCCCCTCCAAGATCCCTCTCCCCTCACCTCCTTTAAAGCACTACTCATCTATTTATCTGGACATTCTCATGTCTTTCAGTCCTATGAATCAGTGAAACTCTGCTCAAATTTTTGGAACCCAACTTTATTCAAGTTCTTGCTCCTGAAATCTTCCAGGTCCAGGATGTCCTCATATCCCCTCCTACCAACATTTTTACGAAGGTGAAATCAATTAACATTTTGACTGAATGTTGAACTAGCTTCTCTATGAATTCCAGTTTTATAGTTAGATTTTCCAATAGAACATTGAGTCAGAAAATAGGAAGTGTGTAGCACTTCGCACTATACATGATAATCTTTAGAAAACGTAAATTTAAAATGACTAGATAGAAGCCTAGATTTTACACTTTCTTGAGATTTTAAAGACATCATCAGGTTTGTGGTTTTAAAGCAGCCATTTTAAAGTAAAAATAATTGTGACATTACTAGCTACTATTTCCTCCGTTTTCAAAGTATTTATGTTGTCTAATTCATATCTGAAGTTACTATTGATTTTAAGCACCACATTCAAAATGGAGAATATTTTCAAAATAGGAAACTGGCTTTTTAATTTTTTAAATCTGAGGCTGAGACCTCCAGCCTTCCAATAACCATGGACAGACTGGAAGGGAAAACATGCAAAATTACTGCTGACAAAAAAGAATGCACTTAATACATAGACATTAAAAAGGAACGGTCTTTTTCAAAGTGAAAATAATAGTTTCGATGAGTGGAATGGAAATTGTTGATGCAGAGCTTCTGGATCAGCAAAAGATCAGCCCCAGTGGCCCAGCCTAAGCTAAACTCATCCCTGATAGTTTGTGGGCCTGTGGACAATGGACCACAATTATTTAACCACAGAATTTAGAAACATATTATTTAAACTGACTTTACACTTCTTTTATTGTCTATGAAGCATTTTGTGTTTTTGAGGAAAAAACAACTTGGTATTCCGTGTCTGAGTAAATATACTAACGTCTCTTCCATCCCCCAAATATATGAAAATGATACCTGATTGTCAGAGAATCTGCTAACAGATGTCATAATAATGTAATAGGTATATATTCCAAAACATTAGGTAAATAGATAATTATACTATAAAATATTATTTAATACAATGCTACAAACCACCCGCTACATTGCAGCTGGTGGGATCTTTTTAAATGCCCATCTAATTATGTCCCCTCCCCACCTTGGGGCCCGTGGAAAACCCTAGAGTTGGAGGATTTTAGAGGCAAGGACTTGAAGCTGGAGGTCCCTAAACTTTAAGTAGAACTTCACTGAACCATAGGGTTGGTTTTTTAATGGCCCACCATGGACTTTCAGCTAAATTCAAGCAGTTTAGCATGGCCAACAAAGCCCTGTGGCTCTCTGCATACATGCTCACTCACATAGAATCCAGGCATGCTATGAGCCCACAGTCCAGAGCCTGCCTCTGTCATTTCCACTACCTGCACCACCATTATTCCCTCAACAACTCCTATGCAGCTCTCAGGACTCAATCCAAGAAATACCTCTGTTTCACACTCTCCAGTTTGAGCTGCTTTTTCGAGGTGTTCCCATTAAACTCGGTGCACTTTCTGTCACTATTTTGTAATTATTTGTTAACTTATTTGTCACTAATGTGAATTTCCTAAAGTAGGGAAACTCTTTTTCTGTGTCCCAGGTGCTTAACCCAATGTCCGACAAAATTTGAACTTTCTCTGAAAGCAAATGTTGAGACAATGTTTGAGGTCTAATATGTCAAGAGGGGTCAGTATTTTATGTTTTGGCATGTCACCATTGAATTGAACCTTAAGGAGCATGTTAATAATCATTTTCATAATGTATAAATATTTTTGTAATTTCTTAAGAGGCCCAACTTTATTATAAAGAGAATTTCTTTGCATAGAATCTCTTAAGGCAGTGCTGTAAATGTCAATCAGCTAATTGACCCACACAAAACAAGTTTGGATTAAAGTTAACATTTTGAAGATTTATTTTTTCCCTACTCAAGGTATACATTTCTTGGCTTGTTCCAACATATCTCACACTTTCCCCCACTCAAACTTATACTTTATGTACTCTTTTAACAACATTTATTGGCCACCTTCTGTATTGCAAGCACTGGGATACAAAGATAAATAAGACAAGAGCTCCCATCCAGAGAAAGAAACAAACATGGATACCAAAATTACACCACCATGGGGAAAATGCTGTCATTGGTCACTCGGGAAATAGAAACACTAGAAATTCTAAGCAGGGAGGGATTTAATATAAGAAATGTGATGCTAACAAACTGATAGCATTGTTGGGGGAGAGACGCTCAGGAAAAATTGCCATTGACTTTCAAAAGGAAAACGCAATTTTTCCATTTTAAATCTACTTATATTTGCTACCTACAGTTGTCTCCAGAGGATAATGGTTTTTCTCTTTTCTTTTATTTTTAAATCTCTGGTGAGTTCCTCTCAGAACAGCGCTCTAAATAAGAATCTTGCTAGAAAGATAGCCAGGGAAAAGTTTCCAGGCCTTCAGCCCCTATGTAGAAAGGAGACCTTGGGAGGGCCAGCAAAGGTGGTAGCAACGAACACTGCCTCTAGTACACTACAATCACGTGCTGCTTCACAATGGAGATAGTCTGAGAAATGCTGGGTAGTGGAGTTTGTTGTTAAGCAAACATCATCGAATGCATTTACACAAGCCTAGCTGGTATAGTCCACTGTATACCTTGGCTATACGGGATAGTCATTCCTATAGAAAACAACATGAAGTTAAATCAATCCCAAGAGAAAATGATGCAACCAAGAGAAGTGGTAAACACGAGATGTATTAGGCTACTGCTGGCATAACATGGCATACTGTTCTCCAGCAAATTATTGTTTGGGGGGAAGTAGAAATAGTACACACTAAAATAATGATAAAAATATAGTATAGTAAATCCATAAACCAATAACAGTTATTTATTATAGAGTATTTGTATGATACATAATTGTATGTGTCATATTGTTATATGACTAGCAATACAGTAGATGTGTTTACATCAGCATAATCACAAACACAGGACAAATTCATTGCACTACAACATCACTGGGCTTGATAGATGCGTGCCTAGTAAGAACCATATTCTCACATGGGTGCTGGCCCCTATATACAAGAGATCAGGAGAGCTTCAAGGGATGTTTCTCAAATGTCCTTAACATCCAGTGGTCTTTATCCTACTAACTTAAACAGTATCTGATATTTATACCTTTTGAGTAATTATTTTGGGGTTAAAATGTTTTCTTGGGAGGACTAACACATTAATCTTTCATGCTGGAAAGTTAGCTGCCTCTTGAGATGAATTGAAGGTCAATTCAAAGTGGAGATTAGTCATCTCCAACCCCCATCAAGTGGAAAAAACACTGAAATCAGAGACAAAAGGTCTTCGTTCAGGTCCTAAAGAGGCCCTTTATTAATTATATAAACATAAATAAGTCATTTGACTTTTTAAACCCAATTTCCTCTTCAGTTCAATAGAAATTTAACAAGCCTCCCACCCTATCTCAGAGTTATTTTAAGATTTAAACTAGAGTGGGGAAACATATATGAAGGAATTTGGTAAACTATATTGTGACATTAAAAACCCAAGAAAGCTTACCTGGAAAGTCTGCCAAGGCCGTGGCGAGGCAGAGATGAGGATGAGGGAGGAAGCCAGCACTGATGGGGGACAACCTGGCTATAGAAGTGGTTCCTAACATGGGTGGCCAGATCTTCAAGGTTAAGTGTCCAAAAGGATATAGTAAACTTGACACAGTATTAATATCTAAGATGTCCAATTTGGGGCCAAACAGGACTGTCCAGGAGGATGTAATTGCCAGAATCAGGCTTTTGGCAGCATTGACTGGGGTCTATCTCTTTGGCAATGGTATCTCAGTAGCAAATCAAAGTCCAGGCAGTAGCATGCCCCCACATAGTAGCTTGGCATGGAATAAGCAATCAACATGTTTTTGGTGACTTCACCAACTGACTAACAAAATAAATGAATAAACATCTGGCAATAGAATAGCATGTTGTCAAGGTCCCAGGTCAAGTTCATGACCTGACTCCAGGCCCATATGGAGAATTTGGGTTTTAATTGAGACAAGCTGCCCAGTGACATGGGCTGAGCAAGGTCGATGTAGTCCAGAAGGAAGAGGAAAGGATGGGTCTCAGTGGGCTGAAGACATCAGAGCCCACCCCAAGCACAGTGGCTTGGCTCCACCACAAATTCAAGATGGCGTCTATAGGTAATGTTGGGGCACCTGATGTATTTCAAGTTTTGGTCAGGCCAGCTGGGTCAGGACTAAGATGGGGCTAAGGATGAAGGTGCAGGTGTCTGAAGCTTAACAGGAAGTGAAAATATACATTACTCTATTATTGTGCTGAGTTTTTAAACATTAACTGCTCATCTAAAAATAAATAAAAATTGTCTTTTGGTACCCAGAGGGAGTTTAATATGAATTCATTTTAATAATCACCTTTCATATTCAGCTACTAAAATTCCTATTTTTGAAAAAGATTTAATGGCCTGGGGAAATTATAATGAAGTAGTAAAAGAAATAGATAAACTAATATATGCTGCTATGATCATAATTCTCTATGTGTATATCCATAGATTCATAGAGAGATTAATGGAGAGCGAATTGATCATATCCTGCAGAAATTGACAGAAAGTTCTAGAAGGAAAAGTACCAAAATATACTTAGCAGTACTTCCTAGATAGTAAAGCTATAAATTTCTATTGTTTTTATTTTATAATTTGGGGTAGTTTTAAGTTTTCTGGTAATTGATGTATATTCCTTTTATAGTCCTTTAAAAAAGTTTTGTTAAAACATATCCCTCATATTAGTCCCATAATTCATAGAGAAAAAAAATTCCACAGTCCATTTATGAATTCAGTAGGGCCTTACAACCAAAATTAGATAACAATAGAATGAGAAAGAAAAATTATAGGCCCAACTCAATCAACAAATGTAAAACAAACTATTAGGAAATGAAATCTAGTCATGTATAGAAAGATAATATACCATGAGCTAGCTGGATTCATCCTAGAAAAACAATTGATAGTAAATAACACATTTGGGTATTGGCACAAAAACAAACAAATTTTCAGTGGAACAGAATAAAGAAGCCAATTAAATGGGTATAAAATGGTATCTCAATAGTCTTGATTTGCATTTCCTTGATCAACCTCAGTGAGGTTGAGTATCACTTCATATGATACAGGCACACATGGAAAATTGTTACATAATGGGGGTGACATAGCTGAGTAATAAGCAAAGGAAGGAACCTTTAATACATGTAGTTAGCAACCCAGATAGAATTATGGACCAAATTGAAGTTGGAGTTCTAGCTCACACCACACACAAAAATCAATTCTAAATAGAGCAAGGATTCATGTGTCTGAAGCAGACTTTAAATCTCTGAGAAGAAAATAAGGGTGAATATTTTCCTGACTTTGAGGATAGAAAACAATTTCTTAAATGAGACCAAATACACTATCCAAAAGGAGAAGCAAATGTTGATAAATTTGATAATCAATTATAGTTCCCTCCAGCCCTTCCTTTCAAAGTCCTAAACCCAGACTCTATTTCATGTTCAACAAAATAAAAGTGCTTTTGTTACCAACACACATCCCTCACAAAAGGTATTGAAGTTATACATAAAAACAAAGCCTTGTGGAGTGTCTACTTTTAAATGCAGTATTAAATCCTAAGACTTACTTGTCCATCTACCCCAATTTTAGGGAAGGCTGTGGGAAAGATTCAAATGCACAAAGGTTAAAGCTCAGTTTCTTCTTCAAGTACATGTTAACATTGTTAAGACAAGCTTGAGGCTAAATGTTAACAGTGGGAATATACTTGTCACTGAAAAACAGAGTCTATATTCAAGCATTTTACATGCAGCTTCTGTGAAATGCATTTCCTGGGTGGGATCCTATTGATTTGTGATGTCAAAATCCAAGGAAGAGGTTTCCCAAAGGAGGTAGGAAGTGGGTGAAATGTCCCAAGCACTCCTCCTCAGAGGAGGGCAGTTGTCCAAACACCTTTCATATCTGGGGTTCCTTATTTCTGTGTGAGTGAGCAGCCTTTGGGCACTTTCTAGAATGTTCTATCATGTGCTGGAGAACAATAATAGTGAATTTCGAGTAGTCTCCGAGAGTCAAGTTTGGGGGATTCTCTCGTTCTCTTCTTTGGTAGACAACCCCGGTAATTGTCCATTCACCTGCATTGTCTGGATAATAATTCACCCTCCCAGCTTCGGGAGTCCTGTGAGGTTTTAGGGTTAGTTATTGATTTCACTCTAGTGTCTGGACGAATTCATGCTGCCTGTTAGTGGGACGCCCGCCTACTGGAAACATCTCTAGTGGGTGTCCTCCTGAGAGTGTCAGTGGATGACTGAATAGTAAGAGCCAATGGGCCATCTCAGAGTCCTGGATCCCACTACAGGTGAACAGGATTTCCTCTGGATGTGTATGTGGTTTTAGGTAAATATTTCGCTTTCTGAAAACCCAGAAAGTAGACAAGGGGACTGGAAATTGAATTTATTATTAGACCTTTATCATAGAAAGGTGTAGGGCAGGAAAGTCAGCACAGTGCCCTGGAGTTCCCATTTGGTCTGTGGATTATTTGGGGGCACTTCCTAGGGGGTTCAGGTGCTACAGATACCTGTGCAAGGCCACAGTGGAAAAAGTCTCACTGCTATTCTTATGCCCAAGGGGCTGGGTTGTCTACAGGTCCTCAGTCACACAGGTCTGTCCTTCAGGCGTAGATAAGGCAGTGATATTGAAACTGTTGCATCACCTTGCTGCAGCCATGCATGATTAAATAGATATGCTGGAAAGACAGAGGAAGGGGCTGAGTACAGAGCTGAAGCGGTGTCATTTATGGTAAAGCACATTTTTCCTTTAGTTTGTAATAAAATCAACCATAGGTGATGGTAATTACTACAATACGCTTTTCGTATTGGTTTGATTTCTACATTTCTAGATAGTGTTTCCCATTCGGGGGTTTTCTTTTTTGTGTTTTTTTTTTCTTTAAATGCCCCAAAGAAATCTAAAATAAAGTTTTGACTGAGGGCGGGTGAAGGGAACATGGAGTATGATAGTCACTTTTGTTCCAGTGTTAATGTTCAAAAACTCCGGATGTCTAATATTGAAAGCCAGTCCAGAGTGTGCAGAGTTAAAGAACTCGCTGCCTACCCCTCCTCTGGCTGTGGGGCTGAATCACACAGGAAAGTCTGCCTCACAGGATTATTAATTCACTACTGTGATTTTTCTCTGTTGCTGAAGGGGAGCTGGGGGAGGAGTGTGGTAAGTTGAGTGGGCAGCCAGGAAATGTGATATTTGTCTGGGTTCCTTGCGATTGGAGGAAATTCTGTCTTCTTTTGATTCAGAAGTTTAGCAGTGTAACTTTTTCTTTTTTTTTAAGTAGTTTGACTTTTGACAGTGGGAGCTACCCCAAGTCCACTTCTCTGGGGCTGTAAAACCAAGTCTCTTTGATATAATTTTATCGACTGATGTCATGCAGATGGAGTGCCCACATAAAACCATAACCTCCGGAGGAGCTGGGTCCCTGCCTGCCTCTAAATCCTTGTGTAATTTAAGGCGGCACTTCTCAGCCAAGTCTGCTCAGACCTGTCGCCTAACAGTCGCCTCTTTGAACTTTACCTCCCTTTTCTCCTTTATCTTCTTTTGATGAAAGTGTACATTAATACGAATGATCTTCAATGCCTGCCGTCTGAAGACCCATAATCTTAGTAATCAAGCCTACTATAATGGACAAAATGCAAGTGACATGTAAAACGCCCCCTATAAAATGGGGCTGTGAGAAAGTTTCGATGCTGTGCAACAATTATTTTGAGTTATTTGGATGAAACATATTCCTCAAATTGGGGAATAATATAAATAATGTAGCACTAAATATAACTTCAACATATTTCATTTCCAAAGATGGATTGTAATTCCTATTTCTGTTAATTTGTAAAGAACTCTTCTCTATTATAGTATGATATTCTAATAATGACCATAAAATCACACATATTGCATACTTATTATATGGCAGCCCATGGGGTAGGCTTAAAAAGAAAACCTCTTATTTGATCCTGACAATACATTATTAGTTAAGTATTATCCCCATTTGACAAACTAAAAAAAACCCGGAGGCTCAGAAATGCCGCACACAGCCAAGTTTAAAAATGCCGTTTAGCTATCGCCAAAGCTCATGTCACACTAAGAGGAATGTTTAGACTGCTCAAATTAGTTTTAATAAAGTTTTCTATCATTTTTAATGTTTTTATTTTTTAACGAAAAAGACCATATTTAGAGCTATGTAAAAGGTCTAAAGAATAGTATGTAAATGGATACTTGTATTCCCACCACTGAGTTTAAGAAATTAGACATTGACAACACTTTTGAAGTCCCATGGACCCTGCTCCAATCCCATTCTTCTTCATAATTCCAGATACTTGCAATTTCAGTGCCTGGGAGTGAGCCATCTCGCCAATTAGAAAGTAGGCTTCTTGAAAAATGAACTTTTTTTTTGTTATGGGTTTACGATTCTTTCATTTTCTCCCTAGTTTTACCACATATGTATTTACTCCTAAACAAGGTATTGCGTTATTTTGCTTGGGTTTGAACCTGATATAATTATTCTTTTGTGACTTGCTCTTTTCATTCAATATGATCTATGAAGACTGTAGAGGGAGGTCATTTTCATTGTGACACAGTATTCGTTAGACACTTATGTTACAGATGTCTTCTCAAATTTATTTTACTAGCTTTTCACAAATAGCTTTAATTTTAATGTTAGTCAAATTTAATTTTTCCCTTTATAAGCAAAAGTCTTATTTAAGAAATATTTTCTTTCCCAGAGATCATATAAACATTATCTTATATTTTTATCTAAACATGTAAATATTTTGTTTTCCATATTTAAATATTTAATGTCTCAGAAATTGATTTTGAGATATAGTAGAGAACAGTGAAGAATTTCATTTTAGTTTTCCATGAATTCGGAGGAGCCACATAGTCTGAAGTCAGACCACCTGGGTTCTATAATTAAAATGTTACAATAGTCTCCATAATATTCTGGCACCTCTTCTGAAAAAGGTATTTCTGTGTACCTTATATTTTTTGTTTATTGCTTTTGTGACTATTATCTTTTTAAAAATTTGGTTACTTTTCCTAACTTGTTTGCTGTTATATAAAATACAATTGACCTTTATGGTTGGAGTTGTGTTTTAACAAATTACCTATATATTCTTTTGGGTTTTTTATGAACTCAATTATATCATCGGAAGTGTGATTTTTTTCTCAAGGGTGAGTGTGTATGTCTGTGTGTGTGTGTGTGTGTGTGTGTGTATGCACATGTGCACATATGTGTATAAAGACATTAAAGACTAAAAAGTTATCCATTATTCTGTTATTTTAACACTTAAGAACTAATTTCATTTTTGTATATTAATTTCATTCTTTGTCCATATAGATAAATTTTCTATAGAATAAAATTTTATTTGTTTTTCCCTTTTTTCTTTTTTTAATTTTGTTTTATTGATTTCTGAGAGAGGAAGGGAGAGGGAGAAGAGAAACATCAATGATGAGAACCATGGATCAGCTGCCTTCTGCACGCCCCCTACTGGGGATGGAGCCCAAAACCCAGACATGTGCCCTGACTAGGAATCAAACCCTGACCTCCCAGTTCATGGGTCAATGCTCAACCATTGAGCCACACCAGCCGGGCTGTTTTCTCATTTTTAAGTAATATCTATTAGTTGCAGAAAATAGACATAACAAGAAAATCAAAATACCCATTAACCTGTCATACTGTTTAATAAAATTCAGCAATATATTTTATATAACTGACTACATATCCAAATACTTATTTCCTATTTTTGAGGATTTTGCTTTCTAGTAAATAACTACTGTAAACATTTTGATGTTATACTCATTGTCATTTTTTTCTAATAATAAGTACATATTTTAACACAAATGAGGCAGTAGCATACATGCAATTATATAACCTGATGTTTTTCATAAATGATATATGAAACCGTTTTTTCACATTATTGAAAAATTTTCTGTAACATTATTTTTAATTTCATTGTATGTGGAATTATATTATTTCAATTATTTTATTTTGTTGCATACTGGTGTGTTCAATATTTGCTGACTATAAATAGTTATAACTTTGCCCAGCCGGTGTGGTTCAGTTGTTGAGCATTGACCTATGGACCAGGAGGTCATGGTTCGATTCCCAGTCAGGGCACATGCCCAGGTTGTGGGCTCAATCCCAGTGTGGGGCGTGCAGGAAGCAGCCTATCAGTGATTCTCTCTCATCATTGATGTTCCTCTCCCTTCCCCTCTGAAATCAATAAAAATATATATTTTTAAAAAAGAAAAACTACTTATAACTTTCTGTCATTCCATGATGATTGCCTCAAGAAAAATTTCTGGATGAAATGGAAAATTCTAAGGAGTTTTAAAAATGGTATTGCCAAATTGTTGCCTTCCAGATATTTTTGTTCTAACATCCTACTAACCACGTGGCTGTTCCATTCTATAATCTGTCTCTCAATCTCTCTCTCTCTCTCTCTCTCTCTCTCTCTCTCTCTCTCTCTCTCACACACACACACCCACACACACACACACACACACACACACACACATTCATACGCACACGCCCCAGGACTCTAAACTTGAATCATTATGTGGAACGAAAAAAAAAAAAGTTCCTAAAAGTTTCACTAAAACTACCTGGGAAAACTTTTTGCAAAATTACCCACCCTAGAAATTGCTGTGCTTGCTCCCACTGAGTTTTTTAAAAGTGTTTTTCCTGGCACCTTTCAACAAGATGTCTAGAGCATAAAACTCAATTTTTCTTTCTAAGGTAGAGAGCAGCTTTTTATTTTAAATTACATCTGATGGAATTCCTTCACATATTTATTTCTTTGTTTCTAAATATAAGTATGACACGCTCAGAGCTGTCTGTGGTTACACAGGGATTTTTGGAAACAATTTTAACTTTGGGCATACCCCTGAACGTGGGCAGCGCCTACACATTGTCATCTCAACCTCCTCTTACCCTTTTGGGAAGTCCTGATACCCTCGTGAGGAGACTTTTTTTTCTGCTTTATTTTACTATTCTCAAATCAATGGGGGTTTCCTTATATTCCCCAGCCCAATTCTAACTTATACAATTTTAATAGCCAGTATTATATTGAGAAGGCATGTTCTAAAATATTGGTACTCACCTTTGACTACACATTAAAATCACTTAGAGAGTTTTTAATATGCCCATATATGAGCCTATCCTGATGTTCAGGTTTAGTAATTCTGAGGTATCTGCTCAGTTATGGGTCTTCTAACTTATTCTACCATCCACCATTCTAGATCATCAAAATGAGCTCTCCAAAGGAAAATGAAGCTAGAAAAGGGAAAAGAGCTGACCAGGAGAATGGATACCAATGAAGCAGGAGTGAAAATCTCTTTCTTGAAGTAAAACAAGATTTCAAAATAGAATCAGGTTAAATCATGTTAGTTAATGAAAATTAGATAGTGTAAGAATTTCATCATTTCATCATCGTGTTTGGTACATCCATTTCAGCTCAGTAATCTTCTTAATAAATCGTGAGTATCTTCAAATCATGGTGTAATTTCATTGTTTATTACTTTTGATTTCCCATAAAGGAAGGAGGGAGAGAGGGAAGACAAGAAAAGAGGGGGAAGGGAAAGGGAAGGATAAAGGACACAACAAATGTGAAGGGCACAAATGAGGGAAAAGGGAGAAAGTGTGAGCAGATCCAGCAGGAGAGCAGGAAGGTACCCACAGAGGAACAGTGAGTGGCTGAGAGCAGACATCCTGTGAGGGGCAGACAGGGATGCTCAGTAAAAATAGGTGGGAAAGAAAGAGGTCGAAGAAGAGGAAGATTGATAGAAAAGGAAGAGGAGGCACAAGGAACCCCAATGCTGGGGCTCACCTCAGACAGAAAGATAAGCCAAAATGTAGGAAACCAAGAATCCAGCCTTGCCATTTGCTCATATGTTCCTCCTCTTAGCGCACAATTACTTATCCTCTCAAAGACAAGGCAGTTCAACCTCCAACTCTCAAACAAGGCTATGATTGCTATGGCATCATATATGGAGATGCTATCAGTTTCCGCAGTGATGTACTTATCTCACATTCAATTTTCTTTAATTCTTCTCTTCTTTAATAATGTCCATGCATTCACAAATTAAAAATGAATGTTAGTTATTGATCTCCTTTTATACCACACTAGAGGCCCAGTACACAAATTTGTACACCTTGAAAGGAACTTAGGTGGGTCTCAGCCCATCCTCCACGCCCCCACCTGGCCCCTCCTGCTGCAGCCCCTGATCCCCTGTCTGCTGGCAGCTCGGCTCCTACCGCTGCCACTCCCACGCGTTGACGGTGCCAGCCCCACCTGCACCCACTGACGGAGCAGAGGGAGGTGGAGAAACCTTGGGGGGCAATTGGGGCCAGCAGCCACTGCTCACATCTACTGATGGCGCCTCCGAGCCATCAGGGTTGGCACCAGATGCGGGCAGCAGGTGTGAGTAGGGGCTCCGGTGCCAGCAGTGGTGCGAGTGGGGCCAGCACCAGCAGCAGATGTGGGCGCTGGAAACAGGTGTGAGTGCCCAGTGGGACTGTGGAGCATGGGAGCAAAGAATTTTCAGTGACCACCAGAGGCTCACCCCTATGATAGCGACTGTCGTCCTGCTTTGGTCTGGCGCCCCTGCTCACCTGCTCCACCATCCCACCGTGGCTGATGCCCTCCATGATCCTGCTGCCTGCTACTAACATCTGCCATGTTCAGCGCTCTGCCTCCTGCTGCTAACACCCGCCATGTTCTGCGTGCATGCCCCCTAGTGGTCAGCACATGTCTTAGGAACCGGCTGTTTGGATGTTCAGTTGTGCTGCTATTTGGTCTATTTGTATATTAAGGTTTTATGTAGAGAGATTAGCATATATTTAAGTATTTTTCACATAACTTCCACCCACCTTACCTCAAGTGGTGAAAGAGAAGATGTGTGTTAGGGGAAAAGCCAATATGAGAAAATCTTGCTCTACGAGCTGGCATCTTCCTTAATCCTTCCTGGTGAATTAAGAATGGCATATCTGGGGAAACCCATGTTTTCAGGTGTATTGTTTATGAGATGTCTGGAGTAAGCACTACAGAGTTCATTCGTCGGTTCAATACCCTTTATGCTCCCAAGCTGTGTCTTTCTGCTCAGCTAACCTCAAGGTTGTTGTCTTCATCCTTCTGGTTTTGTTTCATGGTTATAAGTTTTTGTCTTCAGTTCAGCATCTCAAGCAGGAATCGGGGCGAAGGGAAACTTTCTGCCCTTTTAATCAGAAAGCAAAATATCTTTCCCAAAAGTCCCCCTGCAGATCTACTGAATGCCTCTTCACCAGAAATGGGTCAAATAGCCACTCTCAGTTCCAAGGGAGTGTGGGAAAGAGACTGTGCCTGTCCTGCTTCCATAGTATAAAGAGAAACAGGAGAAGGGGGATGAGGATGGCTGGGGGAAGCCAAACCAAAGGGACTTCCACACCCTCATCCCTCATTTGGCTGGTGTCCCTTCCTATGCTCCTTTCAGGCCCTAGGACTTCCTAACGAACTTGTCCTCTGTCACTCCTTCCAGCACAATTTCCAAAGTGTGTTCCTTTTATAGAAACACAAACCCATGGAATTTCCACCCATTAAAATAAAGCACATCTATATGTGTTTTTAAAATATGGTTTATAGCCAAACCGATTTGGCTCAGTGGGTAGAGCGTCGGCCTGCTGACTGAAGGGTCCCAGGTTTGATTCCGGTCAGGGGCGTGTACCTGGGTTGCGGGCACATCCCCAGTGGGAGGTGCGCAGGAGGCAGCTGGTCGATGTTTCTCTCTCATCGATGTTTCTAACTCTCTAGCCCTCTCCCTTCCTCTCTGTAAAAAATCAATAAAATATATATATAAAAAAATATGGTTTATAATCTACATACTATGTTTCCTGGGGGTAATACTTATTTCATAGGTTTCCCAGGTCCCTTGCCCCTTCCTTGGCATCTACCACCTTTGAAATGCCAGGCTTCGGGTATAACATGGCTGCAGCTATTCTTGCAGCAGGTATGAACAAGTCATTGGAGGAATATTTATTGCTTTCATCAGTTAAGTGATGTATCCAAAAATTCTCTAACTTCTTCAAAATCTCCCTCCACCTCAACAATAATTTTTTTTTTTGCGATAGGGAATTTTTTTATTCCTTTTTTATTTTCCTATCAAAAAACAAAAGCCCAGTTGTTTTTATTCCTCAAGAGTACCCTTTATGGGCACTCAGTGCCCACTAAGAAGTCTTCCCTGACCCCCCAAGGCCTAGAAGGCTTGGAAGGGTTGGAAACTGGGCCCTGGGCCCTCACTGTGTTCTCATAGTTTCCCATGTTCCCATCACTCAGATAGATGTGTGTATTACAGATGCCACAGAGAAAGTATGCTGCAGTCACCTGATCATCCCCTGAGCCCTGCATAACCTCTGAGCAGAGTGGGACTTCTGCATCAACACTGGATAAATGCCGATTCCACTGAAATGAAGTGAAAGGATCTGAAATGGTCCACCTGGCCAAGTGACTCTCAGCTGGTTGTAGCTGGCATGCCCAGATCAGGCGCCAGCCTATAAAAGAAGTCCCTCTGTAGCTTCAGTCAGCCACAGTCTCTCACCAGACTGTTCTGCATCTAAAAAAACTCCCCTCCCATCAAGTCAAAGAGAAAAATAAGCAGATTTGGGAAATGAATGAAAGTGAGGATTGATGTACTCCTTTTGGCATCTTCACAGCTCATTTGTTCCGGGGAAACACCTTTATGCTACAAAACAGGTCCATTGGCAGGAGGACAGGCAGGGAATATGTTAGGGGAACAACAGAATCCTGGAGCCAAATTGTCTCTCTCCTGTCCCCTTAAGCTCTTCTTCTTTGGTGGCCATTCTTTTCATTTTAATTCATTTCCTATTTAGAGATTCTTCATGGGCAGGCCCTAGGACTTCCTAACAAACTTGTCCAGCAAGCACAATTGCTTCCTTTTTTGTCAGCCTACCCTATCCTCTATCATTTTTAACTCTCTCTTAATCAAACTCTTTGAAATCAAATTGAACTAAATCCAAAAGCAGTCTAGTGTTCATCAGTAGAATTGAAAATGTGTCTCTTGCTGAAAGGCTCATTTAATTAATCCACCCTGAATTTATGATCACCCTTTAATGTACCTTCTTAGGATTTATATTCCCAGTGTTCTCCTTCAGCTTTTTATTTAGTTAAGAGAGCCATCTTCCCCATTATAAAGGTGGCTTCTTGAGAAAAGGACTGTGTTGTGTTCTGTAACTTAAAAAAAAAAAGAAACCCTTCTATTTGACAGTATTGTTCTCCCACTAATGCACTCACCATTCGATTAGTATATGCAAGTAAAGGTCCTGCAATGGATTTATCCTGAACCTCTCATAGACCAATCCTGACCTTGATGTTGTAAACACTGAGTACTACCAGCTATCTGTTAAAATAAAAAATACTAGTGGGCTGGTGCATGAAATTCTTGCATGGGGGAGTGTCCCTCAGCCAAGCCTGCATCCCCTCCAATCTGGGACTCCTCAGGGGATCGGGCCTAAACCAGCAGTCTGACATCCCTCTTGCAATTCAGGACCACTGGCTCCTAACCGTTCACCTGCCTGCCTGCCTGATCGCCCCTAATCACTCTACCTGATGGCCTGCTCACCCCCAACTACCCCTCCCACTAGCCTTCTCACCCTCAACTGCCCCCCTTGCCGGCCTGATGGCCCCCAACTGCCCCCCATGCTTTCCTGATCACCCTCAACAGGCCCTCACTGCCAGCCTGCTTGCCCCAGCTGTCTCCCTCACCAGCCTGATCACCCCCAACTGCCCTCCCCTCCTGGCCTGATCACCCCTAACCGCCTTGGCCCCACAACCATGGAGGCCAACCAATTGTCTGGAGGGCATCCAGATGGTCTCCCGGTCTAATTAGCATATTACGCTTTTATTAATATAGATATGTGTATATATCATGCCAGACAATTGAAATGCATTTCTTGACTGTGTATACTATTTTGGCTATTGAGGATGACCACAGAGAAATTAAAAGATTTATTGGAGATTTAATATAAAAATTGGGTCCCTTTTCCCTTAGTATACTTTTTCCTTCTTTGTCCCTGTCACTGATGCAATGCTTATGAATTTGTTGGACTAAGTGTATACTAACTGAATGTACCAGAATTTGAGAAAGCCAATGGGCAGGGTCTCTTTCTTCAAAGTATCAATGCCCATTTTACAATCTAGCTTCTTTACTGTGAACAGTTCCAGTGGTCTCCTAAGTATAATATGTATTGTCCTGAGAAAAATGTAGTTAATGATCAGGGTGGGGCAGAATTGGAGAGAAATGGTTAAGCAGTCACTATACTGAAGGTTTTATACACAGGAAGAGGTGGGGCAAAAGATAAGATGATATCTTTATAAAAGGTTCCTAAGACAAACAACTTTTGAATGGATATATTCAACACCATTACCCAGCCCCTTTCTCCCAGCGCCATTTCAGCCCTCCATTATACGGCAGAGTCTGGAACATGTAGGAGTATCCAAGTCACATAGCCATAGCCAATGAGATATATGCAAAGGGAAGTCTGTGACAAGGCCTCTGCCTCTTTCCTAATAAGAAGACTAGATGTGGCAGCCAGCCTCTCTCCTTTCTTTCTTTCTGGACTGAGATGTGGGGATCAGCCTGGCCATTTTCCATCATGAGTCAACCAGCATAAGGCCCAGAGGGTAGCCCCCTAAAAGTTATGGAACTCAAAGCTAGAGAGAGCCAGTGTCTCTGATGATGTCTTTGATAATGATTCCATATTTCCAGGCTCTTATTATGTGACATAATTTAATGTGGGCTTATTATTAAAAGGGTGCCTCATTCATAACTTTTTCTGAGGTCAGCATTGATTTTATGGTGTCTTCTTCACTTATTAATGGCAGATTTAGTAGCCTGCTTCAAAATCCAAACCCTGTGCTTCTTTTATATCATTGTGAGTCTCAATATTTTATTCTTCCTTAGATAGCTATTTAATTTCAAAATAAATTCTACCCCAAAATAAATTTTGGAGTGGAAGATCTTCATTTCAATTTGAAAAGGAACACAGTGACTCAGCAAGATCATGGTTTTGAGAACCAGACCTAAGACACACAGAAATTCAAGTCTTATCAAGTCATGAAAAGATATGGAGGAAACTTAAATGCATATTGTTAAGTGAAAGGAATCAGTCTGCAAAAATCTACACACAGTAGGAGTCCAATTATGACACTCTGGAGAAAGGAAAACTATGGAGACAGTAAAAAAGATCAGTGGTTACCAGACATTTGTGGGGAGAAAGGAAAAGATGAATAGGAGCACAGAGGATTTTTAGGGAAAATTTCTTTCAATATGAAAGTATAATGGTGGGTACACATCATTACACATTTTTCAAAATCCATAGGATGTACAACATCTACACTAATAAAAGAGAAACATGGTAACTGGCTTACGACCGCTACCCTTTTCATTGGCTAATCAGCGAGATATGCAAAATTAACTGTCAGCCAAGATAGTGGCCAGCAGCCAGGCAGCTTGAAACTAACATGAGCCTCGCTTGCCTCAGTGGCGGAGGACTCCAACGTTCCCTGCCTACCGCTGCAGGCTTCTGAGCCTGCAGTTTGAGACATTGTAACAAATCTCACCAGACTTCAGCCAGCAGATTCGCAACATTGTAAGCAAAGGCCAGAAACCTATTTTCAGCCGCGGAGGCCTAAGAGCTGGAGCCAAGCCTCAAAGCTAAAGCTGGCCCAGAATAAAAAAAAAAAAAAAAAGAACAGAAAAATAGGAGCAGTTGGGAGCTTCAGTCACCCCCAACCTGAAAACAGCCCTCAACCCCTCACTCAGACCAGCCAGGTACCCCAGTGGGGACCCCTACCCTGATCCAGGACACCCTTCAGGGCAAACCAGCCAGCCCCACCCATGCACCAGGCTTCTACCCTATATAGTAAAAGGGTAATATGCCTCCCAGCACCGGGAGCAGCAGAGCCATGAGGCCTCCCAGCCCTGGGATCAGCGTGACAGGGGCAGCACCCAAACCCCCTGATTGCCCTGCGGCTCTGTGTGTGACAGGGGGTGGCGCCGCAACCTCCCCATCAACCCTGCCTTGAGTGTGACAGGGGACGGGGCCCCAACCCCCCAATCGGCCCTACCCTGAGCGTGACTGAGGGTGGCATCACAACCTCCCAATCTCCCTGTTCTGTGCATGACAGGGGGCGGCACCCCAATTCCCCAATGGGCCCTGCTCTGAGCCCGACCAGTGGGCCTGCCCTCTGCCACTCGGGAGCAGGCCTAAGCCAGCAGGTCGTTATCTTCCGAGGGGTCTCAGACTGCGAGAGGGCACAGGTCGGGCTGAGGGACCCCCCTCCCCCCCCCCCGAGGGCACAAATTTTTGTGCACCAGGCCTCTAGTAAGTTAATAATAATGTATCAACATTGGCTTATCAATTATAACACATATACCACACTAATGCAAATGTTAATAAAAGGGGAAATTAGAGGGTGGGTGAGGGAGCATGTGAAAACTCTCTGTAGTTTCTGCTTAATTTTTCTATCCACCTAAAAGTGCTCTAACAATTCTTGGAGTATCTGGAACCCAGGGAACACTCAATAAATAACAGCTATTATTACTCACTGTCTCCCTTGTGAGTGTGTCCCTGTTATAACAATTTCGTAACTGGCTAAGGAGGCCCATTGTGTTAGAGTTTCTCAACTTCGGGACTATTGGCATTTTGGACTAGATAACGTTTTACTGTGGAGAGCCGTCCTGTGCCTTGAAGGACTTTGGCAGCATCTGTTCCCTTCCAACTATAGAGAACCTGCTTCCCACATCCATCCATATTCTGTGACAAAAATGTCTTCAGACATTGTCAAGTCTCCCCTGAGGGGAACAAGTGCCCCCACTGAGAACCATTGCATTAAGTGCTGTTGAAGGAAAGCAAAGGGCTCCAATGATGGTGATCTTTACTTCTGTCCCATTAGAGGAGAATTTCCAAACTCCTAATGTGAAACGCATGCCACTGGAAATAAGTTATTTCTGCTAGGGATTTTTCATTTCATGGTTTTGACCTTGAGACCAAAATAGACTGGGGACAGATCCTGCTTTCGCATTATTTGAAAGCTGGGAAGCTCATCAGTTTCTGCCTTTGGAAGTTTCTGTCCCAACTGATCTAAATAAAGCTAAAACCATATGGCCAGAGTGGGGATATGACGCTCACCTTTCCCCGCTTCATTCCTCTTGAAATAAGCACAGGAGCCAAGAGTGGCAAAGCCCTTTGCCAAAAGATCACCTTCAGCCTAGTTTACTTTTGTTTGTTTTATTAAAGTAACTGCTCAAGACATTTTGATACATCATGTTATTTTCCTCCCAAGAAAAAAGTTTTCAGATTAGTAATATTTTTCTTCACTAATCTCAGTCTTAGCCACTAAACCATAGTCAAAGGGTCTGGAGAAAAGCAAAAGACCCCGTTGTTTATTATTTATTCGGCTAAAAGGGGATTTTATGTGTGCACCTTAATTGGGTCGGATACCCTATGACTATCTTATTGAAGTTTGAAAGCTGGGAGTTTCCAGGAGATGTGCTAAACTTGATTTGCCTGTATGAGTTTTTATTAGGTACCAGCCAAAAGATTTTATTTATTTGTTTATTTATGTGAAGAAACAGGGATTTCGGCAACAGGCACCAGTCCAGGGGAATTCACGGTTCAATAAAGACTAACAACCCAGACAGGGCTCATACTTGTTTCTCCAGATTTGTTATCAAAGGAAAACAGGACTTCTAAGAATGAACTTCAAATGAATCATTCCTTTTCACCAAAACTTCTTAGCATAGCCAAAAGATACTCTGGCTAGTTTGAGGACAGAGGAGAGGGTGGGCAGAAGATAGGACATGCGTGAGAAGGGGGCCTAGTTCAAGAGAAGACGGTTCCTGTGCCACCAACAGGCCCACCTCCAACATTGCTAAGCTTCAGTTGTTGGACTTGAACGGTGTCAGTTGTTAAGAGTGTTTAGGGTTGACCTGGCTGGGTAGCTCATTTCGTTAGAGCATCAACCCAATAGGCTAAGGTTGCAGGTTTGATCTCCAATTAGGACACATGCAATAAGCAACCAATCAATGCATAAATAAATGGAATAGCAAATCAATCTCTCTCTCTTTCTCTCTCTCTCTCTCTCTCTCTCTCTCTCTCTCTCTCTCTGCTTTCCTGCCCCCCCCTAAAAAAAAACAATCAATGAATTTTTTAAATTATAAAGAGTGTTTAGGGTATGGGTTGGATTCTAGGCCAGCACTAGGCAACAGACCTTAAGCCACAGAACCACCCATGTGTTCTTCAATAAACTTATTTTTTGTGTGCTTGTGAAACACTGGGCTTAGTAAAGGGCAGGGTAGGGATGATTCTCACACTAAGGAAGTACATACTATAAGTCATCTTTATCACCAAAAGACTTCTCCTTGGAGATTTCTATGAAGGTGGTAATAGCAGCCAACTCTGGCTGAGCATCACAATACCTGTGGAATTTTTTAAGACACCCACAGTCTGCTCCAACTCCTTTTCATCAGATCTCTCAGGGTAAAGTTCAAGCATCAGAGGTAGTTTGAGGTTGGAAGCCAATATCACATAGGGTATGTAAAAACAGTAGTTACAGAAGGTCACCCAACCGTGTGTTCCATTTGGACTCCTGGTAAGTAACAGAGCACATGTCATGCCTTGCCCCAGGTAAAGACGCCATGCAGAGGACAAAGGGTGCCTTTCTTCCTTAGTTCACCTTGGATGGCCAATTGCCTCAAACTTCCCAGGTCAGATATCTTACTCTCTATAAAACTATTATCATTATCAGCCTCTTCTTTGTGCTTAATATATTAACCAGTTAAAGTGGTAGATAATTATTCTATTCTCTGAGTCCCTGGGTTACCCTTCTCCATCAGAGCCTAAATAAATATTAGAAGAGGCAACAAAATGAGATCTTGAGGGATCTAAAATAATCTCCTATGAGGAAAAACTAGCTCTTATAACAGCTTATATGTATGAAACCTGGCAAAGCCCTGCCAGAAGGTGACCTTTTTAGGGAGAAGTTGAGCACATTCCGAATTTAAAAGGTCCTTCTATTTAAACAAGTATTCTATATGAAGAAAGTTTTAAATTTTTAAGAGGATTCATTTAAAATTGAATGACAGAAATTGCATATCAAGCAAGATACCTTTGATCTGGGCTAGTAAAGAACTGGAGGAGCCATTCAGTAGAACCAGCCAGAGTATCTGCTTAAAATGTGCTACTGTTAGCCTGCCCCATGGTGCACTTGACCTCTGGGGTTCAGAACCCCATGATGCATGGACAACGTCTTGATGCAGTCCTGTAGAAGATACAATTTTCAACGTTGGAGTTTTAGGGTTCTCTACTAGACAAACTCTGCCTCTGGTGGAGTCCTTTGCAACCAGGCCACATAAATGGGCCCCTCGAGAGCTCAACGGCTAAACTGAATTGTGGTGGGAACATATAATAATCTGATGGGTGAGTTGTGGAGCTACCACTAAATAACCCTATATGACTTTAGGGATATTAATCAATTCATTCATTTATTCATGTACTTTTAAAGCACCTATTATCTGCCAAAAGGTGTTTCAATAGCTTGGGATGCAACGGAGAGCCCCATGTCCTTGCCTAGTGGGGAAGTGTACATGAAACAAACCATCACACAGATACATGTAGAAATGCAACTTATGATAAGCATTGGGAAAGAATTGTATATCAAGGGGGTCCCTCTGTTGGCATGAGGGGTCAGGGAAGACCTATCTAAGTAATTAAGCTGAGACCTAAAGGATAATTGGGATTCAGACAAAATGGTTGGAAAAGGGAGTACCAGCTATGGGTAATAGCAGGTGTGAAAGATGGTGCTCAAGGAAGAGTTGGAGAAGTGGGCATGGGAGTTACAAAGATTTGCCTCACAATGATGGCCCCAGGGTTCTAAGGCATTAATGAAGGAAATGAAAGGGAAAGGTTCTGAAAGCAAAAAGAGCAAGTGGTTCATTGGTGATCTGTATAGTGGCCCACAGCTGATGAGATTGAGAGCTGTTGGAATGAAGGAACTCTAGCCTGTATGCTCAAAGGGTATAATTTTCTCCTTAGAGAATTTTTTTAACTACTCATTAAGGTGGCATCCAGGAGATAGCAATAAGAATGGATGGCTGAGGTGGAGTGCTGGAGAAATGTATTGGCAATGAGGAGGTCATAGAAAAGAGCCTATCAAATGAACTCTATGTTGACTAGGCCTCTGGATATTATGTTTCTTAGGACAAGTACTTATCCAGGTGCTAAAGTCTTCAGTGAGTGAGGGGAATTGACCAGAAGACCTGCAGATAATCTTCTCATGCCCTGGGGAGCCCCTAGGACTTTTTCCATAAGCAGTAACAATATTCACTGTTTTCTCAACCCTTTCAACATTGTGAAAACCACACTAGACTTAAAATCAGAAGTCCCAGGTTCAAGTTCTGATCCTCTGATTCCCTAAATGTGCCCTTTGCCTTGGATATGTCACTCTGAGCCTTTGATTCTGGGTTTCCTCATCTGTGAATTATATAAATGACCTTCAGAAGGTGGGTGGGAGATGAAGAAGGGATGACCTGCCTCACTAGGGAAATACATCACATTTTTAGTGTAGTAGTTTTCAACTCTCTTCACCCATGAGAATTTTGAATTTGATCTAGATTGGGCCAAGCTTTGGGAAAATTTTAAAGGTCCCCTGTGATTCTAATGAGCAGAGTTTGGGAACTACTGCTCAAGAGAAACAGATGTCATTTGAGAAACATATTCAATATACACCACTGGACTATAAGCCCTATTTTTCTCTTTTGTTCACTGAAATTATCCTAGTGCCCAGAATATCTGTCACATAATAGGTACTCAATAAATTATATTTGGGAAGACCATGATTATAAAGCAGATCAGGGCACTGTCCTGGGGACATAAATAAAGTTAAAATTGTTGATGAATTTCTTATTTGATTACTTAATTCTCTGGTCAGTCCTGGTCATAGAGCTGTGGATGACCCTATAGCCCCAAGCATAATTCTAAAATATTTAGGTTTGTTTACATATAATGAATCTCCTTTGGAATGTTCCCCAACACACATATATGCCCATGTGGCTTCAATCTCATAAGGGGGTCAGTATTCAGAGAATTTCTTTTCATCACACCCCCAGGGAGACTGAGGCATCTTCTACCTGTTTCATCCCTCAGCAATCATAGAGTGTAGAGATGATCTGTTTGTAAATGTCTCCCTGTCTCCTCCTTTTACATAAAATTCCCTAAAGACACAGAGTCTGTGTTTTTTCTTGTAATTCCAGCACCCATGATAACGATGATGATAATGATGTCCCTGGCAAGGAAACAATATTTTATCATTTAATGAATAAGTTTGTATACTGTCTGGAACTCATTGGGGATTTTCCTCACTGAATTTCCTCTCAGCTACGGAAAGAACCAGGATTAGACCACAGAGTCCAGCCAGAAACGTACTTGGTGGCCAATTGTGGAATAACTTAGATGTTTATACGTTCCTGAGATAAAAATAAAAGAAAAGAGCTAAAGAAAGCTTTGGTGGGCATTGGCCCCTAAGGATAGGCTGGTGGGCTCAGGGTACTGGCTTTTTCCCAGCCTGCTTTGGGGAGATCAGCCAATAACCTTGGCATCAAAAGTTTAAAAGGAGCCGAAACCGGTTTGGCTCAGTGGATAGAGCGTCGGCTTACGGACTGAAAGGTCCCGGGTTCGATTCCGGTCAGGGGCATGTTGCGGGCACATCACCAGTGGGAGATGTGCAGAAGGCGGCTGATCGATGTTTCTCTCTCATCGATGTTTCTAACTCTCTATCTCTCTCCCTTCCTCTCTGTAAAAAATCAATAAAAATATATTAAAAAAAAAAAGTTTAAAAGGAGAGCTCTTATGGGGTCAGAGGTGTCCCTAGCTGCAAATTCTTCTACTGTGTGGTCTCCCAGAACTAACTGAAGAATGAGACCTTGGAAACTCAGTCTCCTATCTTCTCATTAACCAGCTGAGTGATCTTGAGTAAGTCGCTTAACCATCTATGGGTTAGTCCTTTCATCCATAATGGGAATAGCTAAAAATCATTGCCTTACCCACAATGTAGTAGTGAAAACAAAAACTAGGCTATACCTGTAAAACCTCTTTATTGTGAAACTCTTAATTGCTACACAAAGTGATACAGATAACAAAGCACTGCTCATACTTTAGTCACTGCATTATCTTCCTCCCACTTTTTCAATGGAGGCAAAGAATCTGTTTCGATGAATCCTCTAGGGCAGTGGTCTGCAAACTCAGTCAACAGAGCCAAATATCAACAGTACAACGATTGAAATTTCTTTTGAGAGCCAAATTTTTTAAACTTAAACTATATAGGTAGGTACATTGTTATTAATTTAATTAGGGTACTCCTAAGCCTTAGGAAGAGCCACACTCAAGGGGCCAAAGAGCCGCATGTGGCTCGCGAGCCGCAGTTTGCCGACCACGGCTCTAGGGCACAGTGATAAAGAACTTCCCCTCAGTCTTGGCCTTGTCCCATCAGCTCTACGCTTGGGCTGCTGAGAGGCACAGAACATTACAGTTGTACAGAAAGCCGTTTGCAGAGAAGATAGGAAATAAAATGGAAACTGAATTGGGCGGACCATGTGCCTCCCATCTCCAAAATTAAATCAACCCTGAATGGCCTCTGCTTCTCACCTTTCGGGGTAACTAGAACACACCAGACAACTCTTGCTGAACTATATGTGAGCTATCGTGGAGCCTCTGTGCAAAGCCCATCTTTAAAAACCAGCCTTTCCTTAGGAGGCTTTGCATTTTAAAGGGCTTTTTTTTTTTTAGCTTGTTTAAAATAAGTGTCTTTTTACTTTTTAAGAAAAAATGCTCATAAGAGAATCCATTTTTTCTTGGTGCTATTTTTGCATTATGAGTAATTGACAGTCTAGGTTACACGGAGACTCCCGTGGGCTGCTGGCTCCAGACAGTCTCCACAGCTCCCAGCAGTGTAACCAGAGCACAGCTCCACCAGCGAGGGCCCCTGAGAAACCACTGCCCAGATCTGGGACATCTCCCGGGTGAAAACCACAGTCTAGAAATTGTGAAAAGTACAGAGAAGCCTGAGGAAGAAAAAAAGTCCCTGATCATTTCACCACTCTCAGCATTTTGATGAAAATACATTTTTTGTCAGTGCAATGGTGGCTTCCTAGATGTTAAGAAAATATCTTGATTTCAAATGGAACCCCGAGGGTTAATTGAGCCATCTAACATGTGAAGACTGTGGGCCATGTTGCAGATGGACTGTAAAAGCCATGAGGGGAGGGGAGGGAGCTTCTAAATTTAACAAACTTCCCAAAAAGGCAATCTTAAACCTCACTGAAGCCCTACTATTTTTGAAATTGGAAATCCCCTCTTTCACCACACAACTCAGTGGTCGAGCCATCTAAGAATTCAACTTGTATGCTGCGACAGGACAAGCGCGTCCTTCGGTGAATGCCACGGTTACTCCTCTTCCTTCCTGTCACCCACGGGGTCAGGGACAAGCGCTAAGTGAAACGTGACACCTGGTGCCCACGGGCTGCCTCCCGTGGGGGCCCACTCCTTGTGCTGCCGTGGCTCCACTTCCAGGGGGTGCTCCCTTTCAAACATTTCTTTTCAACCCTCATATCAGTTCTATACTCGTTTCTGGACTTTTGCCAAAACTTCTCCTTGAGACAGCTTGTACTAGTATTTGCTTTACATTTTTTTAAAGGGCTTATATTTTGGAAAATACACTTCATCCGTGTCTCTAACCTTTAACATGGCCTGGAGGAGAAACGTGGCAGTTTCTTTTTGTAAACGTTGAAGAGAGGCGAGATATCAGTCACTTTGTCCAGAAAGCCAAGCTTGTCCACATCCTTACACTCTCCCTCAAAGTTCATTCGCATGCTCATTTTGACTCGGGCTATATTTAGGGTGTCAAATGGCCTGCCCGGGACATTCCAGACAGTCCCACCACCCCGCCCCCTCCTACAGCAGAGCTCCTGGTGCCTGCCCCCACTCCGTGGCCCATGAGTGACAGGGGATGGGCACAGGACCCCATCAAAGCAAACTGCTTTCCTTTCATATTCACAGGCTTTAAAAGAAAAAGACTTTATTTTTTTAGAGCAGTTTTAGGCTTACAACAAGTTTGAGAGGAATTTACAGCTATTTCCCACACACTTTTCAAACAGAATTGAAACGGCTTTTCTTCATTTATTTTCACTGCTAAGCCCTGACATGATATCATAATATCTCAAAAGCCCTAAGGATTAAGAGGAAAAAAAAATTAAGATCACCTTTTACATAACTGAAAACAGATGACTCCTGCTACTTATTCCTGTCCATTATGGTCATTCCTCACTCTGTGCTGTGTACGCCTGTTGCTGTTAGATTGAGTTCCTGACTTATCCAGCCAACGACTGAAAAACATAGAAGTGAGGTGACCCCACAAGGAAGATGCAGCCCCTCATTCCATATTGTGTACTTTTAAAAATTGAAGTTTTTCTCTTGACTATGTCAGAAATTCAAAATTTTGGAAATTTGGGGAAATATTGAAAAGAAGCAAATGAAATTATAAATATAAATTATCTCCCCAAAATTGTCACTCTGAATGTTTTGGGAAATATTCTTTTGTCGATTTTTTCTGTGCCTATACACACATTTTGCCAATCCCCACTCCTCTAGTTAGGATCATGTTAGACATACTGTTTTATAACACACTTCTTTTCACTTACTATATTATAATCATTTTCTTATCATTAATTTTGTGTATCTGTTGTTTTATTTGTTACTATAGGCCTGGTGCATGAAATTCGTGCATGGGGGGGGGGTCCCTCTGCCTGGCCTGCACCCTCTCCAGTCCATGACCGTTCATCTGCCTGCCTGCCTGATCATCCCCTAACCCCTCTGCCTGCTGGCCTGATCATCCCTAACCACCCTCCTCTGCTGGCCTGATCGCCTCTAACTGTTCCCCTGCTGGCCTGATTGACCCTAACCGCCTCTGCCTTGGCCCCTGCCACCATGTCCAGAAGGAGGACCGGATGACCGGAAGATGTCCGGTCGACCTGGTCTAATTAGCATATTACCCTTTTATTAGTATAGATTATAAAAACCCACAAAATAGCCAAGGCAGGTATTAGCCCCATTTTACAGATTATAAAAATGAGGCACAGATGTGTCTATATTAAAGTCATAGAGCAGCTCAGCTTAGGTCTCCCAGCTGCCAATATAGTGCTCTTCTCCTACATCAAATTAAAAGGGCAGAAAAGCACAAACTGAGTTATCATTGATATGCTTTTGCAAGGAGTAGTGGCATTAATAATAGGTAGTTACTATAGTGACTTCTTGGAGAAGAAAAAACTAGGTAAAAGTTAATGGTTAGAATGAATATGGCTGAGAAAAAATACAATGTTTTCAGGAATTTAAAGATATTTGGGAAATGTTGGTGAAGATGCAGAATTCTTACCCATTGCTGGTGCAGTATAAATTGGTGCCACCACTTTGCAAAATGGTAAAACATATTAAAATGCCACTATCCTAACACCCAGTATTTCCCATCCTAGGTATACACCAAAGAGCAGAGCAAGATTCAACAGACCATGGTGTACAGGTCAAATACGGTCTTTATAAATAAAGCTTTGTTGAAAGACAGCCACACCCATTTGTTTATGCATTATATAAACATTTGTATATGCTTTTGCCCTATGATAGCATCATTGAGCAATTGTGTCAAAGATCATGTGACCTGGAGTATTTGCTATCTGGCTCTTTACAGAAAAAGTGTTATGCTCCTACCTAAGAGGAAAAATGCACATATTCACAAAAGGACATGCACATGAATATTTATAGAAGTTTTATACACAATTTCCCAAAAACTGAAACCCACCCAAATGCCTACCAATAATAGAACAAATAAATGTTGGTATATTTATACAATGGAATACTATAAAATAATAAAAAACTTGCTACCTGTAATACAACATGGATATATCTCACAGTTAATGTTGAGTAAAAGAAAGCAGATGCAAGAGGGTATCTATAAAATGATGTAGTTGCATAAAGTCCAAGAATAGTCCAAAATTAATCTATGGTGACAGATGTCACAATAGACTGGAAGGAGGTATAGAGAGACTTCAGGGAGCTGGCAATCTTCTATATCTTATTCAGGGGGTAGTTAAATATTTTAAAATCCATCAAATGCTAGCTACACTTGAAAGTACATTAAATCTCAAAAAAATTTAAAGAAAAATTGTAAAATATCATAAATTGTCCAAAGAGCTAATAAAAGGAGTACAGAAAATAATTTGCCATGCTATAGTCAGATATGAAGGTTCCCACTATATTATGAGAGAGGTCTTTGATTAGAATAAAGTAACTATGTTTTTGTTGTTGTTTTTTTAATATATTTTTATTGATTTCAGAGAGGAAAGGAGAAGGAGAGAGAGATAGAAACATCCATGATGTGAGAGAATCATCAATGGACTGCCTCCTGCACACCACCCACTGGGGATCGAGCCCACAACCCGGGCATGTGCCCTTGACCAGAATCAAACTTGGGATCCTTCAGTCTGGAGGCTGACGCTCAATCCACTGAGCCAAACCAGCTAAGGCAAAGTGACTATGTTTTGTTAGCAAAAGTAATAGAACATGAATGCAATGAAAGGAGGTCACATTAGCAAGATATAAGTTTATTTGCCTTGTAAATATTCACTGGACAAAATGAAGGGCCTAGTAGAGCCTGCTCCAGGAGTGGGCAAAACCCCTGGGCTCAGAGGCTGCCTAGGGAGGACTCAGAGGGCAGGCTGAGGAGGAGCAAAAGCACGAAGGGGACAAGGAAGGGAGATCCGAGGAAGGGCTTCGAAGGTGCCTCTCAAACTGCTGTCTTCCAGGCAGATCTGTATGTACTCAAGGGTGATTTTATGGAAAAAATAAAGAAATTATCTGCCCACATCTCTGAACTGTGTGAGCATGTAAGATAGACCAAAAGTAAAACTACCTTTCTGATCACTGACAGGACCACGCAGCCTCCCAGATGTTACGGACATAGGGTTCCATGAATCGAATATATGAATGAAGAAAGTCAGCAAAAAGGAAACTCTAAACCTTGGGAGAGAAGGGCGCAATCTGCATTCATCTTCTTATCAAGTTCTTTTTCATTATTGAAATATAGTTGACATGTAATGTTGTGTAAGTTTAAGGCGTGCATCATTTGATCTGATACCTTTACCTATTGGAGTATGATTGCCACTGTAGACTTAGCTAGCACCTCTATCACATCACATGATGATCATTTCTTTTTTGTGGTGGGAATAATTAAATCCAGTCTCTTAGCAAATTAGATGATTATAATATCACCTATGATCACTATACTGTGCATAAGACCTTCAGGACTTATTCATCTACTAGTGGCAAGTTTATATTTAAGTATCTCTCCTATCCCCCCACTGCTCAACCCCTGGTAACACCATTTTACTCTGTTTCTATGAGTTCAGCTTTTTTATATTTATACTAGAGGTCCAGTACACAAAAATTTGTGCACCTGGCAGGGTCCCTCAGCTTGGCCTGTGCCCTCTCGCAGTCTGGGACCTCTTGGGGGATGACCACCTGCTGGTTTAGGCCCGCTCCCTGGGGATTTGGGCCTAAGCTAGCAGTCAGACATCACTCTGGCAGCCCAGGAGCCCTCAGGAGATATCCACTTGCCAGCGGGGAGCAGGCCTAAGCTACAGTTGGACATACTTAATGC